>NC_077241.1:40217745-40542745 GCF_947179165.1 Solanum dulcamara
AAGTTCACAAATATTAAGACAATACCTCCCGAGCCTCTGTGTGCCCAGGAAGTTCACTCACAAACAGGTAAACTCGCATGACATTCCATACTACTAACAGGTACAAATAACTATACTGCTGATAAGCATTGTGTAAATAAATGAAATTCATATAGTAAAACCAGTAATGCCATTTGTACCAAGCATCTCATACCAAGATATATACACCTACTTCCAGTTTTGGCTAGGAAGTAGGACCCATGCGCCTCTATGGGATTGCATGGGGGGCTCGGGAATGCCCCTATATACTTGTCTGGTCCCGATCTAGGTTTTATATCAATCTTTATCTGATCATAAAATCTCTCCATCACAACGATCAGAGATAAATAGTCGAATCGGTATAGAAAGGGTCAGAAATCTCTACGACTGAGCTAGTGTCATAAAATGAGCGCATCCTCGATGCCTCAAATTAATATAATAAAATAAGCACATCCTCGATGCCTCGAATCAATATCATAAAATGAACGCATCCTTAATGCCTCCAGTCCACTAAAAATAGTAGAATAAAGGTAGTACGACCCTCCATTTGATAATCAGTATAAAATAGTTTGGGTTACAAGCCAGCTTTCTCAAATCAATGCCAAGAACCAATGCATGCACCGGAGTCGACTACGTCCATGAGAAAACAATGATCTAATGCAATGCACGCCATCACCAGCTCCCAAACAACACGTACAATCACATACAATAATGATGCCACAAGCACCTTACCCTCTAGAACATAGAAATAGGACTAGCACATGCAACCGACCACTAACCAAGGCCTATGGCCCAAATTTTCTCCCCTAACTCAACATCAAAGCCCAAAAGGAAACTCAACCTTAGATAGGTAACGAGGAGGAAATGAGAAAATAGGTGCTCAACTAGTCAATCAATACCTCTAGATCCAATTGGAATACAACCTCAGGAATACAAACACAGCTAGCCCCGCCAAATGACATAAAAAGAACGCATAGAGGATTCTATCTCTAAATCCAGGAATGGGCCAACAGTAATTCACAAGCCTAAATAGGTGAAAACCACTATACCAAGGCTCCAAAGTAGGTGCTACAATAGAGAAGGACACTAACTCTCATAAACTCTCGCCAACAACGGCTACACCAACCAAGGATCAACCAAAATTCAATTCTAAGGCACAACTCTGCTAATAATCATAAACATCAATCAAGTCACCTAAATACGCTAATCAAGGTCAAACTAAGGCATAATCAA
The DNA here is from genome assembly GCF_947179165.1 of Solanum dulcamara. Classification (NCBI taxonomy): domain Eukaryota; kingdom Viridiplantae; phylum Streptophyta; class Magnoliopsida; order Solanales; family Solanaceae; genus Solanum; species Solanum dulcamara. The sequence goes on from NC_077241.1 coordinate 40,218,997, forward strand.
TAATTTTACCCACTAGACTAAAAGTCTCATAAAGGTAACCTAGCCTAAGGCTCACATCAGGACAAGTAACCAAGAATCTAGGAATCAACCTTAACCTGTCACATAAAATCCAAACCACAAGTAATTTATACTATACAATACCTCATAAAGCTCAATTAAAAGAAAGGAGACCGTAGACTACCTTGAAGTTGAAAATGCGCACTCCAAGTCCACTTATCAATTACTTTTTGCTCTAAAAAATACTCCAAATGCCTCCGCACTATCAAATTATTGATCACCTTGTCAATACGAATGTTTTGACACTAAAATTATATTTTTTGGAGATGGATCCAAAATTGGGTCTAAAATGGGATTGTGGGACACATAAAGTGAATCCCAAAAATGACTTAGTAAAAATGTTTTAAACACGTTATTGAACTTGTACCCTGAAATAGGGAAAAATCAATGCTCAAAACAAGAGAAAACAACGCAACAAATAATTTCACCATTAAAGCCCTAAATAAGCTTGAACAACCCCTTTGGGACAGAATTTACCTCATATCATCTCCTTGCACAATTCCCCAAACATACCAACACACAGCCATGATCAACAAGAACCCACGAAACTTGGAATCGCTTAATTTGGAGCTCCCTAGGTCCCAAAATTGCAAAGAGGGAAAGGAGTCGGGTTGAGTTCTCATTTGTCTTTAACTTAAAGACCAGACGACATTAGCCTTCGCGCTCATGGAGATTGGGTCGCGATCACGACCCTAGGGTAAATGACCATCATAATCGCAGTGGTCAAGCCTAGCGATCAAGATGACTACTTAGTCCACCCCCATAGAAAACTCTCCGCGATCGTGGACAGGGGACTTGCGATCACGAAGGCATTTTTGCCTTACACCATATGTTGGTTGCAACACAAATTTTGGCAAAGTCCAAATTCTTCGATGGGGTACTTGAGATTCATTCAGAATCTCGTGTATGAAAAATGACTATGCTACCCCACCAAATTTGATGTTTGAAATTCAACACGCAGTTGAAATTTCTATCCGGGGTCATCTCGACAAAATATAGGTCCCATAACCAAGCATAATTTTTTCCAATTCCATAAGGAGGCTCAAAATGAGATCGGAAGCCTCGAGACACAAATAAATAGTTGTTCTAGACCAAACTCGATATTTCGTAGCTAATTGCACTGATGGAATTTCAATTCGAGTACATTTACCAAGAATATTGACCAAAGTCAACCCTAGGCTAAACTTAAAACTCCTAATGTCTCAAACTCGCACCATAAGGCTCGATGCTCGTGCCGACTATGCTACTAGCCTAATTTGGCCATTCTGAAGTTGAGGGAATCATCAGAATTCCCTTATGAGGTCATTTCCTTGCTTTTTGACCAAAGTCAATCATTCAAACTCCAAGAGCTCCAAAATAGAAAATTAGGCATAAAATCCAAACGAACGATCAGGCGACCAAACTGTCAGTGCCAGCAAGTCATTATGGCTTAGAGTCTCTACATGAAAGCTCTAAACACTGAAAAGATTTTAGAAAGATGAAAATGACCTTGAGGGTCATTACAATTTCAAATTCTAGATTTTATGGGTTTTCACATTATGATTTTAAATATATGGATTATTGAATATTTGAAGTTTATTTATCTATCTTAACCTATGTTGATTTCTAATTCATAGAATGGTTGATTTATCAAGGTCCTCTATGAAACCATGAAAAGGGTTTCAAGGTGTATTGGTGGGTTGTTTTAAATATGTCTTTATTGATGCATTTCATTACTCTCATTCATGTTAGCATTGATTTTAATGATTTGAAAGTAGGATTAAATAGAACCCACCTAATTTTACTAAGTTCTCAATGAAGTATAAATTGAAAGCTTTTTACTCCAAATGGATGTTTATGAAAGTAATGCCTATGACCAAAGGAATCTTACAAAATAAAAGAATGAAGAAATGAATTATAAAATGATGGATTCTACTTGTGAAAGGCCAATTCTCACTTGTGTGAACCAAAGAAGGGGTTTAATGAGCTTTTCTACCGAATGATATTTTGATGATCAAAAGCTTTGTAAATGATTATGTTCTTATGTTATATGAACTATTTCGTAGGATTTAACTTAGCACCGAATGAGGCTTGAGGTGGGGTTAGGTAAGGGAATCCTAGTAGCAACCTCTAGTTTCTTGACCTATGTGCCAACATAGGAGCCCTTGTAGGCTTAGGCCAGTAGATCCACAAATAGCCCTAAATATTAAAGAAATGAATGAAGTTGAAGGAGATTTACCCGGTAAGTAGTCTCCCCGTGCCAACGTAGGGGTTTATATTGGATTCCATGTAATAGCATGTGTGGTCTTAGATGTCGGTTATAGTCATCTTCCCATAAATGAATGTCTCAAATGTTATTCATATGCATTGTTCATGCATGCATCTACTTATGCACTTGACTTATAATGCTTTAATATTTTTCATTGAATTTCATGCCTACATACTTAGTACATTCAAAGTACTAATGCATACTCTTTTGCCTACATGATATCACTATGTAGAGACCGGCGTTGCTTCACATTCACCTCCATGTGGCTAGTCCAATTCGTTGAAGGCTATCATTTTGGTGAGTTTCTATGTTTCAGGAACAATATCTATTTTCTTTTCTATATTATATTATATAAAGACTTTTGGATACATTTCATAGTACTTATTTCTATTTTAATTGAGGGTGAGCTAGTCACATGTCTTAGCCCCCGCCAAGTCTATGATTTAGATGTATTGTTGGACATATGTAAGTTGAAGTTTGATTTTCATGACTCTCATTCTATGATGTTCTACCTTAGTCCTGTTTTTCCCTTTTATTTCCACTTATTGTTCAATGTCATTACTTAGGCGGAACCCATCGGTGGCCCCTCAAAGTTGGAACCAACTTTTACTTAGACACTTCAACTAAGATTTGTTCATTTTAGACACCTCAAGTAAGGTTCCGATGTGTCATTTTGACACTTTTTTTTACAATCACCCAAATATCTAAAGTGTGTGTAATACACTTGCCGTTGATGTGTCAAAGTGACCAATTAAATAAAGTTAATGACCATTTTTTTCTAATTAAAAGTCATTATTTTAAAATTATTTTTGATATATATATCACGTTTCTTCATTTAATTGGTCACTTTAACACATCAGCGTTAAGTGTATTACACACACTTTAGATATTTGAGTGATTGTAAAAACAAAGTGTCAAAATGACACATCAGAACCTTACTTGAGGTGTCTAAAATGAACAAAGCTTAGTTGAGGTGTCTAAGTGAAAGTTGGTGCCAACTTTAAGGGGCCACCGATGGATTAGGCCCATTACTTATGAAGGCTAAGTGAATACTAAGAGGCTTGGGTGAGGTACCTCTGGGTTCCTTATTTTCTGTATCACATCTAGGCCCTAGGCTTGGGTCATGATAGACTTGGTGTCAGAGTTTGAGATTTTGAATGGTCCTCGGAGTCTAATATACCATGTCAAATAGGGTCTTATTCATTGTTGTGAAGCATGCCACAATTATGAGTAGGAGACTATAAAGCATTTAGGAAGGTTTTCTTTTCTTTCATGATTCATGTCGCCCCCTAGAGTTATCCTAAGGTTTACTCTAACTAACGCATCATTTTATGTCCTATAGATCATTCCTCTAAGAAGGGTACCTCCACCTAGAGGAAGGGTTGATCATGAGGAATAAGCTCCTCTAGTTCTTGAGGATGCACATCACAAGGAAGGAGTGACACATGCAGAATTTTGAAACATTATCACTTTGTTGGCCTAAGCCATAGACAAACAAACTAATCAAGGTGTTACTCCTCCTTTTCCTCAAGTGCCTATTTTAACTTCTAGGATTCAGGATTTCAAGAGAATAAATCCACCCATGTTCGATGGTTCAAAGGTAGATGAGGACCCTATGGAATTCATTGAGGAAGTTTACTGAATTTTTGCTATCATGGGAGTAACTCTAAATGAAAAGGCCAAGCTAGTGTCCTATCAACTCAAGGGCACAGTAAGGGTTTGGTATGAGCAATGGGTAGTTGATAGGGGTGAATATATGAGACCAATAGAATGGGAAGAGTTCAAGGGTTCCTTTCTAGATTGTTTCTTTCGTTTGGAGATAAGGGAGGCAAAGATCTAAGAGTTCATCAACCTTTGCCAAGGAAGCATGAGTGTGAGGGAATATTCCCTCAAATTCACCAAATTATCTAAGTATGCTCTTTCCATTATCTTTGATCCAAGGGCAAGGATGAGAAAGTTCATCTCTAATGTGTCTAGTTTGGTATCCAAGGAATGCAAGATGGCCATGTTGAGATGTATGCGGAACAAATTAAGGAAGAGAAGTTGAGGGAAAGGTCAAGAAGTTTCAAGAAGTCTAGAATTGAAGGTAAAGGGTTCAATCCTCAAAGGTTCGGTTATGGTGGTACTGGAAAGGGCCAAAGTAGGCCACGATTGGTAGGGCAAGGTTTCTCAAATACTCCTCTGCCAAGGTTTAAAAAGGAAAAAGGTGCTAATCAAATAGTACATAGGGAAAATGTGAGTGCTTAAGCATTCCCCGCTTGTAAGAAGTGTGGGAAAACTCACTAGGAAGAATTATTAGCTGGATCTAATGCATGCTTCAAGTGTGGTAAACCAGGTCATCAATATAGAGATTGTAGAGGTGGTGGTGGCAGGCCTCAAGGACAAATTGCTCATGGTCAACAATCTTAAAGGAATGGCCAATGCACCAACCATTTTTATGCCTTGCATGAGAGACAAGAGGTTGAGTAAGAACCCAATGTTGTGACCAGTATGTTAAAGGTTTTTTATTTCAATGTGTATGCATTATTAGATTTGGGTGCTAATTTATCATTTATTACTCCATTCATTACTGATTGGTTTGATATGTTACCCAAAATATTGTTAGAACCCCATTTGGTGTCTACCCCCATCGGTGAGTCAGTTGTTGCTAAAAAGGTCTATAAAGGTTATCCCATGTCTATATTGCACAAAGTTGTTCCTTGTTATCTCATTTAGCTTGATATGGTAGAATTTGATGTCATTCTTAGGATGGATTGGTTGCAAGCGTCTTATGCTTCTATAGATTGTAGAACTCATAGAGTCAAGTTTCAATTCCTAAATGAATCTATTCTAGAATGGAAGGTTCATGATTCGGTAGTGAAGTGTAGGTTTATTTCTTGTCTTAAGTCCCGAAAGTTGATTTCTAAGGGTTGCATCTACCATATTGTGAGGGTGAGGGATGTCGACTCTGAAAGTCCTTCTATTGAGAGGGTCTCCATGGTTAAGGAGTTTCCTGATGTCTTCCCCGATGACCTCTCCGATGTTTCTCCTGAAAGGGAAGTTGATTTTAGTATCGATCTTCTCCCTAATACCTAACCTATTTTTATTTATCCCTAGAGAATGGACCTGGGGGAATTAAAGGAGTTGAAGGAACAATTAAGGGACTTGTTAGAGAAAGGATTCATAAGGCCAAGTGTTTCACTATGGGGTGTCCCCATGTTGCTTGTGAGAAAGAAGGATGAGTCGCTTTGGATGTGCATAGATTATCGACAATTGAACAAGGTGACCATCAAGAACAAATATCCAATCCCTTGGATAAATGATCTATTTGACCAACTTCAAGGGGAAAGTTATTTCTGAAAGATTAATCTCCGGTCCGTCTATCATAAACTAAGGGTAAGGGAGTGTGACATTCCCAAGACAACATTTCAAACAAGGTATGGTCACTTTGAGTTTGTAGTAATGCCATTTGGGTTGACAAATGCACCGACGGTGTTATAGATCTAATGAATAGGGTGTTCAAACCACACCTTGATACTTTTGTGATGGTCTTCATTGATGATATTTTGATTTACACTTGGGATGCGGAAGAACATAAGAGTCACTTGAGGGTTGTGCTTCAAACCTTGAGGGATAGACAATGGTTTGCAAAATTTAATAAGTTTGAATTTTGGTTGAAAAAGGTGGAATTTCATGGTTGCATAGTGTCCGGTGAGGAAATCAAGATTGATCCTAAAAAGATAGAGGCGGTAAGAAATTGGCATAGACCATTGACTCCTTCAGACACTAGGAGTTTTTGGTTCTAGCCGGGTATTATAGGAGGTTCACCGCAGGGTTCTGTTCCATCTCATCACTATGATAAAGTTGACTCAAAAGAAGGCAAAATCTCAAAAGAAGGAAAAATTCATATGGACAGATGAGTGTGAGAGGAGTTTCCAAACTTTGAAAGATCGACTTACCTTAGCTCCTATTTTGACTCTACCAAAAGTCTTAGAAGGGTTTGTGGTGTATTGGGATGCTTCAAAGGTTGGGTTGTGTCTTGATGCAAAACGATAAGGTTATAGCCTATGGTTTTAGGCAATTAAAGGTGCACAAGTGTAACTACCCTACCTATGATCTTGAGTTAGTGACCGTTGTATTTACTCTAAAGATTTGGTGGCGTTACCTCTATGGGGTACATGTGGATGTGTTCACCAATCACAAGAGTCTCCAATATGTTTTCACCCTAAAGGACCTCAAACTAAGATAAAAAAGGTGACTGGAACTCCTCAAGGACTACAACATGAGTGTATATTATCATTCAAGTAAAGCCAATGTTGTTGTTGATGCACTCAGTATGATGTCTATGGAGAGCGTGGCTCATATTGATGAATGAAAGAGGGAGTTAGTGAAGGATGTTCATCGGTTGGCTAAATTAGGGGTGAAATTGAGTGGTTCCGATGTTGGTGGTATATTTTTTCATAGCGGGTCAGAATCATCTTTGATGATGGATGTTAAGTCAAAACAAGACCTTGAACCGACATTTGTGGAGTTAAAGAAGTTGGTGAGCAAAAATAAAGTAGAAGTCTTTTCATAAGGGGAAGATCGGGTACTTCAATACTAAGGTTAGTTATGTGTTCCATATGTGGATGAACTAAGGGTCTTGATCTTGAAGGAGGCTCATAATTCTTCATATTCTATTTATTCCAGTTCAACTAAAATGTACCGAGACTTAAAGGAGATTTATTAGGGATGGCATGAAAAAGGACATAGCAAAGTTCATGGATAAGGTTCCAAATTATCAACAAGTCAAGGCCGAATATCAAAGGTTGGGTTTCCTAGCTCAAGATATTGAAATCCCCACTTGGAAGTCGGAGGATAAAAATAGTTTTCGTGATGGGTTTGCCTCGTACTAGAAAACATCATGATTCAATTTAGGTGATTGCTGATAGAATAAAGAAGTTGGCTCACTTTCCACCCGTCAAGACTTCTTATGGCACCGAGGGATATGCTAAGTTGTATATTCGGGAATTGGTAAGAGTGCATGGTGTGCCTTTATCAATCATTTTGGATCATGGTACCCAATTCAATTCTCATTTTTGGAGGTCGTTTCAAAGAGGACTTGGTACGAAGGTAAAGTTAAGCACCGTATTCTATCCACAAACCGATGGGCAAGCCAAATAGATAATTCAAACACTAGAAGACATGTTAAGGGCTTGTGTGTTGGAGTTCAAGGGAATTTGGGATGATCATCTACCACTTATTGAGTTTGCCTACAATAATAACTACACTCTAGTATTGAGATGGCGATGTTTGAGGCCTTGTATGGAAGGCGATGTAGGCCTCCAGTTGGTTGGTTTGAAGTGGGTGAGATGACCTTATTAGGTCCCAATTTTGTGCTCGATGCTTTAGAGAAGGTGAGAGTCATTAAAGAAAGATTGAATATATCTCAAAGTCGCCAAAAGTCCTATTATGATACAAGGAGAAAAGATCTTGACTTCCATGTGGATGATTGGGTATACTTGAAGGTTTCACCCATGAAGGGTGTAGTTCGGTTTTTTCAAAAAGGGAAATTGAGCCCTAGATATGTAAGGCCGTAAAAATTTACAAACGTCTTGGCAAGGTTGCTTATAAGTTGGAGTTGCCATTGGAAATAGTAATTGTTCACCCGATGTTCCATGTGTTTATGTTTAGGAAATATGTGGTTGACCCTAATTCCATTGTGCCTTTGAAAGTAGTGAATGTTGAAGAAACCTTGACCTATGAAGAGGTTCTGATTGAAATTTTGGACTGACGGGTTAAGATATTAACAACAACAACAACAACGACCCAGTGAAATCCCACAATGTGGTGTATGGGGAGGGTAAAGTGTATGCAGACCTGACTCCTACCAAGGTAGGATGGCTATTTCCGAAAGACCCTCGGCTCAGTAAAAGAAAAAAGCAAAAAGAAGTCAGATAAGGATAAGAAGTTCAAAACAATATGGAAAAGCAAGTAATGAGTAACAAAAGCAACCCAGATAAGATATAACGATTAAAATACAAAAAATTAATGAAAGTAATAAATAATAACAGGCATCAGGCATTAGACCACAAGGAAATTATAGTGCGCTAATACGCCGACTAATAAGGAAGAATAACGAAACTATGGACTAGCCTTCTACCCTAATGTGGGTCCTCCACACTCTCCTATCTAAGGTCATGTCCTCGGTAAGTTGTAAATGCGCCATGTCCTTTCTAATCACCTCTCCCCAATATTTCTTCAGCCTACCCTTACCTCTTCTGAAACCATCCATATCTAACCTCTCACACTTCCACACTGGGCATCTGTGTCTCTCCTCTTCACATACCCAAACCATCTCAGTCGCATTTCTCGCAATTTGTCTTCCACCGAGGCCACTCCTACATTGTCTCAAATAGCCTCATTTCTAATCTTATCACTCTTGGTATGCCCACACATCCATCTCAACATTCGCATTTCAGCAACTTTCATCTTCTGAATGTGAGATACCTTAACTAGCCAACATTCTGCCTCGTATAACATAGCCGGTCTAACCACCACTTTATAGAACTTGCCCTTAAGTTGTGGAAGCACCTTCTTGTCACATAGCACACCGGAAGTAAGCCTCCATTTCATTCACCCTGCCCCAATACGATGTGTGACATCATCGTCAATATCCTTGCTACTTTACATAATAGACCCAAGATATTTGAAACTACTTTTCTTTTGGATGGCCTGGTCACCAAGCCTAACTTCCGTGCCACAAGAAAGTTGCATCCGTCAAAGTACTTTGAATAAATCAATGAGTTTGAAGTACTATATGGGAAGCGGAAATAAATATGATGAAGCGGTACCCTTATCTCTTTCATTCTACTCAAGCCTAATATACTAAGCTATTTACGCTTGAATTGTTAAGATTCCTACATTTCAATTTTTCCTAAGTCTTCATATGCATGCATGTTCATTAAATTGATTGTGAAGTCATGTCTTATGTTAAATATGAAATTCTAATGGTTTATACATGTCTATTTCTCATTGTATTTTTGTTGGGTTGCTAGTCCTCCTCCCGTGTCTATTCTATATAGTTAAATCTCATTCGAGGATGGATGTTCCCAAGGGGGACATGTTGTAAGACCCCAAAAGTTGGGAAGTCCCAAAAATGAGGAACAAAGGATGGAATCTTAGAAAAATATAGATTTTGGCACCAATTAATGACCACGAAGGCCATTACGGGCCGCAGTCAGCACCATGACTCGTGGTAAACCATCGTGGTGGTGCAACTAAAATCCAGTCCTGAAGAGAAGGAACCAAAACAAGGGATCATGGACCTTGATAAGCACCACGGACCGTAGTGCCCTCCGTGGTGACACCTCTCTTGAGACCCTCAGAAGATTTTCTAAGGTAGGGACCACGCTTTACCACCATGAGTTGTATAGTCCTTCACAGACCGTGGTGGGTTTCATGATGGTCGACCCTATAGACCCTCCTAGAGATCATGCACCACGCCTCAAGTTCACGAACCATAGTAACCTCCACGGACCGTGAAGGCCTTCATGGAGGAACTACTGAAACTTTCCCTGCAAACCCCAAGTTTCTCCTTTAAGTCAGTTATCACGGAACACCACCACGGACCGTGGTGATGATCACAGACCGTGAAGGGTCCTTCATGCAGCCTCAGTCTGGACAGTTTTAAAAAAAATATTTTTGTCGTTTTCTGTGTTTTATCAGCAAAGTGAGGTCATTTTGGGGACTGAATCTAACCTATCTAAATGACCCTATGCCTTTTCCAACTCATTATTCTCACTCAAATTCTAAGACACAAAACTCTTCCTCCTCTCAAGGTCTTATTCTTCACCAAGGAAAGCTAGAGTTTCATTCCAAGGTCTTCAAGTCTCCATTTTTCAAGTTCTCATCGGGGTTTATTCCCCAAGGTATGTAGGTCTCATTCATGAGTTCTTCCACCCATGGAGCCCAGGTATTTTTCAAAACCTAGTAGTTTATCTCAAATTGTTGATTTTATGGGTTTGCATATTATGATTTCAAATGTATGGATTATTGAATATTTGAAGTTTATATATCTATCTTAACCTATGTTGATTCCTAATTCATGGAATAGTTGATTTATCAAGGTCCTATATGAAAGCATGAAAAGTGTTTCAAGGTGTATTTGTGGGTTGTTTTAAAGATGTCTTAATTGATGCATTTCATTATTCTCATGCATGCTAGCATTGATTTTAATGATTTGAAAGTTGGATTGAATAGAAGCCACCTAGTTTTACTAATGTTCTAAATAAAGTTTAAATTATAAGCTTTTGACTTCAAGTGAATGTTTACGAAAGTAATTTCTATGATCAAAGGAGTCTTACGAAATGAAAAAAATGATGAAATGAATTATAAAAATGATGGATTCTATTGTGAAAGGTCAATTCTCACTTGTGTGAATCAAAGACGGGTTTTAATGAGTTATTCTACTGAATGTTGTTTTGATGATCAAAAGCTTTGTAAATGATTATATTCTTATGTTATATGATCTATTTCGTGAGATTTGACTTAGCACCGAATGAGGCTTGAAGTAGGGTTCAATAAGGGAATCCTAGTAGCAACCTCTAGTTTTTTGAACTATGTGCTAACATAGGAGCCCTTGCAGGCTTAGGCTAGTGGATCCACAAATAGCCCTAAATGTTAAATAATTGAATGAAGTTGACGGATCTCTACCCAACAAGTAGTCTCCCCGTGTCAATGTCGGGGGTTATGTTGGATTTCATGTAATATCTTGCATGATCTTAAATATCAGTTATGGTCATTTTCCCACTAATGAACATCTCAAATATTGTTCATATTGATTGCTCATGCATGCATCTACTTATGTACTTGACTTATAATGCTTTAACGTTTTTCATTGAATTACATGCCCACATACTTAGTACATTCAAAGTACTAATGCATAATCTTTTTCCTATAGGATATCACCATGTAGGAACCGGCGTTACTCCATATTCACCTCCAGTGGCTAGTCCAGTTCATTGAAGGCTACCATTTTGGTAAGTTCTCATGTTTTAGGAATAATATCTCATTTTTTTAGCTTATGTTATGTAAAGACTTTTGGATATATTTCATAGTACCTATTTCTATTTCAATTGAGAGTGAGCTAGAGACATGTCTTAGCCCCCTCCATGTCTATGATTTAGAGGTATTGTTGGACATATGTAAGTTGAAGTTTGATTTTCATGACTCTCAGTCTATGATATTATCCCTTAGTCTTGTTTTCCCCTTTTATTTCTACTTATTGTTGAATGACATCACTTATGAAGGCTAAATGAATGCTAAGAGGCTTGGGTGAGGTACCTCCGAGTTCCTCATTTGCCGTGTCACGTCTAGAACCTAGTCTTGAATTGTGACACATGCTATACTCATTGTTTTGGTATTTATCTTTTTTTGATTTAAAAGTGTAATATCTTTAAACTTTAGGATTTAATATAACTAAACTTATGAAGGTTGTAGCAGATTGTAGGGTAAGAACATACATATCTTAAATCAATACTTGATATATATATATATATATATATATATATATATATATATATATATTTAAATGATTTATATTCCCATATCTTTTAAATAATTTATATGCTTATCTATTTTAAAGAATTTGCATAGTGTTCAGTATTCCACTTAGTAGTAGGCAAGACCAAGGGCTCGCTCAGAACCAATAATAATTCTGGGTGTCAATCATGCCCAGGTTATAGGCTCGGGTTGTGACATCAACCCACTATTTGATAGACGTTTTGATGTGATTAATAAGCCTAAAGATGATGTTGATAAAATTGATTATGTGCATAAAAGTGACTCTTGGGCCATAACTCTTTTTAAAGATCCTATTTCTTGTTTTGTTTATATAGATCATGTGATTTAATGTTCCTTGAAAGAGCGCACTTGCCTTTATGAGAATGAGATTGCATGATTTAATATTTTATCATGAATTGATTGTTCTCTGTTTAAGTACAAAGTCTTATTCGATGATGATGTGATCATTCCTAGTGTAGTGTCAAATTGTGTTAAAATGATGGTGATGTAGCTCTTTATAAGAAATATAACTTGAATAATAATCCATTATGGTACATTACAAAAGAAGGTGATTCTTAATTTCATATTGCTACTTCTTCTTTGTGAGGTTCAAAGTCCCAACAATACACCTAATTGTGTTCTTGAACTTATTAGTGATCTTATAGGTGAAAACATCATGGTTGAAGTTATTTTTGTGTGACATTGTTCTTTACTATCTATTTGCATATGATGATACATGTGCTTGTGTTGAGAGTACATCTTGAGATGGTAGGAGTACTAATGGGAAAAATGGTTTACAAGATCAAAACTTGTGGATATTCTTTCCTTTTGACCTTAATGATTCTTTGAAAGTGTGTGATCTAGTGATGATATCATCTTGGAGGTGGTCTTTGTGTTTGATGTTTTCTAGAACAAATGTGACTTTACCTACTTAGTATGGTGAAACCCTTGGTTCCTTGAATATATCCTAATTTTCTGATCTTTTGAATTGCCAAGTAAGTCGTGCTTCATTAGCAGGATTGTTCCTTATGATAATAGTTGATACTTGGTTATATAACAAGTTTGTAAATCTTTGGCATGGTGGTAGGGATGTTAATACTAAAACTAACCCTCATGCCTTGAAGTCCTTGATGTTGTTTATTTTTCCTATGGTTTTGCTTGGTTTGAATTTGAGGACAAATCCTTTTCAATAAACGGGGACTAATACGAGCATGCCCAGCCTAATAAAAGAGTTCAAGAGCTTTTCATCACATCAGTACTTTGGAGGTTTGGAGGGAACATGTAATGAAAGGCTGAGGCTAGAGAACATACTAAAATGGAAGTACAAGGCTCCTCTTGGAACACAACTTGGAGAAGCCAAAAAGAGACTCACTTGTGATGCAGATATAAAGATGAAGCAATCGCAAGTCGTTTGTTGCGGTCACAACTGAATCCATATTCCACTCCAATCTTGATGGCTCATTGTTTAGCATTGCCGCGATGGATGTGATGACAAGTGGAATATGTGACACCGCAAGCTACATCACACACTGCATGAGCAGTCTATTTTGGGCTATTTTTGCAATTTGTTGAAGTTTCACTTTTGGACTTTTGATGTATAATTAGCCTATCCTAAAAATAGGAGAGAATAACTCTTTTAGACTCAAATTACTTCGATATCAGATTATTGAGTATACTCTTAAGAGAGTTGAGGGATAAGGTCAGTGTTAATTAAAACGTGGATACGATTACTTGCTTGAGGATCATTTACCTTGAGGTTGTCTCTATAGTGTAGGTACTTGTTTGGTGTTCTTAGTAAGAGATTTTTCTTCAATACAATTATTGTTGCCTATTATTCTCATTTTTGTGTCTAGATTTCTATAGAATTGATGCTTTTTGATATATTGTATTTGTGTTATGAAATGAGCATCAATGCTAAAATAACAAGAAAGATGAAAAAATGGAAAGTGTAGTATTTTTTTATTTCACTTGTTCTTGCTTTCATCTTTGTTACAAGACTATGGGTATATATATATATGCATGTATATACTTGGGCACCAAGTATATTACATTGATATCTATTTTTCATGTATATACTTGATCACCAAGTATGTTATGTGGATACATAATTTACAACACATAGTATAATATGTGTATATATATCTTACACATAATATATTGTGTGTATATATATATTACCACAAAATATATTTACGTGGACATTTATTTTACAACAATTTGAACATATTGGTTCTTCAAATTATGTTTACCTTATGTCATTTTTCCTATCTTTTATCTTTTATTCTTGTTCTAAGATTTAGGAGTTCAATTCCCGTATATCTGATATGGTATCGCTTCGACAATTGCTCTTTCATTGAAATTTGCATTACAGAGTTATAGAATAATTTGCATATAGTGATTTAGTGACTACAAGGTAGGAGTGGCCTCGGTGGAAGACAAGATGCGGGAGATGCGACTGAGATGGTTTGGGCATGTGAAGAGGAGAGTCCCAGATGCACCAGTGCGGAGATGTGAGAGGTTGGCCATGGATGGTTTCAGAAGAGGTAGGGGTAGGCCGAAGAAATACTGGGGAGAGGTGATCAGACGGGACTTGACGCATTTACGACTTACCGAGGACATGACCTTAGATAGGAGGGTGTGGAGGACACACATTAGGGTAGAAGGCTAGCACATAGTGGCATTTCTCCCCCTTAGCCGTAGGCGTATTAATGTACTATGATTCCTTGTACTTTGATTTATGGTATTTATGTTACTATCTAATAATACTTACTGCTTTTTGTGCTTTGATTATTTCGTTATCTATTTATCTACTTTTAATACTCTTGTCTGACCTTTTTTTATTCTTCTAATGAGCCGAGGGTCTTTCGGAAACAGCCGTCCTACATTGATAGGAGTCAGGTCTGCGTACACTTTACCCTCCCCAGACCCTACGATGTGGGATTGCACTAGATTGTTGTTGTTGTATAGTGATTTAGTGACTCTATGATGTATTGTACATATTTAACAGCTAGACACATGTCTCGCATTATATTAAAATTTAATTTTATAGTTCTTATAATCAAATTATTCAGCTTTATGCAAATATCACATATAAACAAATTACTCAGTTTTATGCAAATATCATATGCAAATAAATTGTTTAATGTATAGTGACCACCTCTTGATAGAACAAGAAAATATTTACTCTTGATAGTTATACCTCCATAATATAATTACTTCTTATCCACCACGTACTTAATTCTGGCTAATTCTAATAATTTTTTGTTCTTTTATTTTTGTTACTTTTTGTTATTTTTTATATTTTGATTATAACATTATTTTGTTGTTGGTATTGTTCATTTTTCTTTGTTTACTATGTAATGTTTTTTCTATTATTTGTTATGCTTTCTTTACTTCCATATTTTCTTTTACAAATTGTTTTGATGTGTTTTTTAAGGCCGAGGGTCCTACGAAACACTTTCTCTACATTTTCAAGGTAAAAATAAGGTTTGCGTATAGTCCATCTCCAATAAAATTGTGTTGAATACATTATTGTTGTTGCTTCTTCATAAACCTCACTCAATTAAAATGCACATGTTCATTCAGATTTCATAATTTTTTTTTTGAGAGGCGGTTGAACCAATGTTATTTCTTCTCTCTTAACAAAAAAATATGACGTACTCCAGACGGTATAAATGTTTGTCATTTTTTTCTACTTTAGTTTCTTTTTTTAATTTCCTTTTAGTCGAAGTTTATTTTTAAATTGGGATGATGCTGACACCCAAGTACTCCACTTTTAATCATTATGAAAGAGGTCAACGCTTTTACATCTTTCTTCTCCCTTGGACATGCACTAAAAGAGGGACAGTTGACTCCATGATAGGTTTTACATTTGTTTTGGTCATACAATAACAAGAGGTGCGGCACCTTATCAATGATCATCCTTTTAAGCACTAATCTTAAGTAGATAAGATTACTTTAATTTTTGTACTTTTGTGGCTGCTCGATGTGAATCAATATTAATGAATACCCATTATATATGGCTGCTAAGTGAATTGAAGCAAATATGCATGCGTCATAATAATGGTAATGATGCTTACCATAATGCACATATGCTTTGTCCTAAGACTCACTTCTCGTCTTGCCAGTGTAGAGGCAAGTTTATAACAGCATCTGGCCTTATTTCACATTTATGGTGTTCTGCGGCGAATTCGTAATTTGAATATAATTGGTTTAGTGTATATGTTCCCACTGCAAAATACCTTATATTTCTACAATTATATATGGCTCAAACCTGAATATTTATTAAAATTTTGTTGATTTTTGGATCTATTTCCCTTCCTATTTGGATAATAAATGGGTTAAATTTACAAATGGCCCCATAAGGGCTATTCTTGATATTTTGTCCCCCTTGCACTCTATTTGGATGGTGGTTTTCCATAATTTTATAATGTACCTGTATGGTATTGTACTGTACAGTACAAAACTATGTTTGGATGGACTGTATGATTTGTTATTGTTTAATATTAATTTTGTTGTTTGATTTTACTGTATGGTCTATATTGTAACTAATAAATTTATTAAAATTCCCTTAATTACTATTAATATTAAATTTATAATTTTCCAGCACTAATCTTACATCCTAAAGGCGACTAATTACTAGACATTCTCCAACCACTTTAGACTTCTTTATTTCTCACATTTGTTTTCTTTTCAAATGAGGGATTTTTAGTTGCTAAATTTTGAGGTTTTGGATAGCCATAATATACTACTACTATGATCGTTATCATTTGCTAGACATCACCTGTATTCCTGTTTTGTTTTATGTCTGAACTGGAATCCTTTAAAACAAAAAAAAAATGTTTATCATTTAATTTTGAACATCCTATCAAACTTTGTATTAGTAAAAATTCTATGGAAAAAATAGTCCTCCAAACCTAACAAAATAAAAAAAGTTTGTATTTAAATAATTAAATGAAACTAAAAAAGTTATATTTCTTTTTTTTCCTTTACTCTCTTTTTTTTCTCCCGTTTTTGTGTTCTTTTTTTTTTCTTTTCCTTCCTTTTTTTTTCCATTCTGCTTTTCTTAATATTTTACTTTCATTCTTTTTCTTTCTTTCATTCTATGTTTGTTTTTTTCTTTCTTTTCGTCTTTTTTTTCTACTTTTTTTTTCATTTTTTCATTTTTTTTAATTATGGAACTAATTTGGTATTTCTAACTTATCCATAGATTCAAGATAATATTTTTCATATTTACTATTTTAATATTTGGCTTGAAATTTCACAAAGTACTCTATAATTCTTGCTTTAGAGGCAATATATAGTCCAAAGACTTTCAAAGAACAAGTTATGTCCCATGAGCAAAAGTTGACACTGTCTTTTTGTATCTTAATTTGTGAGATGTTCTATAACTCTGGTCTTAGAAGCAATACTTAGACCAAGAACTTCATAAGTTAGGCCACATGGGTATGACTTGACACTACTATATTGTGTCTTGATTTATTATATGTTCTATAACTCTTGTCTCTTAGCTCAAGGACTTCCAAGCAACAAGTTAAGCCCCGTGGAAAAGACTTGAGAATATCACATTGTATTTTGATTTATAAAATACTCTATAACTATTGTCCTAAAAGTAAGGCTTGTTAGTCAAAAGACTTCCGAACAACAAGTCAAGCCCCATGGGCAAAACTTGACACTTCCATATTATGTATTGATTTATTAGATGCTCTATAACTCTTGCCTTAAAGGCTAGACTTAGCCCACTGATTTTAAAGAATAAGTTGCGCCTCATGGACAAGATATTTGCTAAGCCTAACATATCGGGAACGCAATAACTTTTTCTTTATAGTCTGAACAAAGCTCAGAGGTTAAAAAAATAATATATACCTAATGGGTAGTAGTTTACACTATTTCACTATGTCTAAATTATGAGATGTTCTATAATTCTTATGTTAGAGGCAGAACTTAATCCAAGAACTTCAAAATAACAAGTTACTCCCTATGGAAAAAACTTGATACTACCACATTGTGTTTTGATTTATGATATTTCCTATACCTCTTGCCTTAGAGGCATGACGTAGACTAAAATTTTACAAGTTACGCCCCATGGACTAGACTTGAAGCTACAACATTGTGTCTTGATTTCTCATATGCTCTATAACTCTTGCCTCTTAGCCCATGGACTTCCAACCAACAAGTTAAGCCTCATGGCAAGACTTGACAATATTACATTGTGTTTTAATTTATAAGATACTCAATAACTATTGCTCTATAGGTAAGACTTGTTAATCCAAGGACTTCCAAATGATAAGTTAAGCTTCATGAACAAGACTTGACATTACCACATTATATATCGATATATTAGATGATTTATAACTCTTGCTTTAGAGGCTAGACTTAGCCCAAGGACTTCAAAGAACAAGTTGTGCCTCATGAGTAATATTTTACACTATTTTTACCAAGTATAACTTATGGAGAATACAATAACATTTGCCTTAGAGGTTGAACATAGCTTAGGGGTTAAAAACATAACATATGCCTCATGGGCAATATTTTACACTTTCACTATGTCTAACTTATGAGATGCTTCATAACTCTAGCATTAGAGGCAAGACGTAGACCAAGAACTCCAAAATCACACGTTACTCCCTATGGGAAAAACTCGATACTACCACATTGTGTCTATAAATATTAAAAAGTAACAAAAGAGAAGAGAAAAAATAATAAATAAAAGAAAATAAAGAAAGAGAAAAAAAATTGAGAGACAATTGAGGATGGAGAGTTGTTTAAAAAATATTTAAGGTGTAGAGGGGGCAAAAATGCACTTTGACTCAACTTAAAGAGGAAGGAAGATCATTTTTGTAAGAGTTTTCTTATAGGAGAGAAAAAATCAAGATCATTATATTTGGAGGACACCCTATGTAATTTCTTGATAAATAAAAGCCCAATTTGGACCAACGCACTTTGCCCATAAGCTCATTCTTGTGGTACATATGTAAGACTTCTTTTAGGTCTTATTTCATTATTCATAAGAGATGGATCAATACCTACAAAAGAGAGAAGTGAGAAAAAGAGGATAGATTTTCACACCTTATTTTCATCCCTAGCAGTAATTTTCAAATCGCAATTCCCGCTTTGTTCCTTACATTTGAGCTGATTTTTGGGAAACTTATTATTCTCAACTTAGTATTTTATTGAAAATTGAGAGAGGTGGTTTCAGAGTCATATAAGTTCAGTTTTCAGCTAGTGAACAGTAGCTGCACTTTTTGTGATTTTATTCTTTTTTCTTCTCTTATTCTTTGGTGCTATCTTGTAGTTATTGTTGCTTATTGTTTGGAACTTCTTTGGTGTCCATTTTGGAGAACATTGTTGTAACTCTTGCTGATTATAGTGAATCTTTGGTCCTGTAGTTTTTACTCTTCACTCCATAGAGGTTTTATACATAAATCTTTGTGTCTCGTATATTGATTTAATTTTGTCTTGCCATATTTATTATTGTTGATATACTTGATTCTCTAAACAATGTTTGTGCTAGAATTAGTTTTGTCTCATCTTGGTTCAAATAGAAGAAAAAGTTTAGATTCGAGTATTTTTTATTATTCCCTTGCTATGCACTTTGTTAGTACTTGTCTTTCCCAACAAAGTGGTATCAGAGCATTAAATTATTGGTAATTGTCCATTTGAATAACACAGTCAAAAATGAGCAAGATAGTGTATTTGAATGGTATTAATTATCATATTTGGAAAGACATGATGAAAGATCTTCTATTTGTAAATAAAATGCATTTACATGTGTTTTTTTTCAATAAACCTAAGTGTACGAATGATGAGAGATGGGATTTTGAGCATTAATAGGTTTTGCTATATTAGAAAATGGATTGAACATAATGTCAGAAATCATATTGTAAATGAGACACATGCTAGAAGTTTATGAAAAAGTTTGAGACACTTTATCCTTTGAATATTGGCAATAACAAGTTGTTCCTACTGAAATAATTGATGAATATAAGATATAAAATAGGCAATCCTATTTTTGATCATAGAAATAACTTTTAGGGTGTCCTTAACCAACTGTCTAGGATGGGTGTTAAGTTTGATGAAGAAACATAGGGACTTTGTCTTCTATTACTCTATCAGACTCTTTTAAAACTCATTGAGTTTCTTTGACTAATTCTGCTCTAAGGGGTTGTAATACCTCTCAAAATTTTTCCCTAAGATTTGGACCTTTCTTGTACACGTGTAAGGTCAAACTCGAGTATTGTGAAGCAATTACATGAGTAAGATGAGTCTTTGAGAAATTGAGCAGCGTTAGAGGTGATGTGGGGTCATGAAGGACCCCTAGGACCAAGCTAAGTCCAAAAGATTCGTCGTGGCTAAGCTTTAGGATGAGTTCGTAAAATGGATCGACTTCTAATGACCCTATCTTTTGAAAGACGACAATCTGGGTGGCCTACGACCTATCAAATTAAAGGTCGTCGAGTCTTCTTTCCAACGCCACCAAGAATGTAATTTTTGGAGTTTGGAGTCGAAAGATATGACGATCCTAAGATGAATTAGCACAGCAGAGTTTTCAGGCCTGGGTTGCAATTGCTGGAAAACTGGGCTTGGCGCCGCAGTGGCGCGACGCGCCACTATCGCGCCAGAAACATGCCTTAGTAGTTTGGGCTCTGGCGCGGTGCGCCACTAAAAGGTGTGCAGGGTTTTTTAAGCCAAATTTCCAAGACCCAGGAACAATGGCCTTGGCGTTGTAAGGGCGTGATGCGCCACTATCACGCATGAATCATGCCTCAGTAGTTTTGTCTCTGGCGCGGCACGCCACTACGAGGTGTGTAGGTTTTTAGGCGAAATTAGCCAGGCGCAGCAATCGCGCGATGCGCCACTATCGCGCCAGGAGCATTTTAGCCTATTTTCAGAACTTTTGAGGGGGGGCAATTTGGGAACTTACCCAAATTATATATGTATTACCCTTGGTCTTTTGGAAACACATTTTACAGCCTCACTCTTTCTCTAAAATCCCTAGGAGCTTTTCTCTCTCTCTCTCTCTTCTTCTTCTTCTTTATTTCCAATAAGAAGAGTTCCAAGAGCTTCAAGATTCGAGTTCTCCATTGAAGACCAAATACCAAGGTCTTCTTTAAGTATTTACTAAGGTATGTAAGGCTATCCAAAACATGGGTTGAGTCCACCCATGTGCCCTACTCTTGCTTTGAGGTTAAAGGTCCATGAGAATGGAGTTTCTTGGTATGGTTTATGTTTGAATGAGTTTGTCTCTCATAAATTTGATTTTTGTTTGTGTTGATGTTGTTGACCTAAGAGATTCCCAAACCTTCATGTTAGTGTGAGTTGATAGAGAGGACTTGTTAATATGTTTTGTTGAACTCTTTAACCATGTGATTATGTTGCATAAGTCAATTTCTTTAAATGTGTAATTCTACTTGAATTGTTGAGCTAAAGCCATAGAGTTGTGATGAGTCTTGAGGAGATGTCATAAATGCTTATCTAAATGAGGCTTAAATGAGTTGATTGGAGGATGGAATTGACGAGTGGACAAGGTCCTAAATGGGACTTGCCATTATGACTTAATTGAGTTGAAATGAGGATAGAGTTGATGAGTTGGCAATGTCCCACATGAAACTAGCCGTGAGGGCTTGTTTGAGATGATTGGAGGGAGTCTTATGAGCATATAGTCATGGGAGGAGTATCGAGCACCGAAGCGGGCGAGAGTATAGTCCATACTCAAACCCTAGAAACTACGCCGCCAATGTAGGTAGGGATAGAACCGTTAAAGTCGGATGCTTCCCATAGGATCGAACCGTTAAAGTCGGATGTTTCTCCTTTATTTATCCTGAAATGATAGGACTTGACTAATCGATGGAATCCATGATTAGCGAGGCGTTCATGCCCTAGGAAGGTATGGACGGATGTGGCAACGACGTCTGATTATTGTACTATCACTGGCTCATAAGTGATGGTTGTCGGATAAGAGAAACTCCCATTTAGGTCTTGATAGTACTTCGAGTCAGTTGAGTTGAGTGGCATGAGATTTGGTCCGGTCTAATTCACTTCTTATTAGACTTAGGATACTTGAGTGAGTTGTTATGTATTAATGAGTTGAGACCCTGAGTTGATATTGATGCTTATTGATGTTTGTTTCATTCGGCCATATTACATACTCGTACATTCTACGTACTGACGCCATTTGGCCTGTATCATTTCATGATGCAGAGACAGGTACCAGGGTCATCAACCAGCGCTCCGTTGAAGATCCACATAGACTCTTAGCTAGTTGGTGAGTCCTCCTAATTTTCTAGAGGATGTTGAGCTTTCTTGTATAGTTTTGTTGTCGCTTCCTTTATTTTGGATTGTTGGTAGCCATGGGCTTGTCATTGACAACTTCTAGACTTTAATAGAGGCTTCATAGACTAGAGTGTGGGAAGGTTGGACTGCTATTTTTGAGAAGTCCTATCTTACTTGTTTTTTTGAGTTGAACATGTTTGGCCTTCGGCCCCCATATTGTGAATAGTATGTTATGATTGAACCCTTCTTTGTGTGTATATGATTGAATGATGAAGTGACTGAATCAGGTGGTTCGCTTGAAGGTCAAAAATGGCTTTCGAGTGCCGGTCACGTCTAGGGTACCCTCTCAGGGAGTGACAAACATGGTATCAGAGCCCAGAGTTCAAGAGTCCTAGGGAGTCTATAAAGCCGTGTCTAGTAGAGTCTTGCTTATGGGTGTGTTGTGCACCACACTTATAAGAAGGAGGCTATAGGACATTAGAATTGTTTCCCATCTTTCATACTCTAAATTCGTGCGATAGAGTTAAACTCTATGAAACTTCCCTTCTAATTCGTGCGTTTATACATTACAGATAATTCCTCCAAAACGTACTGCTAGCCAGAGGAATGCCGATAATACAGAGATGCCCCAGTCTGAGGTACGCCCGACAAGGGCTAGAGGCCGACCTACGAGGTATGAGGAGATGCCCCAAGTGCCTGCTACTCTGCCTGCACCCACATCAGAGGCAGAATTTAGAGGGGTGATTGCAATGCTCACTCAATTAATGGCTTCCCGAAATGGTAACCAGAGTTCGCCAACTCTTAGCTCTATTTCACAAGAGCCGTGAGCTGCCGCCAGAATTCGAGGCTTTCTAAGAATGAATCCGCCAGCATTCACGGGTTCCAAGGTTGATGAAGACCCTCAAAACTTTATTGACGAGATATGGAAAATTCTGAAAGCCATGCATGCTATGGAAATTAAGGGGGTTGAGTTGGTGTCTTATCAACTCAAGGATGTGGCAAACATTTGGTATAACCAATGGGAGAAAGGTAGAGGTGAGGATGCTGAGCCTGCTATGTGGGATGAATTTGAGGGAGCCTTTCTTGACCACTTCTTTCACCGAGAGTTGAGGGAAGTAAAAGTGGAGGAATTTGTGAATCTAAAACAGAAGGGTATGATGGTTAAGGAGTATGGCCTGAAATTCATCCAGCTGTCCAGGTATGCTCCAGAAATGATCCCAGATATGAGGTCAAAGATGAGGAAATTTGTCTCCGGATTAGGGAGGCATGTAAAGAAGGAGTGCAAAGCAGCATTATTGATCTCGGACATGGATATTTCAAGATTAATAGTGTACGCTCAACAGTGGAGGATGAGAAGAGAAACGACCGAGAGAAGCATCTGAGCAAGAAGGCAAAATCAGCGGGCCATGAGAATAAACAGAGGCAAAACAAGGGCAACAGGTCCTTCTTCCAGAAGAGGCCTCCCAATTATGCCTCATCTACCGCAAGTGCACCTATGCCGCAGAACAGGTATGACCGGCAAGGACAGAGTCGCTAGAATTTCAGACCCCAGGGTTCTCAATCCCAGACCAGTGTAAGTCAAGGTTCGAGGGGGAAGCCACCATGCGATAAGTATGGTAGGCTCCACTTGGGAGAATGTAGAGCGGGAAGAGTTGGTTGCTATAAATGCGGCCAAATAGACCATTTTCAGAGGGAGTGCCCAACAGGGGGAAATAGAGTCCAGTATTCTGCCATCGCACCACCGGCTAGGGGTAATCAAAGGGGTACTACTTCAGGTACGGGTGGGGGTACAAACCGCCTATATGCCATGGGTAGTCGTCAAGATCAAGAGGACTCTCCAAACGTCGTGACGGGTATGATACGAGTCTTTTCTCTTGATTGTTATGTTTTTATGGATCCGGGTGCCACCTTATCTTTTGTGACTCCTTACGTGGCTAGTAAATTCAATAAAATTCCCAAACGTCTTCTTGAGCCTTTCAGTGTAGCTACTCCTATCGGTGATTCTGTCTTAGCTGAGAGAGTATATAGAGATTGCACTATGTCAATTCATTACAGGGATACCTTGGCCGACTTAGTTGAGTTGGACATGGTTGATTTTGATGTGATCCTTGGCATGGACTGGCTTTATGTTTGTTATGCCTCTATTGATTGTAGAACTCAGATTGTCAAGCTCAAATTCCTGAACGAAGCTGTCATAGAGTGGAGGGGTAGTACTGTTATGCCTAAGGGTAACTTTATTTCTTACCTTAGGGCCAGGAAGCTAATCTCAAAAGGGTGTATCTATCACATTGTCTGAGTGAAAGATGGCAATACTAAGTCTCTATCCCTCGAGTAGGTTCCAATCGTCAACGAGTTTCCAGATGTCTTTCCTGAAGATCTGCCTAGAGTCCTTCCTGATAAGGAGATCGACTTTGGGATTGATGTTCTTCCTGATACCCAGTCTATCTCAATCCCTCCATATAGAATGGCTCCAGCCGAGTTGAAAGAGTTGAATGAGCAGTTGAAGGACTTGCTAGATAAGGGGTTCATTAGGCCGAGTGTCTCACCATGGGGAGCTCCGGTCTTATTTTGCGGAAGAAAGATGGGTCCCTTAGAATGTGTATTGACTACAGGCAACTAAAGAAGGTCACCGTAAAGAACAAATACCCTCTCCCCAGAATAGAAGACTTATTCGATCAACTTTAGGGTGCCACTTGATTCTCAAAGATAGACCTAAGATCTGGCTACCATCAGTTGAAGGTGAGGGAGTGTGATATTCCAAAGACAGCATTTCGGACCCGTTATGGCCATTTTGAATTTTTGGTCATGTCCTTCGGGTTGAATAATGCCCCCGTAACTTTCATGGATCTCATGAATCGAGTGTTTAAATCATATCTTGATATGTTTATGATTGTATTCGTAGATGATATTCTGGTCTACTCCAAGAATAAAGAGGAGCACGCCTATTATCTT
Organism: Solanum dulcamara; assembly: GCF_947179165.1. NCBI lineage: Eukaryota > Viridiplantae > Streptophyta > Magnoliopsida > Solanales > Solanaceae > Solanum > Solanum dulcamara. The sequence continues at coordinate 40,244,048 of NC_077241.1, forward strand.
AGAGTCATTTTACAAACTTTGAGGGACCAAGTACTGTATGCAAAGTTCTCTAAATGTGAGTTTTGGCTTGCATCAGTGGCCTTCCTAGGCCACATTGTATCTTGAGATGGTATTCAGGTTGATGCTCAGAAGATTGAAGCTGTGAAGAGTTGGCCCAGACCCACATCCCCGACAGAGATAAGAAGCTTCTTGGGTTTGGCTGGCTATTATTGAAGGTTTGTAGAGGGATTCTCATCCATATCATCACTGTTGACTAAGCTGACCCAAAAGAAGGCTGAGTTCCAATGGTCCGATGCTTGTGAGGAAAGTTTCCAGAAATTGAACGCCAAGCTAACCACTGCTCCTGTCCTGACCTTGCCTGATAGAACAGAGGGCTTTGTGGTCTACTGTGATGCATCCAGAATTGGGTTGGGCTGTGTGTTGATGCAAAGAGGGAAGGTGATAGCATATGTTTTAAGACAACTTAAGGTTCATGAGAGAAATTACCTAACTCATGACCTTGAGCTGGAAGTTGTGGTATTCGCGCTTAAAATCTAGCGCCACTACTTGTATGGAGTGTATGTTGACGTATTCACCGATCACAAGAGCTTACAATATGTCTTCAGCCAGAGGGAACTCAAGCTGAGGCAAGGGAGATGGCTCGAGCTACTCAAGGACTACGACATGAGCATCCTTTACCATCCAGGTAAAGCTAATGTTGTTGTTAATGCTCTTAGCAGGTTGTCTATGGGTAGTACTGCCCATATAGAGGAGGGAAGGAGGGAATTGGCGAAGGAGGTACATAGATTAGCCCGATTGGGAGTTCGACTCGTAGAGAACGATGAAGGTGGAGTAAATGTTCGAGATGGGGATACGTCCTCACTTGTAGTAGAGGTAAAGGAAAAGCAAGACCAAGATCCCGTCCTTCTCCAATTGAAGGAAGTTGTTCATAAACAAGGGGTGATGGTTTTCACCAAAGGGGGAGATGGTGTGTTGAGGTACCAAGGTAGATTGTGTGTACCTGATGTTGATGATGTTCGAGAGAGGATTATGACCGAAGCACATAGCTCCAGATACTCTATTCATCTGGGCTCCACAAAGATGTACCATGACTTGAGGGAAATCTATTGGTGGAGTGGGATGAGGAGAGATATTGCAGAATTCATTTCCAAGTGCCCGAATTGTCAACAGGTGAAGGTTGAGCATCAAAGGCCATGTAGTTTAGCTTAAAACATAGAAATTCTGGAATGGAAGTGGGAGATGATCAACATGGACTTTGTTACAGGTCTACCGAGGTTACGAAGGCAACATGACTCGATTTGGGTAATTGTGGATAAAATGACAAAATCAGCTCACTTCTTGACAGTAAAGACTACGGACACTGCAGAAGATTATGCAAAGTTATATATACAGGAGATCGTCAGATTGCATGGGGTCCCTTTGTCTATCATCTCAGATAGAGGATCCCAATTCACTTTCCAATTCTGGAAATCCTTTCAGAAAGGACTGGGTTCAAAGGTGAACTTGAGTACGGCCTTTCATCCCAGATAGATGGCCAGGAAGAGCGCACCATCCAGATATAGGAAGATATGTTGAGGGCATATGTGCTTGACTTCAAGGGAAATTGGGATGATCACTTACCTCTCATAGAGTTTGCATATAACAATAGCTATCATGCAAGCATTCAAATGGCCCCTTATGAGGCTTTGTATGAGATGAGGTGTAGATCGCCCATTGGGTGGTTTGAAGTTGGTGAAGTTGAGTTAATTGGGCCTGACTTTGTTCACCAAGCCATGGAAAAGGTGAGAGTCGTTCAAGAGAGGCTAAAGACGGCCCAAAGCCGCCAAAAATCTTACACCGACGTGAGGAGGAGAGATTTAGAGTTTAAGGTGGGTGATTGGGTATACTTGAAGGTGTCGCCCATGAAGGGTGTCATGAGGTTCGGAAGGAAGGGGAAACTAAGTCCTCGGTACATCGGTCCTTACCAGATTTCGAGGCGGATTGGGAGTGTTGCCTATGAATTGGAGTTACCCTTAGAGCTAGCCTCTATTCATCCGGTGTTCCACATTTCAATGTTGAAAAAGTGCTTGGGCGATCCCTCGTTTGTAGTCCCTATTGATAGCATTGGAATTAAGGATAGCTTATCTTATGAGGAGGTTCCGGTCCAAATCCTTGATCACCAAATTCGCAAACTGAGAAATAAAGAGATCGCCTCAGTCAAAGTCTTGTGGAGGAACCAAATTGTTGAGGAAGCCACATGGGAAGCGGAGGAATCCATGAAATCTAAATATCCACATCTATTCGTGCCTACCGATGAGAATGTTGAAGGTAATGACCATTTCCTTGACTTGAATTCATTGTGCATTTTGAGTCTTGATTGGTAATTGTTTGAGAATTTGATTGGTTGAATGACTAAAATTTTGACTGTGATTTGTACCCCGAGTCCATTCTTGGTTGCTCTTCATTCGAGGATGAATGATCTCAAGGAGGAGATAATGTAACACCCCTCAAAATGTTTCTATAAGATTCATACCTTTCTTGTACACATGTAAGGTCAAACTCGAGTATTGTGAAGCAGTTGCATGAGTAAGATGAGTCTTTGAGAAATTGAGCAGCGTTAGAGGTGATGTGGGGTCATGAAGGACCCCTAGGACCAAGCTAAGTCCAAAAGATCCATCGTGGCTAAGCTTCAGGATGAGTTCGTAAAAGGGATCGACTTCTAACGACCCTATCTTTTGAAAGACAACAATCTGGGTGGCCCACGACCTATCAAACTAAAGGTTGTCGAGTCTTCTTTCCAATGCCACCAATAATGTAATTTTTAGAGTTTAGAGTCGAAAGATATGACGATCCTAAGATGAACTAGCACAATAGAGTTTTCAGGCCTGGGTTGCAATTGCTGGAAAATTGGGCTTGGCGTCGTAGTGGCGCGACGCGCCACTATCACGCCAAAAATATGCCTCAGTAGTTTGATCTCTGGCGCGGCGCGCCACTAAAAGGTGTACAGGGTTTTTCAAGCTAAATTTCCAGGACCCAGGAACAATGGCCTTGGCGCTGTAAGGGCGCGATGCGCCACTATTGCGCCAGAAACATGCCTCCGTAGTTTGGTCTCTGGCACGGCGTGCCACTACGAGGTGTGCAAGTTTTTAGGCGAAATTAGCCTGACTCTGCAATGGCGCGATGCGCCATTATTGCGCCAGGAGTATTTTAGCCTATTTTTAGAACTTTTGAGGAGGGGTAATTTGGGAACTTACCCAAATTATATATGTATTACCCTTGGTCTTTTGGGAACATATTTTATAGCCCCACTCTCTCTCTAAAAGCCTTAGGAGCTTCTCTCTCTCTCTCTCTTCTTCTTCTTCTTCTCCATTTCCAACAAGAAGAGTTCCAAGAGCTTTAAGATTCGAGTTCTCTATTGAAGACCCAACACCAAGGTCTTCTTCAAGTCTTCACTAAGGTATGTAAGGCTATCCAAAATATGGGTTGAGTCCACCCATGTGCCCTACTCTTGCTTTGAGGTTAAAGGTTCATAAGAATGGAGTTTCTTGGTATGGTTTATGTTTGAATGAGTTTTGTCTCTCATAAATTTGATTTTTGTTTGTGTTGATATTGTTGAGCTAAGAGATTCCCAAACCTTCATGTTAGTGTGAGTTGATGGAGAGGACTTGTTAATATGTTTTGTTGATCTCTTTAACCATGTGATTATGTTGCATAAGTCAATTTCCTTAAATGTGTAATTCTACTTGAATTGTTGAGCTAAAGCCATAGAGTTGTGATGAGTCTTGAGGAGATGTCATAAATACTTATCTAAATGAGGCTTAATTGAGTTGATTAGAGGATGGAATTGACGAGTGGACAAGGTCCTAAATGGGACTTGCCATTATGACTTAATTGAGTTGAAATGAGGATAGAGTTGATGAGTTGGCAATGTCCCACATGAAACTAGCCGTGAGGGCTTGTTTGAGATGATTGGAGGGAGTCTTATGAGCATAGAGTCATGGGAGGAGTATCGAGCACCGAGGCGGGCGAGAGTATAGTCCGTACTCAAACCCCAGAAACTATGCCGCCAACGTAGGTAGGGATGGAACCTTTAAAGTCGGATGCTTCCCATGGGATCCAACCGTTACAGTCGGATATTTCCCCTTTATTTATCCTGAAATGATAGGACTTGACTAATCGATGGAATCCATGATTAGGGAGGCGTTCATGCCCTGACAAGGTATGGACGGATGTGGCAACAACGTCTGATTATTGTACTATCACTGGCTCATAAGTGATGGTAGGATAAGAGAAACTCCCATTTAGGTCTTGATAGTACTCCAAGTCAGTTGAGTTGAGTGGCATGAGATTTGGTCCGATCTAAATCATTTCTTATTAGACTTAGGATACTTGAGTGAGTTGTTATGTATTAATGAGTTGATACCCTGAGTTGATATTGATGCTTATTGATGTTTGTTTCATCCGGCCATATTACATACTCGTACATTCCACGTACTGGCGGCACTCGGCCTACATTGTTTTATGATGCAGAGACAGGTACCAGGGGTCATCAACCGGCGCTCCGTTGAAGATCCACATACACTCTCAGCTAGTTAGTGAGTCCTCCTAATTTTCTAGAGGATGTTGAGCTTTCTTGTATAATTTTGTTGTCGCTTCCTTTATTTTGGATTGTTGGTAGCCATGGGCTTGTCATTGGCAGCTTCTAGACTTTGATAGAGGCTTCATAGACTAGAGTATGAGAAGGTTGGACTGCTATTTTTGAGAAGTCCTATCTTACTTATTTTGTTGAGTTGAACATGTTTGGCCTTCGGCCCCCATATTGTGAATAGTATGTTATGATTGAACCCTCCTTTGTGTGTATATGACTGAATGATGAAGTGACTGAATCAGGTAGTTCGCTTAAAGGTCAGAAATGGCTTTCGAGTGCCGGTCATGTCTAGAGTATCCTCCTGAGGCGTGATAGGGGTGTTGTAACTATACAATATGCTAAAATGGTGTCTTAAATAAAAAAAATGAGAAGAATATCTCAAGGCCCATCTTCTTCAATTTCACACTCGATGTTTTGGTTACTGAAGATAGAAGGAGAAACAAGTTCAGAAGTCAGAATGACAAAGATTAAAGAATAGGCAAGTCAAAGTGTAAATACAAGAATATTACATGTGACTATTGTCACAAGAATGGGCATATCAAGAACTATTGTTGAAGGTAGAAGAGAGAAATGAAATAAAAAAAATAAAGATGTTGATAATAAAAATCGTGTTGCTATTGTTACTAAGGATGATCTCCTTGTTTCTTGTGGTGAAAATGCCATTAATCTTGTTTGTGATGAGTCTAGCTGGTTTATGGATTCTGGTGCTACTTCACATGTCATGCCAAAGAAGAAATTATTTTCTTCTTATACTCCAAGTAATTTTGGAATGTTGAAAATGAGAAATGATAATGAGGTTGGGGTACTTGGTATTGACACAGTTTGTTCGAAAAGTAACAATGGCTCGAGACTAGTTTTCAACAATGTTAAGCATACTACAAATGTTTACTTGAATAAAAATTTTGTAGGAAATCTTGATGATTAGGGTTATGTTAACACCCTTGATGATGGCAAGATTATTAAAGGTTCAATGGTTGTGTCTTGAGGTGTCAAGTTATCTAACTTGTATGTATTCTAGGGCTCCAATTCTAGTGGCCCAGTAAACTTGGTGGAGAATGATATTTCATCATAGTTATAACATAAAAGGTTGAGTCATATGACCGAGATAGAGATTGATATTTTGGATAAGAAGAATTTTCTTTCTAGAGTATAACAAGTAAAGTTGAAGAAATATGTTCATTGCTTAGCCGATAAACAGAAAAAACTTTCTTTTTAGAATCATCCTCCTTCAAGAAAGCTTGATTTGCTAGAGTTGACACATTCTAATTTGTCTAGTCCTTTTAATGTATAGTCTCATGGTGGTGCACTTTACTTTGTGACTTTTATTTGATGATTATTCACAAAAACACTGGGTATACTCTTTGAGGTTCAAGGATCAAGTATTTGATGTGTTCAATAATTTTCAAGCCTTAATTGAGAGACAAACAAGGAAAAAAGTGAAATGAATTTGCTCAAATAATGGTGGTGATTATATTGGTCCTTTTGATAAATATCTCATAGAGAAGGGTATTTGACATCATAAAACTCTTCAAAAGATTTGTTAGTTTAATGATTTAGTAGAGAGGATGAATAGAACTGTAGTTGAAAGAGTTAGATGTTTGCTTTCAGATGTTATGTTTCCAGATTCCTTTTGAATAGAAGCACTTAATATTGCTGCCTATGTTATCAACTTATCTCCTACCGTTACTTTGAATCGTCATTTCTCTTACAGAGCTTGATCTGGTAAGAATGTCTCTTATGAACATCTTAGAGTATTTGAGTGTAAAGCCTTTGTGAAAGTTACTAAGGATGAAAGGTCAAAGTTGAATGTTAAAACAATGCAACATATCATTTTTGGTTGTGGTCAAGATGAATTTGTCTATCATTTCAATGATCCAGTTCAGAAAAACTTATTAGAAGTCGCCATGTTGTGTTCTTTGAAGTCCAAAAAAATTAAGATCTTGATAAAGCAAAGAAAGTTGATTCTTAGAGCAGTGAGAGCTTAGTTTATGTTGATCTGGTTCTTTTGACTATAGCACCTCCAGTAAATCTTCAAAATAATGAAAATCAAGTTGATATTGAAGATGATGATCATACTCAAAATAACCAGTATGATGTTGATACTCCAATTCAAGATGATATGGTTGATCAACAAGCAACTATTATTGATGCTTAAGAGAATTCTCTCAAAAGATCTACTAGAGAGAAAATATCTTTATCTCGTTATATTCCCAATGAGTATTTACTCTTAATTGATGGGGGAGAAGTTGAGCGTCTTGATGAGATCATGAAAACTGAAGAAAAAGAAAAATGTTTTGATGCTATGGAAGAGAGATTATATCTTTACATAATCATCATACCTTTGATTTGGTTAAGGTACCTAAAGACAGAAATGATTTGAAAAATAGGTGGGTTTTCAGGGTGAAACATGAAGATGGCATCCCAATAGTCAAGGTAAAAGAAAATTATGTTTGCAAATTGAAGAAGAGTTTGTATGGTCTAAAACAAACTTCCAGGCAATGGTGCATGAAGTTTGGTTCTTTTATGAGTCAACAAGGCTTTAATAAGACTTTTTCAGACTATTGTGTTATGATGATAAAATTCTTTGATGGTGACTTTATAATCATTTTTATTTATGTTGATGACATCCTTGTTGTTGGTCATAATGCTTGTAGGACTAAAAAGTTGAACCAAGAGTTGAATAAGTCTTTTGTTATGAAAGACTTGGGACCAGCAAGGAAGATTCTTGGCATGCAGATTATCCGTGACAGAGTAGCCAAGAAGTTGTGGTTAGCACAAGAAAAGTACATTCAGAGAGTACTTTATAGGTTCAGCATGGACAAAACTAAGGTTGTCAATACATCTTTAGTTGTACATTTAACTTGAGCATGAAGCGTCACCCTTTTAGTGATAGTGAGAAGGAAGATATGAAGAAAGTTCCTTATGTTTCATCCGTTGGTAGTTTGATGTCTGCAATAGTGTGTACAAGACAAAATATTGCTCATGCTATTGGTGTTATTAGCCATTTGCTTTCTAATCCAAGAAGAGAGTATTGGAATGCTGTGAAGTGGATTGTGAGATATCTTTGTTGCTCATCTAGTTTGAGTTTGTGTTTTGTGACAAGAAAACATATTTTTTGTGGTTACACTGATTTAGATATGGCTGATGATGTTGATACTCATAAGTCTACTTCAGGTGAATTGATGACTTTTGCAGGGTGAGCTGTGTCTTGGAAATCTAGGTTGAAAAATGTGTTGCTCTATCTACTACAAAAGCTGAGCTTATTGCTATTATTGAAGCTTGCAAAAAGTTAGTCTGGATGAAGTTATTCTTAGGGTAACTTGGTTGTGCTCAGGTGAGGTATGTGCTTTATTGTGACATTAAAAGTTCTATTCACCTTGGCAAGAATTCTACATTTGATGGTCAGTCTAAACACATTGATGTAAGATATCATTGGATTTGAAATGTGTTGGATTCTAAGTTGCTTGAACTTGAGAAGGTTCATACTAATGATAATCATTCTGACATAATAACTAAAACTTCTCCAAGAGGTAAGTTTGAAAAATGTTACGTGATCGCTAGGATGGTGGTCTCATCCAAATAGACAGGAGGGGGAGAATTATTGAGTGTTGGGTCTTTTTCCTTCATATGTGGATAAATAAAAGCCCATTTTAGACCATTCCACTTTTGCCCATAAGCCTATTCTTATAGTACATATGTAATACTTCTTTTAGGTCTTATTTCACTATTCATAAGAGAGAGAGATGTCATGCCCCGGGAGGGTACCCTAGACGTGACTGATACTCGAAGACCATTTCTGGTCCCCAAGTGAACCACTTGGTCCAATCACACATCTATTCAATATCAATCAACCAGCAGAAAGTTTAAAATAAAGAAATAATTTGGCAGGCAATCCAAATCAATGAACTAACTCAAGAAACAAAGGTCATGAGCCAACAAAACAAACTCCGATCTTTGTCATTAAAATAGTTTGACAAGAATAATTCAAGGAAAGAAAATACTCAATCGACCCACCACTATCTAGTCTATGAACCCTCTATCACTACTATCTAATTAGTGCCAATGACATGTTCATGGCTATCTCAAATCAAAATGAAAAGGGCTAACTCGACGCAAGAATAACATAAGCGGTGTCCTCCGAATGTAGGGGAGGACTCACTAATACGCTGAGTGTGTATAGATCCTCAATGGTGCTCCTACTGATGATCTCTTAAACCTGTCTCTGCATCATGAAATGATGCAGGTCCAAATGGACGTCAGTACATGGAATGTACGAGTATGTAATATGGCAGAATGAAAACATACCTCAATGAAGAGTAACGTTGATTCAAATATCTCAACTCAGAAAGATAAGAGAGACTCAATCAAAGTGTCATAAGTCTAAAGTAAGAATGCATTTTTAGATAAAGACGAATCACATTCCATACAATCCAATCCAATCGTACACTATCCGATCACATATCACCTACTCTAGTCCAATCATACACAATCCAATCATATATCATCCAATCCAATTCAATCATATACAATCAACTCAACAAACAACTCAACAATTAAGTCAAAGGACTTAACTCAATAAATATGCAAATTAGAACTTAGTAATGTGATATAATCCAACTCAATTATCAACAAGCTCAATCAAACCAATCAAATCAATGTATAATCCACTCAATTTGGGAGTTTCTCTAACCGACAACAATCCTACCACCTATATATAGGTGATGCATAATGAGTCATGTCGTTGCTCCGTCTGTTCATATTTGCTAGGGTATGAACGACTCAAACCAATCATGGATCCGTCAATCAATTAAGTCCTATCATTTCAGGACAATGAAATAGGGAAACATCCGACATGGTACAATCCCTTCCTACGTTGGCGGCGTAGTTTATGGGATTCGAGTATGGACTATACTCTTACCGAATTCGATGCTCAATACTCCTCCCAAGACTCAATACGCACATAGATATTAAGTGAGTAAAATATTTAAAATACTCATTTAGTCTCTTAGGACTTAATTTCAAATCAACTCATTTAGTCTCATTGGACTCTTTTCAAAACTCAATCAGTCTGGTCTCATTGGACCCTCTTTCAAATCGACTCATCTCAATCATCAAACTCTTCTCTTAAAATTTGATACCATTTCAACTCAATGGATGTAGAAAAATATTAGATGCATTTAGAACCTAATTTCAACTCCTCAACTCAAACTCAAAATAAACATTTTTTTATAAAAAAATACTTAACTCGTTTATACTCAAAATACTCATATTCAAAAATAATTAAAAGACTTCTCAAACTCAACTAATGGTTAAACTATTTTTAAATCATAGATGAAAAATAATTATTCTTTAAACTCAAAAATAGTGTATAAATCATTTATGCAAAATATTCACAATCATTTATTTAAAACTCCTTCTCAAAGATCGTTTATTTTCAAAATATTCATAAGACTCCAACCAAATCAAATTATGAAAATCACATATCACATAATCACATTAGACTCCAATCTACTTCATCACACAACATCCTCATCAACGAAACCTCTTCATTCACATCATCATCAAACATCATCATCGCATCATCATCAAGTATCATCATCACATTAGAACTATTCCATTTAATTCTTTTCATTCCAATCAATACACGTGCACAAACCATCCATCTCAAACTCAAGACAAAATATGACCAAAGCAAATCTCATCTTAGGTTCATGTGAATGAATACATGAATCCATACTCTCAACCAAACTCAACTCAAGAACACCATCAATACATATGACTTTATATACAAAAATTCATTTGTAGTCAATAATATGAAATATCACTATTTAGTCATTCAAGTCATGAGAATCATCATTCAATTAATAATATAAAAAAATATATTCTATAGTATAGGAAATTCAAGAAAAATCCTCATAGAAGTTTCAAACCTTTCACAATCTTCATCCAACACATCAATGGGGCATATGGAAGAACTAAATCCATATTTTAGGTTAGCCTTACATACCTTAGAGTAGATTTTGAAGAAACCTTGTTGTTGGGTCTTCAATGGGAAGCTTGAATCCTTGAGCTTTTGAGGGCAAATTCTTGTTGGAGATGTTTGGAAGAGAAGAGGGGATAAAGATTAGGGTTTTTGGGAGGTGAGGGGGCTGAAAAATGATCCCAAAACGTTCCAAGTGAGGGTATATATAATTAGGAAAAAAGTCCAAGTTGCCCCTCTTCAAAAATCTGGAAAATTGGGTAAAAATCTTGCTGGCGCTATAGTGGCGCGTTGCGCCACTGCAGCGCCAAGACAAAATAGGCTTAAAACCCTGCACATCTAATAGTGGCGCGTCGCGCCAAGGACCAAACTACTGAGGCTGTTTTCTAGCGCTATAGTGGCGCGTCGCGCCACTATAGCGCCAAGCCTAAATTTCCTGTAGTGGTTGCCCAGGCCTAAAATTCCTGCAGTACTAGTCTGTAGTAAAATGGTCATAACATTTGACTTCGAACTCCAAAAATTCAATCTTGTTAGCGTCGCGCCAAGCCTAAATTTCCTGCAGTGGTCGCCCAGGCCTGAAATTCCTTCAGTACTAGTCTGTAGTAAAATTGTCATAACTTTTGACTCCGAACTCCAAAAATTGCAATCTTGATGGAGTTGGAAAGAAGACTCAGATACCTTTAATTTGGTAGGTCGTGTTTCACCCAGTTTATTATATTCTAGGAGATATGGTCATTTGAAGTTGACCCTTATACTAACTCATCTGAAAACTTAATCGATTGGAAATCTTTGGACTCGATTTGGTGCTAGAGATCCCTTATGACCCCTAAACACATCTAACACACTTAAAATACTTAGGAATTAATCCTAACTTATATATATAATTACAAGTCCTTCGGTTCGAGGCTACACACACGTGTAGAAATATTCGAGTCTTTGCGAAAAATATTCCGGAGTGTTACAAGAGATCAGAAGCCACAAAAGAGAGAAAAGTGAGAAAAAGGGGATATATTTTCACACTTTATTTCAACCTTCGTAGCTATTTTTGAAATTGCTATTTTCCTTCATTCCCTGTCTGGTTAAGCTGATTTTTGGAAAATTTGTTTTTCGCAACTTATTCTTTGATTGAAAAATAGAGAGAAGTGAATTTGGATTCTTGTAGCTCCAGATTTCAGTTCATGAACAATAGTTGCATTTTTGGTGATTTCACTCCTTTTACTTCTCTTGTTCTTGGTGGTATCTTGTAGTTATTGTTGCTCATTATTTGACACTTCTTTGGTGGTCATTTTATAGAACATTATTTTAAATCTTGTTGATCATAGTGTAGGTTTGGTCCCGTGGTTTTTACTCTTCACTCCAAAGAGGTTTTTCACAAAAATCTTGGTGTCTCATTCATTGATTTAGTTTTACCTTGCCATATTTATTATTGTTGATATACTTGCTACGCAAAATAGTGTTTGTTATTGAATTAGTATGTCTCCTCTTGGTTCAATAGAAGGAAAAGTTTAGATTCGGGTATTCTTCCGCTATTGTCATGTCGTGCACCTTTGTTAGTACTTGTCTTTCCCAATAAATTCGACCCCTTCTGTTTTGATTTTTTTGTCTGATTTTGAATTGACATGGAGTTTATAATAGTAAACAAACACTTTTAAATCTTATGGTCATAAATTAAAGTTATGTAGAATGTACCAAGAACATCTTTTAATCTTGTGGTCTTAAGAATATTATGTGGAAAGTCAGAATAAGAAAATTGTCAAAAAGAAAATACACATCCTTCGTTAAACCGACTAAGAAGAAAGTAAGATAAAAAATTAAAACAAAGAATAGTAATTTATCACAATATATTTTTGTTACATTAAGAAGAGGGAAAACTATGGAAACAACACCCCCCCCCCCCCCGCCCAAAAAAAAAAAGAAAAAAAGTTGAGCAAACAACACAAATCCCACTAGTTTAGGGCCTAATTACGTGCCTTCACTTTAATTTTCAAAATTACCTTTCGTACCACATTAACATCACCATATATATGTATCTGGCCCATGGATCTCAAATACCTGTATTTTGGATACATAGGGTTAAATTATGTGTAATTTATTCTAAATACAGTATATCCAAGCGTGATTCACATATATCTGGGATACACTAACTCTCTCGCTTGACTCTCTCTCTATGTATCTATATTTTAGTATGTATAGGGTATCAAAGATACGTATATCTAGTGTGATTCGTATGTATCTGAGTATACTTGCTCGCCTCTCTCCCTATGTATTTGTATTTCAAAATATATCTAGTACCATAGATAAATGTATATAGTATCGTTGATACATGTATCCAACTTGAAATTTGAAAAATAGGTGTATCTGACTTGAAATCTAGTACGAAATTATTAATTAGTCAATAATATGTAGTTACTTCAAACTGTAGAGTGCATTAGTATTTATGGCAAGTATATTTATGTAATTAGGTAGTTCTTTCCAAAAATATTTATTGCAACTCAGGGGCGGAACCAGAATATTTGATAAGGGGGTTCAAGAAAATTAAAAAATAAGGGATTGGATGAAAAAAGTAAAATAATGTGTCATTGTCTAGAATTGAACCCACGACCACGGGCTCAATCACAAGCGCCTTATCCACTAACCCACAATCTCCATTTGTTAAGGGGATGCAAAAATAATATTTGTACATGAATAAAAAAATTCGCAGTATATATATAGTGCAATTTTCCGACGAAGGGGGTTCGGTCGCCACCCCTCGCACCCCTGTAGTTCCGCCCCTGTTGCAACTTATCCATTTTTATTATTTAACCATTTTCCCCCTATATACTTTACATCGATATACAGTATTGACAACAATAGTAAAAAATGAATTTTTTTTCAATAGGTACGACTTTGATTACACATAAAGGAAATAATATATACAATTTGAGGAATATTGAAGGAGATTTGGATTGATTTGCAATCAAAATCAGAGTTAAAGTATAGTTGAAAAATCCCTCTACGTTGCATACATCTCACAGATATTTATATATAGTAGTTTCTCGAAATGTGCGTTACACGTGTTATCAAATCATATAACACACGATGTACATTTTCATATCATAACTTATCTATCCAGGTTAATTAGATATATATTATTATTACTTATTACAATTTTATGAGGTATAAACTTGTAAAGAAGCGTATCTCACCTATTTTTTTATAGAAGATATTTAATGTATTATCTTTTCATCCGTTTTGATTTTTGTGTCATGACCATAACTATTTTGTTGGACACTGATACCTAAACTGAATGTTGGCGATGATACAACTTTAAGTTTGCTCCAAAGTCCATATAAACAAACCTTGTATTTCTTAGACTTGAAAAGTCATTGCTTGATCAATATCTTGTTAGGAAGGATATCATATGATCTTTCTGGCTATCTTCTTCTCCCATATTGTATCTTCTTAGTGCACTAACAAATTAAGTTATGGTTGAATAAGATATCTTTCCTAAAACATAACAATCCACGAGATTTTTATATTTGTTTTCAATATCATTAGCAAAATTTAAAACTTTTCTATCTTTCTCTGATGGTTTTTGTATAGTGCTGACACTATCAAAAACTTCTTTGATTTCTTTTATTTATTCATCTACAGATTTTGATCTCAACTCGATTCTCTAAATGTATTACTTCAATTTGAATTCCTTATTTATGGTTGCCTGTAGGTAATTATCCTTTGGTCGAAGTGCAACCAATAATAAGGAAATCGATTCTTCAGTCATAGTGCAAGTAAGCCAACTTCTCACAAAGAATTGTTTTTTTCATTCTATAAAATTAGGGTTGACATTTTGTCATTCTTTTTGTTTACTACAAACCTAGATGGTGATTTCTTCATAATCATATGACAATCTTGAAGTTTTGCATCAACTGATATAATTTATTTGAGTGTTCCTGTAACTATGAATCAATAGAGTGATCCTAATAAGAGACAAAGAGAGAGAGTGTGTGTGTGGAGTGAGATGAATTGTCCTTAAAAACGTGGAACAAGATTCAGGATACAGAATAACATAGTGTAAACTTTTTATGTTTTCTCTATTCTCCTCTCTACATGAGGCAATTACTTTATAATATAGCCATGTCTTCTCTATTAGATTTAGATTGGACTATACAATCTCAATCTTAGTAATATGGCTAATCCCAATTAGCTATGTCAATATTTAAATACCATTCCTAAGCTAATTAATTAGGCTCCACTATATGTCCTATCAATCAGAATGATGCATTCATGGAATTAACACATATTTGACAACAGATTGACCCATTGTTTTTTTTCATGCATGTAGTCGTTATCATATGTACCATCACATAATTTGCATAGTCTTCTCACCTAATAAATGTTTTATTAGAAAATTCCGTCAATATTTGATTAAAGTTGATACATACAACGTAACAATTATTTGCTTGCACCGAATATGTATCAACTTATTAGAAGATATTCACCAGAAACGATTCATACCTTTCTTCACACGACCTCCAAATAATTATATTGATGTGTGTTCTAAATGGAAAAAAATACTGTAACTTTGTAAAATTAAGTTCTCTAATATTTTCAAGCTCTTGCAATATAGGAAGAATAATACTCCATGTAAGTCTAGGTTTGTTGTCATTCCCTTTTCCATTCATAGTTTTAAGCTGTTTTCTTTGGAGAAAGTTACTTTTTCCCAAAAAGATGTATCACTTGTATATATTTGATTGAGAAAATTTAAGATCCAAAAAAACTTTAAAAGGAAAATACATCGTGCATTTCTAGTGCTCTAAAATAATATTATACATTAAGATTATTAATGACTTAATTATCCAAATGCCCTGGACACATTTAATATTTCAACATTTCATACGTGTGTACAATTCTAAATCATGTTATGTTGCCTAGAAGAATGCCCAAAATATTAGAATTTATAATTATAATTAGAAGACATCAAGTACATGTCAAAGAACTTTTGACCTCCAATAAAACTCTACAATGGGTATGTATACAATATTCTTGAACTTTAATAAAACTTAAAAATAAAATAGTAATTACACAATACAAAAGTATGTGTGTTTGGGTATGAAGGAAAATATTTTCCAGAGAAAATCTCTAATTGAAAAATAAGTGAATTTTTTACTTTTTCTAATATTTGGTAAGTAAACAATTTTTTTTTTATCTCAAGAGCATTTATATATAATCTAGCGAAACACTATGTGGGCGAAATCTAGTTCGTTTTCCATGTTTTGTCCCTTCGTTTAGACTTTTTAACTTACAGGGTTTTACACTGTTTCAATGCGCCGCATGCAAAATCTTGCAAGTTATGTACATCTAAACGCCTACCGGCCATATAACATGAATTCCATTATTTACCTTCCGATCTCCAAATGTATGTCTATCTAGCCCTTGCTTTTGACCTTAGAAAATTATTCCCTTTCGAGCTCAAATTCTTAGTCAAAGATTTATAGCTTCGAATCTCTGTTGTAGTTATCTTTTTCTAATCACTACCCCTCTCCCGAGAAAGTTATGAATACATGTGAATTTTAACGCGTGCACTCGTTAAAAGGAAAACACAATGAAGATAATGACAGTGCATGCTAGAACAACAAATTAAAATCACCTATATGTTAGCCTGCTTCGTTATTCCTTCATGGTTCCTACAATCCTATTTATGTGATTTAGCTACTCATATTCATAAGCAAAGTGTTTAGAATTTGTGTAGAATTCATTAGAACAATACTTACATTTATGGACTAGTAAATCTTGGATCAATGGATGAACAATGAATCAAGAAATGAACAAAACTTGTATTTATGTTTGATTCCCAAAAGTAGTTCGAAATTAAGCTTCAAAAGATGTTCAATACTCAAAAATTAGTAAAAGTGTGTAACATCAAAAATAAAACATATACAGGGTATTTATAGAGTAAAACCCAAATCCTAAACAAAGTAGGAAAACTTAAGTCGTCCAGGTTCACATTGACTATTCATGGACCCTGGTGCTATTCATAGCTTGTAGAGATATTTCGTGGTCCTTGCATTAGATTCATCTGCCTCTAGGTTCACCACTCTACGGACGAGCTTTACGACCCATTTAGGACACAATTGTCTGTTCAGGGTCTTTTTAGATTTTTTTTGTATCTTCTTAGTGCCTTTTTCACGTGCAATGTCTACGACCTGTGGTACTCTGCACATCTTATGGTAAGGCTCGTGGGGGTACCCTTGGAAATATCTTGGATTCTTCTCACCTCTTTTTCACGATCCAGGTTCACGACTCGAATACTCTTCCATATCTCGTGAAGGGTTTTGTGGGAATCCACTTGGAAAAGCACTATTTCATAACATCATTTAAACGTCCAGTTTTCATGGGGTGTACAAGAGTTCACAACCCATAGAGGCTCTCGTGAATCCATAGTGGATCAAATATCTAAGCCTTTACATGGGGCTAAATGAGTAGTTGCCCAAATCAAATACATGATGATGTCCTATGCTGGTGGCACAGTTTATGGTGTTTGGATTATCTAAACTCGTACCCAAGTCGGTCCTTAATATTACTTTCAAAATATGTAATAGTTATGAATAACTAAATATGGTTCCAATTTAGAATAAAAGGGTCACACTTTAGGGGAAAATCTATAAATATTGTCTAGACTTGCTATTCAGAATACTCATTTATCAATGCACTGCAGTTACTTTAAAGACTGACTACAAATTCTTTCTCTAAAACTTATTATGCTTTTTTTAAACTAGCTTGGTTTTTAAGTATGAAAATAATGCATAATAATTGATATATCAATGCTTTCATAAAATTCATGATGAAATAGGTTTCATGGGATGAGATAAGCATGATCAATGATTAAGAGACATCAATAAATAATACACTAAGATACCCACAATAAAATCAAGAATCCATGACTAGAGAGTAACTAGAACTTACTAATGTAGTAAACTTTGGGATTGAAACCCTAATTTGAACTTTTCTAAGTGAAATCTTGATGTTGGGCATGAGGAAGAAATTGATTCCTTACTATGATAGTCTTATACATCTTGAAGAACAAGAGTTTCTGAAGAAAGTTGAATGGAGATGCTTGAAATCCTAGATTTCTCTTCTTGCTTCTTATTCTAAGTATTGGGAAGGATTATTGGAGAATGATTGGATATACTATAATGATAAGGAACTTAATTTGGTTCCAAAATGTCGGAGTTTAGTATTATAAAGGGTGGAAAAAGACATAATAACCTTTCTTAAAAATTGTTGGAGCCGCCAATGGGGAACTATGGTCTGTAGTTCCTTTTGCGGGCCGTAGATGCCTCTTGTAGAAACCAGGCTAAGTTTTCTTTCTGAAGATGAGTTTTATGGATTCAAACTATGGCTTATAAAAAGCATTTATGCCTAATACTGTTTGATCGTGAAAATCAGGCTAGTATGGAGTTTCAGTACATGGGACTACGAGTCAATCTATGACCCATAGAAGTTTTTATATAAGAATTACTATTAAATCTAAACCTAAACTACGAGCCTCATCTACTACCCAAATTTTCATCTACTATCCACAAATTCTTCTCGTGTTTCCTAAATTTTAGCAAAATTTTCTAACTTCAATTTCTTTCCAAGTATGGTTTGCCAAGAACTTTTGGGGTGGTACAATATTTTTTCCCTCGAATCATTCATCTTTAGATGATGACCAAGATAGGGGAACACACAAGGCATAAATATAAGGATGAAATTGAAACATTTCAGCAAAAGTATAAAATAAGAATCTGATGTAAGGAAATGATTATTACCTCCAATACCATCACTAGGAGGAAAAAATAGATGATGATATTAATCTTTTATATCCCCTTCGACTTCCCTTTTAGTCTCTTCAACAAGTTGATTCCTAAATAGAATTTTGACTAACGCAACCTCCTTGGTCCTCAACTTGCAAACCTGATGATCAAAAATCTGAACTGGAATCTCTTCATAAGACAAGATATCCTTCATATCAATATTTTCTATGGTCATGATGAGTGAAGGGTCACCTAATATATTCTTAAGCATGGATATGTAAAACACTGGGTGGACAACCGCTAACTCTGTTAGTAGCTCTGACGCATATGCTATTTGGCAACTCTTTTCAAAATCCCGCATGAGCCAATATAGCAGGGACAAATCTTACCTTTCTTTCTAAATATCATGACACCTTCATGGGAAAAACTTTCAAGTATACTCAATTATTCACCTCTAATTCTAAGTCCCTTCGCCTAACATCAACATAGGACTTTTGGCATCTCTGCATAGTCTTCAACCTATCTTGAATAATCTTAACCCTCTTCATGGTCTGGTGAACCAGGTCTAGCCCTATCAACTCTGCTTCACCTATTCGAACCAACCAATCAGATATCTACACCTTTGCACATAAATAGACTCATAAGGAGTCATTTGAATATTTGAGTGATAAAAATTATTATAAGAAAACTGTATGAGAGGCAAGTGATCATTCCAATTCCCTTTGAACTAAAATAAACAATCCCTCAACATGGTCTCTAGGGTATGAATGGTACGCTCTGCCTGACCATCTTTCTGGGGATGAAAAACAGTTCTAAGGTTCACCTTCAAACCCAAAACCCTTCTAAAATAATTTCTAAAATTGGTCAGTGAATTGAGCACCCTTATCTAAAATAGTGGAAACAGAATTCCAGAAAGTCTGACTATCTCAAGAATGTACAATATGGCGTAATTCTCTATTGAATTAGTTTACTAGTAAGATATTAGCATACTTGGTCATTCTATCCACAATTAACCAAATAGAGTCATGTTGTCGATGAGATTGTTGTAAGCTAGTATGAAATCCTTATTGGTCATCTCCCACTTTTACTTAGGGAGAGCTATATTATAAGCAATGCAACATGGCTCTGGTGTTCCTTTTTAACTTGTTGACAATGTGGGCACCTAGAAACAAAGGAAACAATATCCCTTATTCATGCCACTACACAATTAGACATCTCTCAAGTAATGGTACATCTTGGTGGAACCTGGTTGAATCGAATACCTGGAATTCTGAGCCTCTGCTAAGATTCTATTTTTGATAGCATCCACATTTGGAACACATAAATTGCCTTGGTACCTTAGGACACAATCTCCCAATTGTTCAAAAATCATCACCTTTTGCTGATGAACATCTCCGTTTAACTGAAGTAGGATGGTGTCTTTGTCTAGCTTCTCCTTCACTTCCACCACTAGAGATGATTCTGCCCCTTTCGGAACAAGAACACCGCCTTCTTTCGAGTCCACTAGGAAAATTTCCAACTGTGCAAGTCTATGTTCTTCCTTAGATAACTCATTCCTTCACTCCTCTCCATGAGAAATTCCCCATGTATAACCTGCTACAGGAATTACGAACAACATTAGACTTACGTGGGTGGTAGAGAATACTCATGTCATAATCATTCAGCAATTTGAGCCATCTTCTCTGCCTAAGGTTCAACTCCTTCTAACTGAAAACATATTGGAGGCTCTGTTATTAGTGAATAGATCCACATGTATGCCATAAAGATAATGCTGCCATATCTTTTAAAAGAAAATACTATTGTCACCAACTCGGGTTCGTGAGTCAGATAATTTCTTTCATGGTTTTTAAGCTTCCTGGAAGCATAGGCTATGACCTTATAATTCTGCACTAATACACAGCCAAGTTCCATTCTTGACACATCACAGTACACAAAAAGACCTTTTCTACCCTCAGGTAGGGTCAACACTAGAGCAATAGTCAAGCCAGTTTTCAATTCCTGAAAGATTTTTTCATAAGCTTCAGACCATTAACACTTAGTCTTTTTCTGGGTCAATTTTGTCAAAGGAGAGGAAATACATGAAAACCCTTCTAAAATCTTTTGTAATAACCATCCAAAGCCAAGAAACTTCTTATATTAGTTAGGGATGTGAGTCTGGGCCTATTCTTCACTGCCTTTATTTTCTGGGAGTTAACCTAGATACCTTCACTAGAGACAATGTGACATAGGAATGCCAAATACTTTAGCCAAAACTCACGATCCTTGAGAGTCTGGAGGACTATTCTAAGGTGACTAGCATGATCTTCCTTACTTCTAGATTAGGTCAAGATATTGTGGATGAACATAATAACAAACATATCCAAATAATGCTTAAATATTTTATTAATGAGATCCACAAAGGCTACGTAAGAGTTAGTCAAATCAAAATACATAACAAGGAACTCAAAGCGACCACAATAGGTACTGAATGTTGTCTTCGGGATGTCACTTTCTCTCACTTTTAACTAATGATATCCAAATACTATGTTTATATTAGAAAAACAAGTGTCACCCTAAAGTTGGTCAAACAAATCATCAATTTTAGGAAGGGGATACTTATTCATTATAGTGACCTTCTTCAACTGTCGATAGTTTATACAGATCTTAAGAGAACAATCATTCTTTCGCATGAAAAGGACAGGAGTACCCCAAGGTGAGACACTCAACCAGATGAAATCCTTATGAAGGAGAGATTTCTATTGCTCTTTCAACTCTTTCAACTCAGTTGGAGCCATTCTATATGGTGGAATAGAGATGGATTGAGTATCAGGAAGGATATCAATTCTAAAGTCCATCTCCCTATCAGGATGGACTCCTAGAAGATTGTCCGAAAAACTTCTCAAAACTCATTCACAACTAAAATTGACTGAAGGGGTGGTGTCTTAACACTAAAGTCTTGAACTCTGACTATATGGTAGATACACTCCTTCGAAACTAACATTTTGGTCTTATGGTATAAAATAAAATTATTATACCCCGTACTTTTGTACCTTGGAAGGTTCTATAGGTTCTTAAGTTTCTTGATAGGCTCTTAAGTTTCTTGAAAGGTTATTAAGCTTCTTAAAAGTCACCATGTGAGCCAGATAATCTATAACGCTACCAATCAACTATAAGGAAGGGAGAATGTGATACTCCATAGTAGGGAAGATTGGAAACATGGTTATAAGAATTCAGAAGAAGTTGGAGGCCAAGTAATGAGTCGTAGGACTCGACTTATGTACGTAAGATACCAACTTGAAAATCTTACATTCTTAAGTTACTTGATTTCATACCAAACTTACGTAGCAAGGATTACGTAGGTTCGTAAAGCAAGACGAGATTACGAACCCACAAGGAGGAAAAGAAAGTGACACATGGAAGAAAGAGAGAGTGACACATAGTAGCATCTGGAAGTGCCATGTGGAAGCATCTGAAGCAAGGGGGTGGACCCTACCTGCCATGTGGCAGCCCATGGGTGGAGGAGGGGGTGCGTTGGCCTAATAAGGGCTTGACACATGTCACCACTTAGGGGTTGACATGTGTCACCCCCCTAAGGTGGCATATATATATATATATATGTTTTATGAGTTTTCAACTCATCCTTATCCCATAATTTACATCTTTATCCAAAAAAATTCAAGGAAAGAAGAGAGAAGAAACTCTAGCTAGAGAGAAAGAGAGAGCCTAGGATTTGGGAAGAAACAAAAGGTGAGTTCTCTGATTTTTTCCCATAAATTAATTATATAGGGTATGCCATGAGGGTATGAAGGTGTTAATAATGTAAATTTATGGTCAATAAGCCCCAAAAGGATAGCAAACAACTACGAAGTTTCAACCGCGCTAGAAGAGCTTCTGAGGTGAGTTTTGGCGAATTTCAAACAAGGTAAGGCTTTACCATATAAATTGGAGGTTATGATGTTTTTATGAGGTATATTACATGTCTTAAATGAGTTTGGAAGTGGAAAAATCACATAAGGATGCTTGACGTTAAAAAAAACTAAATTGAAGTCGTTAGAGTTAAATCGTAGTCGAGTAGTGTGTTGTGATTGTGGTGCTGTGGTTGCAGCTAGTTTGATTGCGTGTTGAAGGGATGGAAAGTGTTCTAATAAGGGTTTGGGTGCTTCTGGTTGCAGCCACATGACCCTCTGTTTTGTATGGTTAAGGGTTTTACAAAACAAAGGTTAAAAACTCTATTTTGGTATCATAGTTTTGAGCGAGTTGGTTAGAGTTTATATTGTGTAATGTTGAAGTGTTTTTACTTGTATATACGCTTCTGGCTGTTGTTTTTGGTTGTCTGGGGTAATTAAGGATGTAATTGGAAGTTTAGATAGGGAAAGTTATAGGGGAGATGCTGCCCGATTTCCAGTAACTTCGAAACTAGTAATAAACTAGTCGAGGGAAATGGATAAGGAAACAATTCCTATGGATACTTGGTTGTATAGTTGGAAATTGGAAAGTGAAAGGTTATTAACATTAGTATTTCTTTCACGTTAAATAGTTTCAAAAGACGACGAGGCAAACGTGGTTAAGAGTAATCCATAAATGGTTTGTGAAGCTACCTTCTTTCTTTTGGCGTATCTTTTAATTAAGTAAGGATTAATATGATATTTGAGGGTAATTCCATTCATAAGTCTCGAGGGTGATTCATGATTTCTGTTCTTAGATATTCTCCGATAGTTAATGTCCTTGGCTTTTATAAGTTACTTTGTATAATCTTGATTCATGCCTACGATTTCTAAGGCTCTTTTGATATGATCAATAGTGATATTTGAGGGGTGATTGATGTGACTATCGTCCTGATTTTCAAATGAAAATTCTTCTTTATTACTTCATTGAGTCTTTGATAATGTTTTAAATTGCATTTAGTTTTTCACTACTCCACTCGTGGATGCCTCAATGCTTCTTCCACTGTGCCCGGGCCAGGATATGATATCAAGCATACTTCTCTGCATTGTTCGCCGTGGCCCGACTTGAGAGGGCAGGTATGATATGTACATGGGTTGTGGTGTATGTTGTGCTATGTACACATATGCTGATGTCTGATGATATGATATGATATGACCATCTGATATAATATGATATATTACGGAGATGTTCCCTACTCTGGAGTATGTTATGCTGTGGTACATGTGATGGGAGAACGACCACGTTTTGTTCACCGAGTCTCCTAAGGGGCCAGATATGAAATATGTTTTTCCGCATGCATTATTTGTGTTTGTGATAAGTATTTTGACATTTTGGATATTTCATTTATTTTCTGCACATTCTGTTCTGGTTATGATATTATTTATTATAGTCCATGCTTTACATATTCAATATATTTTCCGTACTGACCCCCTTTCCTCGGAGGCTGCGTTACATGCCCCTTAGTATATCCTACATGACCATACATATGGTAATTAAGACAACAAGATCAAATCACGAGTGCAGAAGAAAGTCTCAATATAAATATCTAGATAAAATAGAAATCAATTTAAAAGAAAATGACAACATAAACTCCATAAACATCTAACATGCCTCTACTAGTCTAGATGGATCATAGGACCAGCTTCTAGATCACCAATATAATAAAAACAAATTATAGACATAAAAGAGTATCATAAATGTCATGTCCTCAAAATATAAGGACTCACCGACAATAGGAAGTAACAACTCAAACACCAGCCACGAGCTGGACGTGCGTGATAATTGTCGAATCATACATTATGATATAATGGAGGCAAAAGAGTATGTGTTAGTACATGGAATATAATAAGTATGTGAGATGTCTTCATGAACAATGATAATTGGACATAATCAATATGAACATGGGATGCATGACCAATATCTTAAAATATGAGTAAAACTTAAAAACATTTGAATATCATAATCATGTGGTCAATGCATCATAAACATTATGACAATATGTACCATTTCATATATATATTTGCGGGATAGGACCTTTAACTGATAGGTAAGATCATGCGATCTATAATATGGAATCCGGTATTACTCCCACACCAAAAAGGGAGAGGCTACTTATCAAGGTAGACTTTGTGAGAACATAATAACTTGAGATATTTGTTGATTGACTATCTATGACATAAAGGAAAACCTAAGGCGACAACATAGTTTGGGACTAGAGGTTGCTACTAGAATTCTATTAGGTCGCTTCTTGAGCTTTCGTACAAAACCCCACCTCAAAGTCCTCTCGGTGCTTAGTCGATATCCCAATGAAAGTCATAAAATACAGTCATTAACATCATTAGGAAAGGAAATAATAGATACAAATCCACATCATAAAATAGTTATAAGAGTAGCTCATTTACATGATGATTCATACAAAAATGAGAAAACCTTTCTTCTTTATGAATCCTGAGTTGGTGAGAAAACCTTTCACCTCTTTAACATGAATGTGTGAGAATCACCTTTCACAACCATAGATGCTTAGTTGAAACATCATTGAAACATCATTCATAACTTTCACGAGTCATTCATAATCCTTGGTAATCATTCATAAATCATTCACAAAATCCATTATCAATTTATGATCATAATTCTATAAATTCATACATGAAAATAGCATAAGGAATGGGTCGATGAAAAATCAATTGAAATCATGGAATTTAACTTGAATCATGCATAATTAGATCAATGATAATGAAATATACCATAATTTAATTGACCCAATGCAATTTCATAAGAATTAGGGCTAAAAGATAATTCATATAAGAAAATTTAGAGAAGAACCTTTGGGAATCCATGGATGGAAGGATCCATGTATAAATTTCCACATACCTTGATTAAATCAAAGCCCTAAATTCACTTGAATTGGAGACTTGACTTGGAAATTGTCAAACCCACGAAATCAGAGACACATATATTTGCAGATTTTGGAAACCTGCAGGACGAATGACTTTGATGAGTTGTAATGAAGTTTACAAGTTGTAGACACGTCTCGTAAGAAAAGTTCAGAGACCATCAAAATTTCAAGTTTTTATATCCTGCATGATGATTCATTTTTATGACTCGTAGTCCACTTGACGAGTCATTGAAATAACTTGTAGGAAAGAATCAGAGACCCTGAAAGTAGGGTCTTCTCATAATCCTACATGACGACTTAAGTCTATGAGTTGTAGACTTGAGAACGACTCTTAGGACCCTAGTCTTGGATTCAAACCCGTGTTTTTAATGAAGGGCAATTGTATGTTTTCCCAAGTTCTGTTCAATAAACCTAGACACAATTATGTCTAAGTTCAAGCCTATATCTACCCAATACTTTGAAATTTCCCTCATTCTAAATCATTCTTCTAAAAATCTGGAAGGAAGGGAACTCAATTCTCTCAAGGATTCTTCTCCAAGTTTCAAGCGAGTGTTTTAGATTTCTCCAAGGTTTTTTCTTCAATTCCTAGTGAATTCAATCAAGGTATGTGGGGATTGATCTATGGGCTCCTTTCAACTATGGAGTCCTAAAGTTTTCTCAAGTTTCCTCAAATTTTCAATTGATTTATGAATCCTAGTTTTGATAAATTGCATTGGGCTGTTTCAACTTTGTTTTGAATTGTTATCAATGAATATTCTACACATGTTCCTACATGAATTGCATAATTTTAAGTTGAATTATGAATTCCATGCATAAAGCTATTTCAATTATGATTTTAATATTCAAAGATGATTTTCATGAGTTAATTTTGAGTTCAATGATTTTCTCTATTATGTTATGATCATGTTTTATGAGTTTTCATTGGAATATTGAGTAAGCACCTAGAGGGATTCTAGGTGGGGTTTGGTCCGGTAACATAGTTAGTAACCCAAGGAATCCTAGTAGCTACCTAAAGTCCCAAATTACGTTACCCACATTGGTTTACTTAATGGAATATCTAGTGGATCCACATATAACATAGTTGAATTAAGTTGAGTATCATGATGGAGTATACCCTGGCAAGGAAGCCTCCCACTTATCGATGAGGGTTTCATCGGATTCCATGTTATATCTCACATGGTCTTAGATGTCGGTTAAAGGTCTTATCCCACACAAGTTGTAAGTTAACTATAAGTTTTATGAAATGCATTGACCATGAGTTTCATATGTTTCCAAATATTTTTAAGCCTTACTCATGTTCATTATGATTAGTCATGCATCTTATGGAATATCATTTATGTTCCTTTATTTGTTCATGCATATCTCACATATTTAGTACCTTCTATGTACTAACGCATATTTTTCCTACATTGTCTTATAATAGGGGGAGGATGATACTCACGACCATCCACTTCGTAGCTAGAGTTTGCTTTAGATTTAAAGGAATTGGTGAGTCCTCATTCTATCGAGGACATGACTTTCATTCTCATTGTTCACTTGAATTTTCTCTACTTGTTGCGGGTTAGATAGGAGCTTGTTCTAAGACCTTATCAAAGACTAGACTAGAGGCATGTTTAGATGATTTTATAATATAGTTTATTCAGACATTGGTTGATTGATTCTATCCCTTAGTCCCATTCCCTTGAGTTGTTACTTCCGTTTTTAATATACTATCTCTACCGTAAATATGTAATATATGCTAAGATGCCTTGATTGGGGTCCTTTGCATCCTGATCGCTGTTTTATGTCTAGGCCCTAGTTCGGATCATGACAAACTTGGTATTAGATCATAGTTTAGAAAAGTCCTAGAGAGTCTAACATGTTGCGTAAAGTAGAGTCTTATTCATTGGTATGAAGTGAACCACATCCATTAATAAGAGGCTATGAAACATCTTAGGAAAGTCTCACTTCTTTCATGATCTATGTCATGCGGTAGAGTGTTACACTAAGTCTTTCCCTCTAACACTTGTTCTTTGCGATTTTTAGAAAGTGCCTCCACGAAGATACCCCGCTATAAGAAATATGGATGTAGAGAAGCAACATGCTTCGAATAATCCTTTGAATTAACAAGTCTCCAATGCCGAGTTTTGAGTGACTTTCCAAGTACTTGCTCAAGCCATTATGGCTCAAGCCAATTAATAGGTGGTTGGTCCCTTGAACCCAAATGTGGGTACGGTGGAGACAAAAGTTCACGGTTTCATAAGGATGAATCCTCTGGAGTTTTAGTGTTTTAAGATGGAAGAGGATCCAAAAGAGTCTGTTGATAGTAGAAGGAGTTTTCTATGTATCAATTGAAGGGCGTTTCCCAAATTTTATTTTATCAATGTTTAGAGGCCTAGGGAGGCGGATCTTGTGACTTGGGATGAGTTCAAATGAGTCTTTCTTGATTACTTCTTTTCATTGGAGTTGAGGGAAGCCAAGGTATAAGAATTCAGCAAACTTAAGAAATGTGGTATGAGTGAGAGGGAGTATGCTCTCAAGTTTACCCAATTATCAAAATATGGTTCATTCATAGTTGCCGACTCAAGAGCTCATATAAGCAAGTTTGTATTGGGTGTGTCAGATATGGTCTCAAAGGAATACAAGATGACTATATTGATTCAAGAGATGGATATCTCTATAATTATGACCTATGCAGAGCATATAGATTGTGAGAAGTTAAGGGAGAAGAATAGGGAGTCCAAGAGGCCAAGGACCGATGGTGCTGATTTCTCTTATGCTAAGTTCGGAGGCGATGGGCGTCCTCATTTTTTCCAAAGGTATTCCGGTCAAGGTTCTTCAAATACCACTACTCTAAGGTTTGAAAAAAATAGGGTGCCCAACACTAAGCCTCAGGGAGGTGCTCCTATTGGTCAAGTGACCCTTGCATGCAAGAAGTGTTGTAACAACCACTAGGGTGAGTGTTTAGCGGGTTTAAATGTGTACTATCCATGTGGTGAGAGAGATCATTATGCAAATGAATGCAAGGTCAAATATGGTCGTCCTTAAGGCCAATTTGCTCAAGGTGCTCAAGTGCAACCAAAATATGGTCAATAGAACAATCAGTTTTATACTCTTCATGGAAGGTAAGAGGTGGAGGAGACTCCTGATGTTTTTACCGATATGTTATAGGTATTTTAGTATGATGTTTATGCCTTGATCCAGGTGTAAATTTGTCTTTTATTTCCCCTTATGTGGCCATGAGTTTTAGTTAGCGCCAAAACATTGTTAGATCCTTTCTCCATTTATACCCCTGTAGGTGAGTCGGTTGTGGCTAAAAGAGTCTATAGAAGTTGTCTTGTTTTGGGTTTCCATAGAGTTACTCTATGTGATCTAGTTGAGCTTGAGATGACCGATTTGATGTTATCCTTGGTATGGATTGGCTATATATATGTTATGCTTCTATTGATTGTAGAACTTGAGTGGTTAAGTTCCAATTTTTAAATAAACCTTTCCTATAATGGAAAGGTAGTAAGTCTGTGTTCAAAGATCAATTCATTTCGTTCCTTAAAGCTCAAAAAATGATGTACAAGGGTTGTATTTACCATCACCTGAGGGTTAAGGATAAAAATTCTGAAACCGATACTCTAGAGTCGGTCCCAATAGTTAATGAGTTTTTGAATATGTTCACTGAACATAAGAGTTTCGATATTTGTTTAAGCAAAATGATTTGAACCTTCTGTTGCGTCCAAAAGCACCCACAAGTGTACGTGGTCTCAAAACTAATATAGTGACACTTTTTAACAGCCGGATATCAAACCCATAGGAAATTTTAAATTGATGTTAGTTAGCTTTTCAATGAATCAAATTATTCATGTGTATTTTCAAAGGTTTGAGTTTATTTATATCTAAAATGATTATACCAAAAACGATATATAAGAAAATGATTCAAAGATATTAGAGAAATTTTATCAATTTAAAAAAGAGTCTCAAGGTTGTTGCACTTATAAATTTCTGATCTAATATCCTTTTCTTTGGTATCCAATGGGTTTTTCGATTACTGATTTACAGGGATGATTTTACAATTATGATCTTCCGACCTCTAATTTTCTACTCTTGTTGACATTTTAACTACATCATTGAGCGAGAATAAGCATGAACAAACAAAAATGCATTAATCATTTCATCATATTTAGTAACCAAACATGGTGTAGAGACATGTGTCATGATCATTCTATACACAAATTATTCTAGACAATTCTAGGACAAACATGCTCCTTATATTCTAGTGTTCTATCCCTTTTCCATCTTTCGATTTCGAGTGGACAACAAATTTGTTCTAATGGTAATCACGGATTAAACCAATCAGAGCAAGAATATAAGAGTAATGACATACAAAAACTATTTTCAACCAAAGAAAATAAAATTAAAACCTTCGTCTTGTGGCTACAACCCAAGAACAAGGGATTTAGCAACTCATCATTTGTAACATATTTACATAAATCATTAATAATATAAAAGCATGAATTCAATTGAATGAAAAGAAGAAAATACCATCAAAAGTAGTTCTTCCTTTGTCTTCTTCAATCCAAAATCCGACAATCTGATCTACCTTTTAATAAAGTATGTAAAGGTGCTATTTATAGCACCAAAAATGCGGAGTTAAAGAAGGGGAACTGAAGTCCATGATGCGGACTTGGTTATGTTCAGTGTAATTTTTCATTTTCTGTGTTGGTGGAAATTTGTTATAACCAGAACCAGGTCTGCGATGCGGACCTGACGCTCCCTACACTGTTGAGTCAAATAATTTCTAAGTTTTAGAATTAAATCACTCAA
Source organism: Solanum dulcamara (assembly GCF_947179165.1). Taxonomy (NCBI): domain Eukaryota; kingdom Viridiplantae; phylum Streptophyta; class Magnoliopsida; order Solanales; family Solanaceae; genus Solanum; species Solanum dulcamara. The sequence continues at coordinate 40,274,044 of NC_077241.1, forward strand.
GCTCAGTGCGCGATGTGGACACACTTCTTTACAATATATTTTCTTCACATTTTATTCCCAACTTCTACTTTGAGGTCCATTTTCAATCCAATCATGTTTTGAATGTCCATTCTTCATCAATTAGCCCTGAAAGTGTCTAATCATGTTGGTTGGTTACAATAATACACAATATGCAAAAATATGAACTAAACTCCAAGAATTTGCTCTCAACTTGACTAATGAATTATAGGTTTTATTTGCTATTGGGCACATAAATGGACCCAAGATCACCACCCCATAGTTATAACCTTGTTAGTCCTCTAACAAACTCCCCGTATTATTCCTAAAATACCAAAGACATGATATATAAAGCAATTCTACCAAACCACAGTGATTGCACAATTAGCTTACATTACACACACATATCTAAATTTGGTCAAGCGACTGACTAACTCAACACCACATAAACTCAAGAGTTGAATCTGTAATGAAACAAACTCATATGTCTTGTTAAATTAAAACTAATGTAGAATTACTATTTCTACATTAAACATGTACTATCACCAAGAAAGAATAACCCATACACCCATACTCTCGCAGTTACATTCCTTGTCAACAACAATGGGTAATTAGACAAAATTCACTCACTCTCTCAAATAAAATCATAAGTTGCTCGAGATGAACCATAGGCTTGCCCTTAGTGTATTAAGGAGTTCTATTAAGGCAGCTAAGACTTAAGGATCTCTTACGACTTTTTCAGGTTATAATGTGGGATAGGGGACGGGTAGGTAGAAATTTGTCCATGTATAGTGGCTTAATTTCAAACATCTTTCAGCACACTACATTCATTATTTCCATGCAAGTACTTCATAGTCTTATTCTTACCACTTTGTTATTTTGTTAGCTTATCCTTTCAATTCATTTATCTGTGTAGGGAAATTCTTCTTTTCTTTACTCTCTTCAACCATAATGTGGTCGGTGTTCTTTTCACTTTCCACAAGCCTTTCTTCCCTAACCCAAGATTTTATTTCAATTAATTGCACCAATGGTTTTACTCTTAGTAACCCAAGGTTGTAAACCCCTAATTTCTCCGCTTATTCTCTTTCAAAGCGCTTGGCTTCTTGGATCAAAATTATGGTCTCAGAAAAAAATGGGAATATGCTTAACTAGACTGCCCAAAAAAAATTACTTCAAAGTCTCAAAAGTGCTAACTATGGATTTACATTAAGGTGGGTATGACAAGTGGTTTTAAAATGAGGGTATCAAAGAATTGCCTAGATCCTTTCCCTAAAATCTAAACTTCTTTGTTTTCACTACTCATACACATAGGACAAGTTCTAGCAATTAAGAGAAATAAGTATTACACAATTAGCCTTACTCAAACTGCACATATTTAATTTCAGAATGACAATCCTTCAAAAATTTCAATCAAAATCACATGAATTCAACATTATTCAAAATCTAACACAGAGTTTTAGGTGTCTCAATTTATTCAGCTTTTCAATTATTTCATTTTCTACCTATGCAATTTGATATTTTGGCAGAACACTTTATATACATTATAAATATATATAAAAAATTTAATACGGTTCAAAGGGACTATCCATGGCCAAAGAACTGAAAACAAATGCCATCCACACTTAGAGTTGGGCACTGTCCTCAGGAGCACAAGGTATTAGACTTCTCTGTGTGTTCATCCATCAACCCACCAGTAGCCAGATCTTTCACTGCCAAATGGTCAAACTCTGTGGCCTCCAAATCCAACTCCACATCTGAGGCAGTCCTCCTTCTATCCTCATCCGTAGGGATGTCATCTTCAGTAGGCTCTTAAAAATCAGGTCCAATTCCTAGGACAGCCATAGCATGCTCGTTCAACGGATATTGTCTCTCTACCTCACGGAGTTCTTCTTCAGTTGAAGCTCGCCCTCCTATGCAGTGTCGAAGAATTTCCAGGCCAAACATACGGGTTGTTATCATATGATCGTGCCTTGTGCGCTCCTGTGTAGTGAGTACTGGGCCATAAGTATAGTCTGTCCCTTAATATTTGTGACATCATAAGAATCCGGGGTAAGGGGGTGCCATAAAATTATGTTAGTCCTCGAGCCTAGTCCTAACACGGAGATTGAAACCTCAAAGGGCTCCAACAAAGCCTCTTGTTCATATCATAAGCATACATAAGGTAAAGTAAAAGAGGAAATATCATAAGAGAGCCTAAAACATGAATAGTAAACGAAGAATATCAAATGACAACATAGACTCGAAATATTTGTCCAACTAGATGGCTCTACTCATGAACATGAGCTGGATCTAAGACTTGTCCCTATCTCACCCTCAATATAAAATGTAACAAAAAGTCTTTGAAAAAAATAACCAACTCGATGACTAGTCCCCAATAAATGAGGACTCACCACAAACACCGCCGGATAGGAAAGCTTAACTAGCCATGTGGATCGATATGATCCTTAACCACAAACCCTACATTAAGAGATAATGTAGTAAAAAAATATGCATTAGTACGTTGGAATGTACTAATTATGAGGGTATGGCATGCAATGTAAGTAATGGAATGCAATGGTCAAGTACAGTACATGATACAATGAGATAGGTAAAATATAAGAAAAATTATTATGAACAAAGCATTTAAAAATCATTATTTTGAAACATGGCATAAATAAGAGATCATATATATATGTGGGATAAGAACATGAGACCTATAACATGGAATCACATTTTCTCCCCATACAATGAAGAAAAGGAGAATCTACTTGCCAAGGTAGACTCTATCCTGCTTGGCAGGTCACACATATGCTATATGTGGATCTAATTGCTATGCCATGAAGGAAACCTATGGTGGCACGTAGTTTAAGAGACATGAGGTTTCTACTAAGACTTTTGGTAGGAACCTCACCTCAAGACTACTCGGTGCTAGTCAAATCCCACAGAATACGTACATAGCATAGAAATCATAATGACATACATCATATTCATGATCATAGGTTTGAAATCATAGAATATCTCATTTTCATAACATAAGCGCAATTCGGGTATTGTCCTTCCACATTACAAATCATATATATATAGTTCATATCATTAGGCCTTAAGGCACAACTTGAGCCCTAAGTCACCTTTTTCATAATTTGCATGAAAATCATAATTTCAAACATGCTTATAGTCTATGATCATAATTGAAATACATAATCATAATTCATACTTAGAAATTAGGGTAAAACAATAATGCATGATCAATTGACTTAAAAATCATGAAATTGACTTGAAAACATGCATGTTCATATACTTTCTATCAGTCCATACATAATTCATAAAGATAATATCATTCGGAAGTATAATTGAAAATATCCATAATTAATATCATGAACTCTAGAGATCAATGTAGGAGAATTGATGGAAAACTGTTCAATTCAACACAATAACCATCAATTTATATTAAAATAGACTCATAATCATAATTTGAATCATAATTCATGCAATTGAAATAGAGATCATAAAACCCATAGAATACCATAATTTAATTTGATAGAAAACTTGAGAAGTTGATTGGGCTTCATGGATGAAAGAATCCATGAATCTATACCCATATATACCTTAAGTGAGAAAAGTCCTAAAACTTGAGAGTTTTGATGGAGAGATTGAGTGATTTTTTTGAAGTTTTCAATGGAGCACTTGAGAGTCTTTTGTAGAGAGAGAAATATTTGAGTAGGTGAATTGTAGAAGAATAAATAAAATTAGAGGTTTAGATTAATTTATAGAGATGAATTAGGTCCTAAAAATATCCAGGTTCATTAACTAACAATTGGAGAAAAGTCTAAAGTGCCCTTACTTAAAAACTGAATTTGGAAAAAAACTATCGCCCAGGTCTGCGACGCGGAGGTGTTTCTTGATAAGCCATTTTTGAGCGAATGATATTTATGCCCGATTTTGACTCGGGGAAAAACATCACTTAACGTGAGAAAGTCTGCGATGTGGAGATGCCGCTCACTTCATTATTTTGCGTAGTTTCTCGATAAAATCTATCTTTCGATATACGGATCCTAAAAATCTATCGAGACCATTTTATCGTAGGTTTTGATCTCCTAATTGATATTCTGGACTCGGATTTGCCAAAAAGATTAAGGATAATGCATTACATGAGCGGCCTATTCCTAAGGCATTCTTAAAGAATTTGTGAGCAGTTTAAGGAATGTTACAATATCTCCCCCTTGGGAACATTCGTCCTTGAATGAGATTCAACTAATAGAGGAAGGACATGGAAAAAGGACTAGCAATCCAACATGAACATGAGGACACTTTGAAAAATGCATAGAACATGTAAACTTCATACTTAACATAAGACATTGTCTTTGAGAAAAAAACATTTTCATGAATTATGTATGAATATGAATGACATATGGAATTGAAATGTAGGAGTTTAATTGATTTGATCATGAAAAACTTAGTAGCTTTAGGCTTGAGTGGAAGGAAAGAGATTCAAATAACGCTGCATCATATTCGATTTTGCTTCCCACGTAGCACTATCTACTTGTTGATTCCTCCATAACACTTTGACAGACGCAACATCTTTATTTCCTAACCGCTTCACTTTTCGGTCTAAAATCTCCATCGGGATCTTCTGATAAGTCAAATTCTCTTCAATACTCACATTCTCCATTGGCACAATAGAATTTGGATCACCCACAAAACTTTCTCAACATTGACACATGAAATACTGGATGAACCAAAGCCAACTCAAGTGGCAAGTCTAACTCATATGCCACTTTTCCAATACGCTTCAATATTCTATAAGGTCCTACATATCTAGGAATCAACTTCCCTTTCTTACAAAAATGCATTACCCCTTTCATAGGTAAAATCTTAAAATACACCATATCATCTACATCAAATTCAATCTCTCTCTTTCTAGTGTCTGAATAGGACTTTCGATGACTTTGAGCCATCTTCAATCTTTATCCTGTAAGCCTTAATTTCTCCATTGCATCAACTACCAAATTTGGACCAATCAATGCCATCTCACCCACTTCAAACCACCCCATCGGAGACCTACATCTTCTCCTATACAAGGCTTTAAAAGGAGCCATTTGGATGCTAGAATGATAATTATTATTGTAGGCAAACTCAATCAATGGAAAATGCTCATCCCAACTTCCTTTAAGATCAATCACACATGCCCTTAACATATCCTCCAAGGTTTGAATTGTTCTTTCGGCTTGTCCATCAGTTTGAGGATGGAAAACGGTACTTAGCTTGACTCTAGTACCAACAACTTACTGAAATGACTTCTAAAAGTGTAAAGTGAATTGAGTACCTCTATCTGATATAATTGACAAAGGAACACCATAAAGTTTCACAAGTTCACGAATGTACAACTTAGCATAGTCTTCAGCACCATAAGATGTCTTGACCGATAGAAAATGTATCGATTTGGTCATTCGGTCCATAATGACCCAAATAGAATCATGTTGTCTCTTAATACGAGGTAAACCCATTACAAAATCCATATTCACATGTTCCCACTTCTAAGTAAGAATCTCAATGTCTTGAGCTAAAGCTCCCAATTTTTGATGCTCAACCTTAACTTGTTGACAATTAGGACACTTAGCCATAAATCCGTTATGTCCGTCTTCATGCCATTCCACTAATATATCTTAGGTCCCTCTACCTCTATAGGAAATTCTATCCCAAGAGTACTACCCCTTACTATCATAATCAACAAACCTTGAGACCTACTAAAGAAACACACAATACATTGTACATTCACCCATATGCCATCAATACTACATTCAAGCCTAGTTCTATAACCACTCTAATACACTCACTTGAAATCCTTAACAAAAAGTCATCAATAGCCTACTACAATCACTCACATATCTACAACCACATATTCAAACCTACCATTGTAACCACTTTATGGCTCTCTTGAAATCAATCACTTAATAATTTTCGTGTCTACCTTAGCATATCTATTTCCTCATTCGTATTCACTCCTATCAAAGATCACCCCAATATACTCTTACCTATCTATTGCACACAACAAGGTCTCATCTAACTCTTCCTCCATGTCTATAACCTTAAATGAACCAAGTATACCACACTCATTTAAATCACTCAATCTTACCCCCAAATGGGACAATCAGCGAACATCTTTAACTAACTACTTCTTATCATCTTCCACATGAGCAATACTATCCATAGACAACCGACTAAGAGCATCGGCTATAATATTTGCCTTACCCGGATGATACAATACTCTCATGTCATAGTCTTTTAGGAGTTTAAGCTACCTTATTTGCCTAAGGTTTAAGTCCTTTTGGCTAAACACATATTATAAGATTTTGTAGTTGGTAAGCACATAAACATGCACACTATAAAGATAATGGCACTGAATTTTCAAAGCAAACACAACCGCCGCGAGTTCAAGATCATAGGTTGGATAGTTTCTTTCATGCACTTTAAGTTGCCTAGAGGCATAGGCTATAACCTTACCATGTTACATCAAGACACAACCCAGTCCAACACATGAAGCATCACAATAAACAATAAACCCATCCAAACCTTCGGGCAATGTCAAAATTAGAGATGACGTGAGACGATCCTTGAATATTTGGAAACTTTTCTCACATTAATTTGACCATTGAAATTTTTCCTTTTTTGTGTCAACTTAGTTAAAGGCAAAGCAATAGACGAAAACCCTTCAAAAAACCTTCTGTAGTATCCGACTAAGCCCAAAAAGCTTCTAATGTCCGAAGAAGATAATGGTCTAGGCTAATTATTAACCACCTCCCTTTTCTTTGGATATAATTTAATCCTATCATTGGACACCACATGGTCAAGAAATGCAAATTCCCTCAGCCAAAACTCACACTTACTAAATTTAGCGAATAATTGCTTCTCTCTCAATGTTTGCAACACAATCCTCTAGTGACCCATATGATCTTCCTTATTTCGAGAATAAATCAAGATGTCATCAATGAACACCACTACAAATATATCCAAGTATAGTTTAAAAATATGATTCATCAAATCCATGAATATCGCGAAAGAATTAGTCAAACCAAATGACTTTACTACAAATTCAAAATGACCATACCTTGTCCGAAATGTCATTTTAGGAATATCACACTCCCTCACCCTCAATTGGTGATAACTGAATTGGAGGTCAATCTTTAAGAAGTGACTTGCACCTTAGACTTAATCAAATAAATCATCTATTCTTGGAATGGGATACTAATTCTTTATTGTGATCTTATTCAATTGCTGATAGTCTATACAAATGCGAAGTGACCCATCCTTGTTTCTAACAACAACATGAAAGCACCCCATGGTGAAATACTTGGACTTATAAAAATCTTATTATAATCAATCCTCCTTTGGATTTGATCTCTTATTAGAGGCATCTTCTGAAAATCACAAAGAACAATTGTTAGGGGGAAAAGACCTAGAGTACGCTCTATCACCCGACATGAATCATGAAAGAAGTGAAGATTTCTAAAAACGCCTCATAACCTCCTATTCATAGATGTGACATGCTTCACAACCATGAATAAGACTCTAATTGATGCGGCATGTTGGACTCTCTAGGACACTTGGACCTTGTGCTCTGATACTAAGTTTATCATGACCCGACCTAGGGCCTAGTCGTAACACCGCGATCGAAACACCGAAAGGCTCCAACAAACCTCTTATTCATATCATAAGAATACATAAGGTAAAGTAAAAGAAAACACATCATAAGAGAGTCTAAACCATGAATAGTAAATGAAGAATGTCACATGATAACATAGACTAAACACATTTGTCAAACTAGATGCCTCTACTCATGAACATGGGCGGGGGATATGAAATGTCCCTAGAACACCCTCAATATGAAACATAACAAAAAGTCTTTGAAAATAATAACCAACTCGATGACTAGTCCCCGATAAATGAGGACTCACCACAAACACCGCCGGATAGGAAAGCTTAACTAGCCACGTAGATAGATATGATCCTCAACCTCAACTCCTACATTATGAGATAATGCAGGAAAAAAATATGCATTAGTACATTAGAATGTACTAAGTGTGAGGGCATGACATGCAACATAAATAATGGAATGCAATGGTCAAGTAAAGTACATGATAACATGAGATAAGTGAAACATAAGAAAAATCATTATGAACAAAGCATTTAAAAATCATTATTTAGAAATATGACATACATAAGAGATCATATATATGTGGGATAAGAACCATAACCAACAATAAGACCATGCAAGCTATAATATGGAATCACATTTTCTCCCTATATAATGAAGTAAAGAGAAATCTACTTGCCAAGGTAGACTCTATCCCGCTTGGCGGGTCATACATATGCTATATATGGATCTACTTGCTATGCCATGAAGACAACCTATTGTGACACATAGTTTAAGAGACATGAGGTTGCTACTAGGGTTTTGGTAGGGCCCCCACCTCAAGCCCACTCGGTGCTATGTCAAATCCCACAGAATACATACATAGCATAGAAATTATAATGACATACATCATAGTCATGATCATAGATTTGAAATCATAGAGTATCTCATTTTAATAACATAAGTGCAATGTGGGTATTGTCCTTCCACATGATAAATCATATATACATAGTTCATATAATTAGGCCTGAAGGCACAATATTGAGCCCTAAGTCACCTTTTTCATAATTTGCATGAAAATCATAATTTCAAACATGCTTATAGTCTATGATCATAATTGAAATACATAATCATAATTAATACTTAGAAATTAGGGTAAAACAATAATGCATGATCAATTGACTTGAAAATCATGAAATTGACTTGAAAACATGCATGTTCATATACTTTCTATCAGTCCATACATAATTCATAAAGATAATATCATTCAGAAGTATAATTGAAAATATCCATAATTAATATCATAAACCCTAGAGATCAATGTAGGAGAATTGATGGAAAACTGTTCAATTCAACACAATAACCATCAATTTATATTAAAATAGACTCATAATCATAATTTGAATCATAATTCATGCAATTGAAATAGAGATCATAAAACCCATAGAATACCATAATTTAATTTGATAGAAAACTTGAGAAGTTGATTGGGCTTCATGGATGAAAGAATCCATGAATTAATACTCACATAAACCTTAAGTGAGAAAACCAAATAATTTGGAAGAACTTGAGAGTTTTGATGGAGAGATTGAGTGAATTTTTTGAAGTTTTCAATGGAGCACTTGAGAGTCTTTTGTATAGAGAGAAATATTTGAGTAGGTGAATTATAGAAGAATAAATACAATTAGAGGTTTAGATTAATTTATAGAGCTAAATTAGGTCCTAAAAATATCCAGGTCCATTAACTAACAATTGGAGAAAAGTCTAAAGTGCCTTTACTTAAAAACTGAATTCGGATAAAAACTATCAACCAGGTCCGCAATGCGGAGGTGTTCCCTGATAAGCCATTTTTGAGCGAATAAGATTTTGACTCGAAGAAAAACTTCACTGAATGGAAGCAAGTCTGCCACGCAGATATGCCGCCTACTTCTCTATTTTGCGCAGTTTCTTGAAATAATCTATCTTTCAATATACGAGTCCTAAAAATCCATCAAGACTATTTTCCTATAGGTTTTGACCCCCTAATCGATATTCCAAACTCTGATTTGCCAAAAATATTAAGGATAATGCATTACGTGAGAGGCTTATTCTCAAGGCATTCTTATGGCACTTGTGAGCATTTTGAGAATGATGAGGCCTCCGAATGCGATCCCTCTACCTCGATGAAATCTACACTTCCGAATAGTAGATTTGATAACAACACCAACTTTTACATACATCCCTTTCATAAGGGCATAGACCAACCACTCTTTGTCCTATGTTATTTCGGTGTAGTGAAGGCCTAGAATAAGGTTGTGCATTACAATTTTCACCCATACACATACTTGTTTATTTAGATGAGCATATGCGAATGTGATATGGTAGACCCGAAGCCCACGATGTACCCATTTTGCTATTGACCTAGGCCTATATAATATATGTCGGACATCTCTATATGGTGGTTGAATATTTGAATATATCAGGATGGTGGTAGGCAGCTATGGGGTTCCCAATAACTCATTTATGGCAATTAGATATGAAGGAATGTCAACCCCTCACACTATGATGTAATGAGTGCATTGATCAAGTTGATAATTTGCATAAAATTCCCGTACCACATGAAAATTTTATATCTTTGGGTCAGCGAACAAGAAATACATATTCAGTTCCTCTATTCTCCTCATAATTTGGTGGTAGTCTCTAGCCAATTTTTCTTCATCAATAGGCATTTTAGAGAGATAGCGAGACTCAGTGTGTCGCTTGTACCAATTCTTCCCTATTGGATGTACCACTTTCAAGCACAATCGACGAGATTGTCCTCAAGGAATAGGTAGGGCAGGTGGTATAGAGGGTGCCCCTCTCTCTCTTTTTCTGCTACCAGGGCCTGCTGGCCCCTTTTCGAGCCTTCTCTATTCAAAGGTTCCATATTCTTTCTCCACATGCTGACATTTGGCATGTCAAGCACACTAGCTAACTCTTTAGATTCCAAGTCCTATTCAATATCTTGACCCATCACGAGTCTTTCCAAATGATCTTTTGCTAAAATACATTGAGCTGATACTTCCTCATCGATGATAGTTTTAGCAGACAACACTTCATAGACTGCATGCAACTTCAGTGCCTAATATATATCAAACATCTCTACTTTGTCATATGCTCTAATAGTCAATCTACCTGTATCCATGTCAATAAGTGCACTGCCTATTGGTAAGAACGAATACCCCAAGATAAAAGGAATATCTGGGTCAGGCTCAAAATCTAATACAACAAAATCAACAGGAAAGATGAGGGATCCCACTTGAACTAACACATCCTCAATATAACCATCAGGTCTAGCTACAGAACTATTAGCTAATTATAAGAAAATGGTGGTTGATTTAAGATCTCCCAGACCTAATTTCTTAAGCATAGATCTAGACATCAAGTTTATACTAGCACCTAAATCACAGAAACCTCTTGCATTACTGTTCTTACCAATAGTTACCTTAATTGTGAAATTACCTGGATCTTTTTGTTTAGATAGAAGCTTAACTTTGTTCAAGATTGTTCAACTACATTCTTCAGTGAGTGCTAGTGTTTCAACTTCAGCTAACTTGCTCTTGTTGGCCACAATATTTTTGACAAACTTGGAATATTTTGGAATGCCCTGCAACACATCAATCAAAGGTAAGTTAATTTATACATGTTTAAGCATGTCTATGAATTTTTAAAAACTTTCCTCTTCTCTCTTCTTTTTAAATTTTTGTGGGAATGGAGCAAGTGGTTTTATTTTTTGCTCTTGCTTCATATGTGGTCGGCTAGATTCACTAGGTTCAATCTCCACATCTTTACCTTTGCCTTCACTACATTTGCTTTATGGCACTAGCTCAACTAGTGCTCATCCACTTCGTGTGTTAACAACATTTATTTGCTTGGGGTTTAGATCAGTGTTACCTAGTAAACCACCTTGCAGACAAGAATTTTAAGCACTTGATAGTTGTCCCACCTACTTCTATAAATTTTGAGTAGTGATTTGATATTGACGAAGTCTGCTGCTAGCTTATCTTGGTCATTCATGAGTTTTTTAAGCATGTCTTTCACAATCATGTTTCCTGCATTACTTTATTGTTGGTTACTCTAGTTTTGCTGATTATAGTTTTGGCCTCCTCCTTGTGGTCTATCTGGACCGTGACCTTGATTATTGTACTGCTGCCCATTTCCTTGTGGTTTGAATTATGTCTGCCCTTAATGTTGGTTTTACTGATTTCCACCCATGACAAGTTTGGATGGTTTCTCCAATTTGGGTTGTAAGTATTTCCATAGTTCTGATTACCTCTACCCTTAGGTACATTACCCACAAAATTCACCGACTCATGATTAGCTTCATAATATTCGGCCACATGTTCACTACTGCTACAAACCTGCACCACATGTGTTGCTGCTGAACCATATTCATCGGAGCTTGGTGTTGTCCTTTTGCTAAAGTATTGAAATGCGTTGTCATCATATTTTGTATTGCAGTATTTTGTGCAGTCGATGCTATCACCGCATCAACTTGTAACATGCTTGCTTGTTTTTGAACAACAAGTCTAGATTTTTCTCCGTTCCACTTAGGATTTCTTTGAGATATGTGATTAAGCAATGTATAAAGCTCATTATATATTTTCTCTAGTGCCTTTCCAACTACTGCAGAGTCAAGAAGAATTTTGGTGTTGGGTTCCAACCCTTCTATGAAGTTGTGGACCAACACCTCATTAGCTTGATGATGGTAAGGACAACTAATGAGTAAAGATTTAAACCTGTCCCAAGATTGGTATAAATTTTCTCCAGATTTTTGTTTAAAACTTAAAATTCCAGCCCTCAACTTAGCCGTCTTCCCCGAAGGAAAGAACGTGATAAGAAACATACAAGACAAATCATTCCATAAAGTGATTAAATTTGGTGGTTCCAATATTAACCACCTCTTAGCTTCCCCAAACAAAGAAAAGGTCACATAGTCAGAAGATACCCTATTAGGCGTATACCTGTCGCTAATCTCCAAGAAGTTCTGGATGTGGACTTTGGGATCTTCATGAGGCAAACCTGTAAACTACCCATTAAAGTGCAACATCTGCACTATGTTCTGTTTCAGCTCAAATCGTCCTCCATCTATTGGTTTCTGAATGCTAGAGGTGACATTCGTTGTGAGTGGGACTACCACATTATGTACTGTCCTGGCTGCTATCTCCATAAGGAACTCTACAAGAACTTCATTAGTATCACCCAGATTTACCTATGGTACAGGATACAGAGCAGTTTCTCTCCTTCTTTGCTGATGTAGAAATTTTTTAGGCTCAACTAGCGGCTCTACAATGTTTCCACTTCTATCCAGTGTGCCTTTGTGAATTCTCCTGCCATATATAATAGCTAAGATCAACTTGTTAACACAAACATAAATAACAAAGAAACTTCACAAAGAAAACTATTACTAAATTAAACAGTATTCCCCTGGCAACAACAACAACAACTTGTTGTGTCCAAATACACAAACAAGTATACGCAGTCTCAATAGTACTAGTCATCTTTTTTAAGAGCTGGATATGGAACCCATAGGAATATTTAATTAGACATTAGTTAGCTTTTCAATGAATCAAATTATTCATGCGTGTTTTTAAAAGGTTGATTTTATTTATATCTAAAATGATTATACCAAAAATGATATAAGAAAATGATTCAAAGATATTAAAGTAATTTTATCAATTGAAAGAAGAGTCCCGGTTTGTAGCACTTATAGGTTTTTGATATAACATCCTTTACTTTGGTATCCAATGGGTTTTTTGATTACTGATTTATAGGGTTGAGTTTTACAATTATGATCTTCCGACCTCTAATTACCTACTCTTGTTGATATCTTAACTACATCATTGAGCAGGGATAAGCATAAACTAATAAAAATGCATTAATCATATCATCTTGCTTAGTGACCAAACATGGTGTATAGATATGTGTCATGGCCATTTTATACACGAATTATTCTAGACAATTTTAGGAAAAACATGCTCCTTATATTCTAGTGTTCTATCCCTTTCCATCTTCCGAGTTCTGGGTGGACAACAAATTTATTCTAATGGTGATCAAGCATTAGAATAATCAGAGCAAGAATATAAGAGTAATCACATACAAAAACCATTTTTAACCAAAGCAAATAAGATTTAAACCTTCATCTTGTGGCTACAACCCAAGAACAAGGGATTTAGCCACTCATCATTTGTAACATAATTACATATATTATTAATAGCATAAAACCCTGAAATTCAATTGAAAAAAAAAAGAAAATATCACCAAAAGTAGTTCTTCCTTCGTCTTCTTCAATCCAAAATCGAAAATCTGATCTACCTTTTAATAAAGTATGTAAAAGTGCTATTTATAGCACCAAAAAGTGGAGTTATAGTAGGCGCACTGAAGTCCGCGATGCGAACTTATTCAGTTCAGTACAATTTTTCATTTTCTGTGTCGGTGGAAATTTATTCTATCCAGATCAGGTCCACGATGCGCACTTAGCGCGCACCACATTGTTGAGTCGAATAATTTTCAAGTTTTGAAATTAAATCACTTAATCTCAGTATGTGACACAGACACACTTCTTTATAGTGTATTTTCTTCACGTTTTGTTACCAATTTCTCATTTAAGCTCTACTTTCAATTCATTCATGTTTTGAATGTCCATTCTTTCTCAATTACTCCTAAAAGTGTCTAGTCATGTTTGTTGGTTACAAAAATATACAAATATGCGAAAATATGGACTAAATTCTAGGAATTTGCTCTCAAATTGACTAATAAATTATGGGATTTATTTGCTATTAGGCACATAAATATACTAAAGATCACCTTCGACAAAGGAGGTGGATTGAATTGTTAAAGGACTATGATATGAGTGTGTTATACCATTCGAGAAAAGCTAATATGGTTGCTGATGCACTAAGTAGGTTGTCCATGATTAGTATTGTGCATGTTGAAAGAGATAGGAAATAATTGATCAAAGATATTCATAGATTGGAATGCTTAGGTGTACGTTTGGTTAATTCTAATAATGGAGGTTTCTTGTGCATAATGGTTCAGAATCGTCTCTTGTTCCAGATGTTAAGGCCAAACAGGACCTTGACAGAATGTTGGTTGAGTTAAAGAAGTTGGTTACCAAAAAAGACATTGAGGCTTTCTCCCAAGGGGGAGATGGTGTGCTTCGTTATCAAGGTCGGTTGTGTGTACCCAATGTTGATGGGTTAAGAGGGTTGATATTGAATAAAGACCATAGTTTCTAATATTCGATTCATCCGGATTCCACCAAGATGTATTGTAATTTGAGGGAAGTGTATTGGGGGAATGACATAAAAAAGGACATAGAGGATTTTGTGGTTAGGTTTCCTAATTGTCAACAAGTTAAAGTTGAGCATCAAAGACCGTAGGTCTAACCAAGATATTGAAATTCCTACTTGGATGTGGAAAGATGTTAATATGGACTTTGTAATGGGTTTGACTCCTACTAAGAAGTAATACGATTCCATTTGGGTTGTTGTAGATTGTATGACTAAGTTGGCTCATTTTCTATCGATTAAGACTTCTTATGATGTCGAATATTATGCTAAGTTTTATGTTTGTGAGATGGTAAGGCTTCATGGTGTGCCATTGTCCATATATAGGATTGGGGCACTCAATTCACTTCACACTTTTGGAAGTCATTTCAAAAGTGTCTTGGTACAAAGGTTAAGTTAAGTATCGCCTTCTATCCTCAAATTGATGGTCATGCCGAAAGAACGATCAAAACTTTAGAAGATATATTGAGGGTGTGTTTCATTGATTTTAAAGGGAGTTGAGATGAACATTTTCCATTAATTGAATTTTCCTCCAATAATAGTTATCATTCTAGCATCCAAATGGTTCCTTTCAAAGCATTGTATTGAAGAAGATGTAGGTCCCAGGTAAGATGGTTTGAAGCAGGTGAGATGGCCTTCATTAGTCCAGCTTTGATAATGGATGCCATGGAAAATGTGAGACTCATAAGGGAGAGATTGAAGATGTCTCAAAGTCATCAAAAGTCCTATTCATATGTTAGAAAAAGAGACCTTGAATTTGAAGTGAATGATTGGGTCTATTTGAAAGTTTCATCCATAAAGTGAGTAATGCGTTTTGGCAAGAAAGGGAAATTGAGTCCTAGATATGTTGGACCTTATAAGATATTGAGACATGTTGGTAAAGTGGTGTATGATTTAGAGTTTCAATTTGAATTAGCTATGGTTCATCCGCTGTTTCATGTATGTTGAGAAAGTTCGTGGGTGATCTAAATTCCATTATACCATTGGAAGATGTGAGTGTTGAAGAAAATTTAACTTATGATAAGGTTTTGGTTGAAATCTTAGACTGGCATGTTAAGAAGCTAAGAAACAAAGAAGTTGCGTCCGTGAAAGTATTGTGGAGGAATCAACAAGTAGAAAGTTCTACTTGGGAAGCGGAGGTGGCTATGATGAAATGAACTTCTTTCCCTATACTAAAGCCTAATTTAGTAAGTTGTTCTTATTTAAGCTAACTGAACTCTTACTTATTCAGTTCATCCTATGTCATTCATATGCATGCATGTTCATGAAACTTTATTTTTTTTAAGTCAAGATTTATGTTAAATTTGAAGCTTCATGTTCCATGAATTTTAAAGTGTCACTATATTCATGTTAGGTTACTAGTTCTCTTTATGTGTCTTTCCTATGATAGTTGAGACTCATTCGAGGACGAATATTCCCAAGAGGGAGATATTGCAAGATCTTGGAAGTTGAAGAGTTAGAACCAAGGAGAAATTTCTAAAATATTGTCTGGATCCATGTTTACGATCATCGCTATGATTCATAGAGGTTTCTATGACTCGTAGAAATGAGTCATAGAGGGAGTCTTTGCACTTGTCTAGAAACTCTCTCAGGTGAGTTCCTATGACTCAACAGGATGAGTCATCATCCTGTTGACGATCGTAAGGACGACTCATACACAAACTTCTTAGACCTATTTATTTTCATGTTTTGGAAACTTGTAGAACGAATGACTTTGATGAGTCGTAATAAAGTTTACGAGTCGTAGACACGACTCTAAGAAAAGTTCAAAGATACTATAAATTTCAAGTTTCTATACCTTGCAGGACGAGTCAAGTTTATGACTCATAGTCTAGTTGATGAGTCATTGACATGATTCATAGGGAAGAATCAGAGACCTAGAAATCAGGGTCTTCTCAGAAGCCTGCACGACGACTCAAGTCTACGAGTCGTAGACTTTAGATTGACCTGTAGGACCTTAGTCGTGGATTCAAATCCGAGTTTTTAATGAAGGGAAATTATGTCTTTTCCTATGTTTGGTTCAATAAACCTAGACACAATTATGTCTAAGTTCAACCCTATATCCACCCCATACTTTTAAATTTCCCTCATTCTAAATCATTCTTCTAAAAATCTCTAAGGCAAGGATCTCAATTCTCTCAAGGATTCTTCTCCAAGTTTCAAGCTAGGGTTTTAGATTTCTCCAAGGTTTCTTCTTCAATTCCTAGTGAATTCAATCAAGTATGTGGGGATTGATCTATAGGTTTTTTCCACCGATGGAGTCCTAAAGTTTTTCAAGTTTCCTCAAATTTTCAATTGAATTATGAACCCCTTGTTTTGATGAATTGCATTGGGTTGTTTCAATTTCATTTTGAATTGTTATCAATGATTATTCTGAACATGTTTCTATATGAATTGCATGATTTTATGTTGAATTATGAATGCCCATACATAAGGCTATCTCAATTATGATTTTACGGTACAAATATGATTTTCATGTGTTGATTTTCAGTTCAATGATTTTCAAGGAAAGTTTTTTTTATTTAATATTGAGATTATGATTTTCATGATAATTTTATAATGATGATCAATTTATGATCAAATAAAGTAATTATGGTGTGAGAAGTCGAATTCTGACAAAATCATATTTAAGATGGTGATAAGTACAATTCTCATTGAAGTTAAGGATTTCTATGAATCAGTAAAGTTAATGAGCTAATCCTAATATGTTCCATAAAGATGGATTGATAGGTAGTTAGTATCTTTCTCCATTATGTTATGATCATGTTTTATGAGTTTCCATTGAGATATTGACTAAGCACTGAGAGGGCTTCTAGGTGGGGTTCAGTCCGATAATCCAGTTAGTTACTTAAGGGAATCCTAGTAGCAACTTAAAGTGCCAAACTACATTGTCCATGTAGGTTGACTTCATGGCCTAGCTAATGGATCCACATATAGCATAGTTGAGTTGAGTTGAGTACCATGACGGAGTATATCCTGGAAAGGTAGCCTCCCCCTTCTTGACGAGTCTTCCATCGGATTTCATGTTGTATCTCACATGGTCTTACATGTTGGTTAAAGGTCTTATCCCACACAAGTTGCAAATTAAACTATTTTGTTTATAATAAAGTTTTATGATATGCATTGACCATGAGTTTCATATGTTTTCAAACTTTTTTAAGCCTTACTCATGTTCATTATGATTGGTCGTGCATCTTATGTCTTATTGTTTATGTTCCTTTGCTTGTTCATGAATATCTCACACACTTAGTACCTTTTATGTAATAACACATATTTTTCTTACATTGTCTCTTAATGTAGGGGTGGACGATACTCACGACCATCTCTTCATGGCAAGAGTTTGCTTTAGATTTCAAGGAGTTGGTAAGTTCCATCGAGGACATGACTTTCATTCTAATTGTTAACTTGAATTTTCTCTTCTTGTTTAGGGTGATCTTTTCCTAAGCCCCCATCAAAGACTAGACTAGAGGTATGTTTAGATGATGTTATGATGTAGTCCATTCGAACATTGTTTCACTGATTCTATCCCTTAGTCCCATTCCTTCGAGTTGTTACTTCTGCTTTTAATATCATGTCTTTAACTTATGTATGCGACGTCTGCTAAGATGACTTGGTTGGGTTCCCTCGCATCCCGATCACCATGTCACGACTTGGCCTTAGTCAAGGTCGTGAAAGAAATCCTTGGGACCTTACTTGGGGAAGAAGATGAACTTTGAGAGAAAATCTAGAGAGAGGATTTGTGTTTATATATTAATGAGAGTGAATGAAGAATATAGGAGGGTTTGGGGTAGTTATTAGACTAGGATCAAACACCATCAATATACATTATTAAAAGAATGGAAAAAGACCAAAACACCCTTAGTAAAAACTGAATGGGTCACCTGGATGGACCACTTTCATGGATCGTTAAACCCTCCTCGATCCATGATATGACTAGTAAACTGGATAGTTGAATAGGGCTTGAATAGTTTGTTTCCACGGGCTCCTTCATGGCTCGTGATGTGCTACACGGGTCATGGAGAGCCCCATGAAGAGTAGCCCATGCATGGTTCTAAAGGTTTGGTTTCCATGGACCTCTCCATAGTTCGTGTTAAGGTCTATGGGTCATGGACTCCACTTGGTTTTCCCCCTTTCTTTGTCACTTCCACAAGATACCTTCATGTTTAGAGATTCCTTTCACGGTCTATTTAAGGGTCCATATATCTTTTTCCTTCACCCAACCTTTCTAGGTGACTCCCACTACTTCTTTCCAAGGGTCATGATGCATTGTATGGACTACGAAGGGCCTTGTGATGGTAAAAAAACTATAACTTTTCAGTGATATCTTTCCTACTCCAATTTTTTGACTTTCCAACTTTTGGCGTCTTACAGTTACATAGTGCTGGACTACCTTTCCACACTAGGATTGGCTCACCTAGAAACTGAAAGTTTAGAACTTGAGTTCTATAATCAACTGAGGTATAATAAACATATAACCGATCCATGCCTAGAATGACATAAAAATCTACCATGTCTAACTCAACTATGTCACCCATGGTGTTTTTATGATTGAATGAAATGGTGCAATTTCTATAGACTCTCTTAATAAGAATTGATTCACAAACAGGAGTAGAAAAGCTGAAAGGCTACCAAAGTTAATCAGTACTAATAATAAGTTTGATATCTTTGTAAGGAGTTACAAAAATATAGACTAGCACCTTGATCAAGAAAATCATAAGCATCTAAAGAGAAGACTTTAAGTATACCAATAACAATGGTCGGAGCATTTTCTCGATCCAGGTGACTAGACATAACAAACAAAAGGTTTAAACCTCCACATGTTCTTGATGTAGTACCCTTTTGGGAAACCCTACCTGCCAAAGCCAGTGATGAAGACAAGGAACTAGTGTCCCCATTACCCTACTTTCACATAGGGAAGTTTCTTAGAAAGTGGCCAAACTTCCCACATTTATAAATCCACTTGTGCCATCATGACACTCCTCGAACTTTGGCCTATCATGCTTGCCACAGGGTAGGTTTCAAGTAGATACTTATGCCACACTACCCTGTGATTGAGAGCCCTATGCGTTGAAATTATAACTCATCAGAAATCACAGATCATTCTTGTTCCTCAGTGCAGGGGAACTAATTGATGATGGTGCATGTACCGATGACCTCTTCTGGAAGAAATAATTTGTACCATTTCTAATTCTCCATTAATTGGGCTCATGACCCGCTGAATTCACCTTATTACATTAATGTTCTTCTATATCCTTCTACTTATCTTCCTTTATCTTTTGAGCATATTCCATGAGTCTGGAGATGTCTATGTCAGAAATTAGTAAAGTTGCCTTGCATTCCTTCTTCATA
The DNA here is from genome assembly GCF_947179165.1 of Solanum dulcamara. Lineage (NCBI taxonomy): Eukaryota > Viridiplantae > Streptophyta > Magnoliopsida > Solanales > Solanaceae > Solanum > Solanum dulcamara. Next base: position 40,294,306 of record NC_077241.1, read on the forward strand.
TGTTTTGCCCAATCCAACGTCAAACTTCCTCACAGTAGATGTCATGTCTGGGACCATCTCTTGGGAAAGAAGGATAATTGAATAAACTTCAGAACATATACCTTCACATTACTCCCACCTTTCTTCAAATGCATGAAATCTTCCACCTTCTCCTCTGTCAGCTCTTACAAAAAAATGGTTCAAAAATTCTTCTTCAAAATCATCCCAACCAGCTAGATCAACATCCTCACCGTGACCTTTCTCCATTTGATTATACCCTGTGTTTGCTACATCCTTAAGGTTATAAGATTCAAGTTCAGCACCCTCAGTCTCAGTAGCATTTATCGCCTTCGGAATCTTTGACATTTCATTAATAAAGTTCTGAGGATCCACTTCTACCTTGGACCCCCTAAACATCGGTGGGTTCATCTTAAGAAGATCCCTGATCCTTGTCGTAGTTGATCACTCATGGTAACTAGATTTAGTGACTATAGTGCCTTGACGTCCTGACTGAGTAGAAACCAACTAAGTAAGCATGTGAATAGATCCCCTAAACTTTTTCTTAGAAGGGAAGGAAGGCTGAGGAGCTAGTGTGTCTGTAAAACCCTCATAGTGCTAGTAGGCACACCTTGAGCTCCAAGGTCCAACACTAGAGACCTGATCTGCTGTGAAAATTTCATTTTGGGTCTGTATTATAGTAGGTAGAGGAATATTACTCGCAATGGTTCCAGTTGGAACCTCAGTACATGCGACATTTCCCTTACTGGTAGTATGCTTTGGAGGCATGATCTAAAATATGCAAAAATATGAGTTAGTAGAATTTTTCGTAGAGTTAAACATTATCACAAAACTAGAGTATGAAAGAAGGGTGGTACTTCCTAATGTCCTGTTTCCTTCCTATTATAGATAAAGTACACTTCACTCCCATAAAAAGAAATATACTAGACATGGCTTCATAAACATCTTAGGTCACTTAAAACTTGTGCTCTGATACCAAATTTGTCATGATCGAGCTTATGCCTTGGGTGTGGCCAACACCCAAAACCATTGCTAGTCTCGAGCAAACCCTTGGCCTGCCAACTACAGGGCGAAAGACCAAAAACTATGTGAAAGCTTTAAAAGAGATGAGCACGTAAATCATTGAAAGATAGTTTATGCAAAAGTCTAAACTAACTCTGAATAGTAATAATAATGTTTAAAGCATCTGAATATCAAAGGCTCAACTGACTTGCTAACTTGTCTATGAAGCCTCTACTAAATGAAGATAGGTGTCCGGATAAGATCCACTACTTCCTGAATAATACATTAAATGTCTCCTAAAATTGAAGAACATAAATAACCGGAGCCTTCCAAAAACACAGAGGTCTCACCAAATGCTAACGGAGATAAGGTCTTAATAAAGCACCTGTTATCGATCTGAGCAGGTGTATCTATATTATTAAAAGATGCAGCACCAACTAGCGTTAATGCATGGACTGTAAGGTATGTAAAATAGTTGAATGGAACTCTATTTAAACTGAATAGGTATGTAAAATGGATTAATGGAACTCTGGTTAAACTGAATATAATGAATTAAAGAGTAACCTACGAGATAAAGTTGTAAAGAAGATAACTGTAAAATAAAGCATGAAAGTGTAAGTAAACAATAAAGCTTTACAACTTAGTGATGGATGCTGAAAATAATTTTTATACCTTTCTTGGGGAGTTTCTCTAACCGACAACCATCACTATGAACCTCGTGATAATATAATATATTTTTCACATTGCTAGAGCCATCGGATACCTTGCTAGGGTAAATGCGAAATTGAACTAGTGGATCCAATGTTTAAGCCCTTACTATGGGGTTTAGATTATCTGAATCTGTACCCAACTCGGTGCTTGATACTACTCCCAAAATATGCTATAGTGTTGAATAACTGAATATGGTTCCATTTTATGAAAAATGGTCTTTATTTAGGGGAAAAACTAAATCCTGTCTTGACTTAATGTTCTGAATATTCAATTATCAATACACTGAACCAACTTTAAAGAATGATTGCAAATACTTTCTCTAAAACTAATTATGTTTTTTTTAAACTAGCCTTATTTTTTTATGAAATAATGCATAGTAACTTATATATCCCGGCTTTCATAAAATTCATTATTAAATAGGATTATGTGATGAAATAAGCATGATCAATGTTTAAGAATCATCAAATAAACAGTATACTAAGATACCCACAAAAAATCAAGAATCCATGACAAGAGAGTAATTAGAAATTTCAAATGTAGTAAACTTTGGGATTGAAACCATAATTTGAACCTTGCTAAATGAAATATAGATATAGAGCATGAGGAAGAACTTAATTCCTCACTTTGATAGCCTTACATACTTAGAAAAACAAGAGTTTCTGAACAAACTTTAATGAAGATGCTTGAAACCCTAGGTTTCTCTTTTTCCTTCGTAGTCCAAGTCTTGGGAAGGATTATGGGAGAGTAATCAAACCTACTTGACCTAAGAATGACACTAAGATAATCAAACATAAACAATTGAATCAAAAAGTGGAAGATAGGTCCAAAATGATAGTATCAACATAACATATAAAATTTGATTAAAGACATACCACGGAATCTAATGTCTGACATAAGCCTCTACTAACATAAGTGATTTTCTAGGACATGTCCCTAGATAAAATCTGAAAACTAAAAGTGTAGTCTGAAATGAACATAAGAACTCATAAGTGGCATGTTCCTGAACCATGAAGACTTATCAAGTATTGCAAGGCCGATACGATCCACTACTAATTACTGGCATGAGATAGAGCGTTAGAATCTATATTATGAGACTATATAGGCAAACGTGTACGGTCAGTACTATAGAATGTACAAAGTATGGAGAATGCGCAATGCATATTTATGAAATATGATAATTTAATGACCAAGCTAAAACATGACATAAATCCTTAAAATATCTTTTAAAACATGATACATGGTCAATGCAATAATCGTAACAAATCATAGACATAACTTAACATAACATAAGTAAGAATCATGAGTTTTTGTGAGAGATACCGTTAATCAAAATAAATCATATGAGCTATAACATAGAGTCTAGTGTCTTGCTCTCACACCGAAAAGAGATTGTCCTACTTTCTAGGTAAAGACCATGAAGATGATCTATCATGGATACACTAGCTTAAGCTGATTGTCCAATTAGAATGGAGAACATATTTATGGGACAAAGGGATAGCTACTAAATAACTCTGCCTCTACTAATGAGTGAGCCTTCATCCCAAGGTCCTCTCGGTGCTAAGTAAGCTCTTAACGGAATATCATATATAACATATCATAGTCTTTGAAAATGGTAAGAATTTAGTAAGAACAAGTTCATCATAACATACTTGAATCAAATAATAGATCCTTTAAACATATCCTGATTTCATAACATATTCATAAAAGATACTTATCTAAACCATCTAGATCATGATAACCTTTTCATGAAATCACACTTCAATTAGAAGCGGCTAAATTATAGAAATATTTCATAATGAGAATACTTCACTATGAAGCCACCTTGTCTTCATAAAAATCCTATTGATACTTCATTCAAAAGAATCCTTAAACCATAGTTTCTTCAATCAATGATGCATGCTCAAAGTCTCAAAAATTTGTTTCTAAATCAACATATTCATATAGCATGGGTTCCAGAAAAAAATCCTTGAAAACCTAGAATTAAGATCAAATCATGCATAGTAAGATCAATAAAAATGAGTAAAATAGTAATTGATTGAACCCATAGCATAATGATAGAAACCCTAGATTTTTAAAAGAAATCATAAATAAAATTAGAAAATTCTTTGGGGCTCCGTGGATGAAATTTCTACATACCTTCATTAAATATATAAGAATCTTCATCAATGGAGACTTGAATCCTTGATACCCTAACTTGCTTGAAGAAAAAGACTTGAGAGAAAAATTCATTGAGAGCATTTGGAGGTTTAAGTTAATGTGCGGGAATACAGAAAACTTGAAGGGTAACGTAAGTTATAGGACTTAGGAATAATCTAGAAATGACATAGCTTAGGTATTAAAAGAATAGAAAATAGCTGAAATATCCCTAGAAAATAACAGCTGGATGGACTCTATGGACGCCTTCTACGAAAAATGAGTCCTCCTTTCAACAGTCTCTTGTCTAGTAGAAACCGGGTGCAAAATTCAATGTCTCTAAAATTTTGTGTACGGCCTCTCTATACTGGCCATAGACACTTCTATGGTTTTTAGACCCCTTCATCCTATTTAGCCTAAAATTCTAACTCTCTAAATCTCTTCTATGACCACTTCAATGGGCTATATAGATTTCTACAATACGTAGACTCCTCTATAGGACCAAATTACTGGAATCATAGTCTCTAAATTTAAACCTACGAGACGATCTATGACCCGTAACTCCTCTTATGGATCGTAAGGTCCACTCGTAGTGCCCACTACTGAAAGTCAATAAGTCTGAATCTCAACTCAACTTCCCCGACTACCAATCTACAACCCGTAGGTCCTTGTACATTTCTTTCCAACTCAATCATTCCAACATTTGATGTGTTACATCATATCTCTCTTGGGAATAGTCTATCACGACCCGATCTAGGGCCTAGTCATGACACGACGATCGAAACCCCAAAGAGGCTCCAACCAAGTCTCTTGTACATATCATAAGCATACATAAGATAAAATATAAAAGCAAAAATATCATAAGAGAGTCTAAAAACCATGAATAGAAATCTAAAAATATCTTATGACAACATAGACTCAAACATATGTCCAACTAGATGCCTCTAAACATGAGTATCGGTGGGGGCTAAGACATGTCCCTAGATCACCCTCAATATACACGTAAACAAAAGTCTTTTGAAAGAAAAAAAAAGTAACCAACTTGAAACTAGTCCCTGGTCAATGAGGACTCACCATAACACCTTCGGATAGGGAATGCCTACTAGTTACATGGACAATAAGGATCTTCAACCTCAACTCCTACATTATGAGACAATGTAAGCAAAAAGTATGCATTAGTAAGTTGGAATGTACTAAGTACGAGGGCGTAACATGTAACGTAAATCATGGAATGCAAAGGTCAAGTAAAACACATGATAAGATAAAATAGGTAAAGTCATGAGAAAATCATATTGACCAAAGCTTTTAAAAGCATAAAATCAAAATCATAACATACTTAAGAGATCATATATATGTGGTATAGGAACCATAACCGACAATAAAACCATGCGAGCTATAATATGGAATCCCAATGTTGCCCCTACATCGGAGGAAAGGGAGAGACTACTTGCCAAGGTAGACTCCTACATGCCTAAGTGGATCCACTAAGCGGTTATGTGAACCGGGTACTCACCCCTGGTTCTTAGACTCAGTTACTCACCTCCAAGTCTTGATATTTAGGTTACTCACCTCATAGATATTTGGGTATTCGCCTCTAATCCCTTTGTACCTATGGTGGCACGTAGTTATGTGACAAGAGACTTTATATACGTACCCTTATTTTGATCCCCCACCTCAAGTCCACATTCGGTGCTAAGTCAAATCCCACGGAATGCAAACATAACATAAAAATCATAATTTCATATATCATAGTCATGATCATAGGTTTAAAATTATAGAGTAGCTCATTTTCATAACATAAGTGCAATGCGGGTATTGTCCTTCCACATTACAAATCATACATACATCAACATGATTCATACTTGGAAATTAGGGTAAAACTTGGATGCATAATCAATTTGAATGAGATTCATAATAATACCTTTGAAATCATTAAATAAAACTTCTCATAGAATATAACTTGAAAATTCATGATCATAGCTTATACTTGAAATTAGGGTAAGACATGAATGTATGATCAATTGACTTGAAAATCATGTAATTGATTTAAAAACATGCATGATCATAAACTTTTTATCAGCCCATACATAATTCATATAAATAATATCATTAGGAAGTATAATTGAAAATACTCATAATTTTCATTATGAACCCTAGAGATCAAAAATAGGAGAATTCATCAAAAAACTCTCCAATTTAATTCAATAACCATCAATTTATATCAAAATAGAATCATGATCATACTTTAAATCAAAATTCATGCAATTGAAATACAGATCACAAAACCAATAAAATACCATACTTTAATTTGATAGAAAACCTTGAGAAATTGATTGGGCTTCATAGATGAAAGGATCCCGGATTCAATACCCATTTATCTTGAGTGAGAATACCAATTAATTTGGAAGAACTTGAGAGTTTTGATGGAGAGCTTGAGTGAATTTGCTTGAACCCTTGAGAGCCTTTTTGTAGAGAGAGAAATATTTGATAGATGAATTGTAGAAGAATAAATAGAATTAGAGGTTTAGGTTAATTTATAGAGTTGAATTAGTTCCTAAAAACGTCTAGGTTCATTAACTAATAATTTAGAAAAAGTCTAAAATGCCCTTAAAAAAACTCAACTCGGCCGGAAATCCTTTCCAGGTCCGCCACGCAGACCTGTCGCTACCAACTCGGCCAGAAAACGGTCCCTAGGTCCACGACACGGTCCTGTCACAGACTACACTTTTTGGGGTTTCTTCGAAAATCCTTCTTCCGATCTACGTATACTAAAACTCCACTGAAACTATTTTCCCGCAGGTTTTGACTCTCTAATAATTATTCCAAACTCGAATTTTCTAAAAAGATTAAGGATAATGCATTACATGAGCGGCCTATCTCCAAGGCATTATTAAGGTATTTTGTGGGCATTTTTTTGAGGGATGTTACACATTCATCCTCAATTGAGACTCAAGGTAGAATGAATAGAGTAGGGAAAAAGATCTAACAACTTGACATGAATACAAATCACATCAAAATTCATAAAACCAAGGAGTAATTGACCCCAAGCCAAAACATGAACTTTAAAACTAATTTCATGAGCATGCATGCATATGGAACATGAGAATAACTGAAATGCATGAATCCAAAAGCGTAAACATAAGGAACCAATATCTCAAGATGAAAGAAAAGAGGAGGGAAGGAGATGAGGACCGGACATCATATCGGCTTTGGCCTCCTAAGTTCTTAACTAATTGATTCCTCCAAAGGACTTTCACGGAAGCAACTTGATTATTTCTCAACTTCCTAACTTGAAGATCCAGAATCTCAATGGAAATCTCTTCGTAAGAGAGACATTCTTTCACACCAACACTTTCAGATGGCACAATCAAAGTAGGATCAACAATAGACTTTTTTAAACAAGGAAACATGAAACAACGGATGAAATGATGCCAATTCTAATGATAAATCCAACTCATAGGACACCTTGCCATAACGCCTCAAAATCTGATATGACCCTACATAGAAGGAGGACTAGGTTTCCCTCTCTTACCAAATCACATCACACCCTTCATAGGTGAGATTTTCAAATAGACCCAATCATCTACTTCTAATTCAAGCTCCCTTTTTCTCACCTTGGCTTAGGATATTTGCCAACTCTGGGTAGTCCTCAACCTCTATCAAATAACTCTATCTTTTTCTATAGCCTTATGAACTAATTTAAGCCATATCAAGGTGACCTCACCAACTTCAAACCAACCATTAGGAGACCTACACCTCCTACCACAAAGAGCCTCAAACGGAGCCATCTGAATACATGAGTGATAACTATTATTATAGGCAAACTCAATCAATGACTAATCATCATCCCAATTACCTTTAAATTGAATTACGCAATATCTCAGCATATCCTCTAATGTTTGAATTCTCCACTCGGCTTGACCATCGGTCTGAAGGTAAAAAGTTGTACTAAGCTTAACTTGAGTACCAAGACCCTTCTAAAAGGATCTATAAAATTGAGAAGTAAACTGAGTACTTCTGTCAGAAATGATGGATAGGGGTATACCTTCCAACTTAACCAACTCCCAAATGTAAAGCTTAGCATAATTCTCAGCTGAATAAGAAGTCTTAATAAGAAGAAAATGTATCGACTTAGTCATTTGGTCTACGATAACCTAAATAAATTCATGCTTACAATGTATACGAGGTAAACATATAATGAAGTCCATATTAAAATCATCCAATTTCCAACTATGAATGCTAATACATTGAGCCAAGCCTCCCATTTTTCATTCTCAACTTTCACTTGTCGGAAATTAAGAAACACCCACAAATTCCACAGTATCATCCTTTATGCTATTCAACTAATAAACTTCCCACAGATCATGCTACATCTTAGTGGATCCGGGGTGAATAGAATATGAAAAACTGTGAGCTAGCTATAATATCTATTGCCACAAACCATCAACATGTGAAATACACAATTGACCTTGATAACGAAGCACACCCTCTCCCCCTTGGGAGAATGCTTCAATAGATTTTTCTGTAACCACTTTCTTTAATTTTACCAAAGTAATATCACTATCTTATTTTTCCTTCACATCCGATATAAGATACGATTCTGATCCATTTTGGATAATAATACCACCATTCTCCTAATCAACCAAACGAACACCCAAATGAGCTAGTCAGTGCATATCATAAATCAAATCCTTTTTTTATCCGTGATATGAGCAATACTATTCATGGACAATCTACTAAGAGATCGACAACCACATTTGTCTTTCCAAGATAGTAAAGAAGACACCTAGCATAATACTTCAACAATTCAAGCCACCTCTTTTGGAGAATATTCAAATCCTTTTTGTTTAACACATATTTGCAAAAACTTATAGTCGGTGAACACATTCACATCAACACCATATAGATAATGTCTCCATAACTTTAAATTAATCACCATCGCTGCTAACTCCAAATTATAAGTCAGATAATTATTCTCATGAACTTTAAGTTTCCTAAAAGTATTAGTTACCACCTTACTATTTTGCAATAAAACACAAACAAGACCAATTCTCGAGGAATCACAATACACAACAAAGTCATCAAATCCTTTTGGTAATATAAAAATTGATGCTAAAGTTAGTCAATTCTTCAACTGTTGGAAAATCTTCTCACAATCTTTGAACCATTAAATTTTCACTTTTTTATGAGTCAAAGTAGTCAAAGGAGAAGCAATATAGGAAAATATTTCCCCAAATCATCTATAATATCTTGTTAAACACAAGAAACTCTTAATATCTAAGTGAGAAAGAGGTCTAGGGTATTTCTTAACCACCTCAGTCTTCTTAAGATCAACTCTAATACCTTTACTAGGAACAACATGGCAGAAGAACACACCCAACCTCAACGAAAAATCACACTTGCTAAACTTTGCAAACAACTGACGATCTTTGAGAACTTGCAAGACAATCCTCAAATGATGGGCATGCACATCCTCACTCTGAGAATAGATAAAAATGTCATTGATAAACACAATGATAAACATATTTAAATACTGCTTGAACACCCTATTCATAAAATTCATAAGAGTTGCAAGAGTATTTGTTAGTCCAAAAGATATAACCAAAAATTCATAGTGACCATACCGAGTCGTGAAGACCATCTTTAGAATATCACATTCTCTCACTCTAAGTAGATTATAAACCAATGATAAATCAATATTCAAAAAGAAACTCAAATTTTTGAATTTTATTCTCCTGGGAAATTGAGTTGCAACCAAAAATGAACACCTTAAAACTAATCGAACAAGTCATCAATCCTTGTGATAAGATACTTTTGTTGATTGTGACCATATGCAATTATTGATAATTGATGCACATGTAGAGAGAACCATATTTCTTCCTAACAAAAGAATAGGAGCATCCTAAGAAGAGATACACGATCTAATGAAACCCTCATCCAAGAGGTCCTTTAACTGATCTTTGAACTCCCTAAGTTCTGTCAGAGTCATTCTATAAGGAGTAATAGAGATAGACTTGGTATTTCAAACAAGGTCTATCCCAAAGTTGATTTCCCTTTTTGGAGGAACTCTAGGAAGATCATCGGGAAATAATTCAGGAAACTCATTCACAACAGGGACTTACTAAAAAGTAGAGCTTTGAAATTTGCATCGCTAAGCCCAACTAGATGATAGATGCAACCTTTAGAAATCATCCTTCTAGCTTTAAGGCACGAGATAAACTAACCCTTAAATGCTGAACAACTACCCTTCCACTCTATGACTATATCACTTTGAAATTGGAACTTAACCACTCGGGTTTTATAGTCAATAAAGGCATAACTATCATGAACTAAATCTATATCAAGAATAAGATCAAAGTCAGTCATGTCTAACTCTACTAGATCAACTGAGGTGATTTTCAAAATAATTAAGATCAGGCAATTTTTATAAACTCGTTTTGCAAAAATTAGGTCACCGATAGGAGTAGAGACTGATAAAGGGTCTAACAGGATTTTGGGACTGACATCAAACTTTATAGAAACTTAAGGAGTTATAAAGGAAAGATATTCTCAATAATCTAACTAAGCATAAACCTCAAACTGAAAGACTCATAACATACCAGTGACCTCATTAGGGGAAGCCTCCTGATCCTGTTGAGTTTGAAGAGAATAAAACCTATTCTAACACTATTCACCACTTGAACTAGATATAGTACCCTGCTGAGTAGAGTGACTTGAAGAAGTTGATTAAGTTTGCTGACGAACATAGCTACCCTTGCTAGAAAATGAAGGGAAATCTCTCAATATATGTTCAACCTTTTTACAATCATAGCATCCATCGGTACTAGCTAAGTATCTCATCCGATGACTCTTTCTATACTAATGGCAAGTGCGAAAAGTCTGACCACAAGAAGCACTCCCTTGAGGCTTAGAGTTAGAAATCCTATCTTTGTTGAACTTCTAAACCAAAGCATTAGATGAAGTCAGGAAAAACAATTTATATCAAAACTGAGAACTACCATAATAACTGCACCTCTGATAAGAGTGGGCACCACTATACGTTGTTTCCTTCTTAGTCTCCTTAGATTTTTCCTTAAGCTTCTCTTCCTCAATGTTTTGAGCATGAGTCATCAACCTCGAAATGTCCATCTCCTTAATCAACATGGATATTCTACACTATTTGACTACCATTTCCAAAACATAGAAAACAAACTTGCTCATCCAAGCTCTAGAGTATGCTACCATTACTAGGTCATACTCGGACAATTGAGTAAATTTAAAATCATATTCACTCACACTCATATTACCTTGATTCAAGTTAATGAACTTTGCACTTTAGCCTCTCTCATATCAAGGGAAAAGAAACGATCTAGAAAAGCACCCCCTAAACTTGTCCCAATCCAAAGGACCCGCATTAATAGCCCTCTCCTCCTTCAATTAATTAAACCATACTTGAGCAACCCCTTTCAATTGATAAGTGTTAAAATCCACCTTTTCCAATGGAGTCACACCTATAATGTCAACAATCTTTTGGATTCCCTCAACAAACTCTTTTGGATCCTAGTCCACGTTTGAATCGTGGAATTCTACAAGACTTATCCGAGTGAAGTCTCAAACACTAGTCGCTACTGTACCCATATTTAGGTTCACAGTATCTAAAAACTCATGGTTAGATTGAGCCATCGTGTCTTGGAAAAGCACTTGAAAAGAAGTCCTCAACTTGGCATGAGTGACTTGCTCTGCCAAAAGATCAACCGAAGCTTGAGGTGCTTATTGCTCTTCATCATGATTCACATTTCTTCTCAATAGAGCTCTTTTTGCGGTATAATTCTGAAACAAATAGAACCTGAGTCAGAAGGAAGCCATATAGATTTCAACTCAATTGAACGATAAAAAGTATGAAATAAGTGAATTTTCTAAGTGTCTCATAGCCTCCTATTTATAGATCTAGCGCATTTCACACCGATGAACAAGACTCTACTAAATGCAGTTTATCAGACACCCAAGACTCTTTAAAAAATTGATGCTTGAATACAAAGTTTGTCACGACTCAAACTACCCCCTAGGTGTTACATGGAAAATAGAATTCTAAGATACTCTAAACAAGCCACTTGACATAAGCATGATACTGATATAATCAAGCATAAGGAATTGAATAAAAAAGTAGAAGATAAGTCTCAAATGATAGTATCAACATAGCATAAAAAATCTAATCAAAGCCATAACAAGGAGTCTAATGTCTAACTTAAGCATCTACTAACACAGAAGAGTTGCTAAGACATATCTCTAGTTAACTCTAATTTTTTAAAACTGAAAGTATAGTCTGTAATGAACATCAGAACTCATAAGACGCATGACCCTGAAGCATGAGGATTCACCAATTAGTGCAAGGCTAATAAGATGCAATACTAACTTTAGGCATGAGATGGAGTGTTAGAACCTATATTATGAGACAACATAGGCAAAAGTATAAGTTCAGTACTATGGAAAGTACTAAGTATGTAGAATTTGCATTACATAATATGAAACATGATTATGCAATGACAAAGCTAAAACATGACATAATTCCTCACAACATCTTTTAAAACATGATATTGGTCAATGTAATAATCGTTAGAGAATCATACCCATAACATAACATAAGTGAGAATATGAAGTCTTTGGGAGAGGTATAATTAACCGACATAAACTATGTGAGCTATAATATGGAGTCAAATGTCATTCTCCCATACAGAAAAGATATTTTCCTACTTGCTAAGTATGGATAATGAACAAGAGCTATTGTGGTCCAATAGCTTAAGATAATTGTCCTATTAGGACATCGTACGGGGTCATACAGTTATGGTACAAAAGCAATGCTAGTGAAGATCTCCAACTCTACTAATTGGTGAGCCTTCATCCCAAGGTCCTTTCGGTACTAAGTGAACTCTCAACAGAATATCACGTATAACATATCATAGTCTTTGAAAATGGTAGGAATCTAGAAATACCATGTTCATCATAATATACTTAAATAGTAAGAATAACTCCTTTAAATATACTATGATGTTATAACATACTCATAAAAGACACTTATCTAAAGCGTCCAAATCATGATAAGCTTTAATAGAAAATCACACTTCAATTGAAAGTGGCTAAATTATGCAAATCTTTCATAATGAGAATACTTCACATTGAAGAAACCTTCTCTTCATAAAAGTCATATTAACACTTCATCAAAAGCATCCTTAAATTATAGTTTCATCAATTCATGATGCACTCAGTTTCAAACCTTGATTTCAAAATCAACATATTCATATAGCATGGGTTCATGTAAGAATCCTTGAAAACATGTAATTAATATCAAATCATCCATCATAAGATGAATACGGATGAATAACATAGTAATTGATTAAACCCCTAGCATAATCATAGAAAACCTAGATTTTTTTGAAGAAATTATAAAGAAAATTTGCAGTTTTTTTGGGATTCCATGGATGAAAAGGGGTCCATGAATTAAATTCCTACATACCTTAATGAAATCCCTAATAGAATTCTTCAACATAGACTTGAAACCCTGAAACCCTAACTTTCTTGATGAATAATACTTGAGAAAGAAATTTCTTGAGAGATTTTGGGGATTGTTGTGAATGAGAGGGAATGGGGAAAGATTGAAGGGTAAAAATATTTAGAGTAATTAGTAATCGTCTAGAAATGACATAACTTAGGTATTAAAAGAAAAAGAAATGACAAAAATAACCCTTGAAAATAATTGATGGAGAGACTTTACGGATGCATCTTAATGAACCATTGGTCTTCCTATGGACCATTCTTGCTCTCGTGGAAAACGGGTTCAAAATACCAAGTATATAAAGTTTGGTCTATGGCTGCCCTCTAGCGGCTGTAGACACTCCTCTGGCCCATAGATCTTTTCATCATGTTGAGCCCAAAAGTATCTCTTCCATGAGCACTCCTACAGGTCGTATCTCTTTCTACAATACATAGACTATTCCGTAGGACCAAAGTACTAAAATCCTAGTCTTTAAACCTTAACATACGAGACCATCTATGGCCCATAACTCCTCCTACGGACTGTAAGGTCCACTCATAGTACCACTGCTGAAAGTCACTAAATTTGAATCACAACTCAACTTCAATGACTGCGTACCTTTGGCATGTAGGTACTTGTATGGTCCGTAGGCGGTTCTATCAAAACTAGTACCAAAAAACTCTTTGCAACCTTTCTTTCCAACTCAATCTTTCCAATTTTCTAGGTGTTACACAAAACATTGGGGTTTAGGCTTAGATGGGATGGGAAAATACCAAAAAAACTTCTTAATAACTAATGGATCCGTCTACGGAGGTCATCTATGGTTTGTAGTTCCTTTTACAGGGCGTAGATGCCTCTCATAGAAACATGAAATTTTCCTAAATTTCTAAAGTTGGGTTTTACGGAAATGAACTATGGTTCATAAAAGCATTTACGACTCATAATCTTTGATCATGAAACTCAAGATGGATGGAGTTTGAGTACTTGGACTATGAGTCAATCTATGACCCGTAAATGTTTTTAAGGACCATAGTACTAGTTCATAAAACTCATGGATTGTTCACTATTTCTGAACTTTGCCTACGGATGTTGTCTTTGGTCCGTGGTTCATTCCATGAGACATAAATGACATTCATAATAAGTTAGAAGGATTATTATTAACTCTAAACCAAAACTACGAGCCTAATATACGACCCATGGTTTCATCTGCGGTCCATAGATGTTGCTCGTGGTTCCACAATTTTAGCAAAATTTTCTAACTTTAATTTAGTTCTACGTATGGTTTGTCTAGAACGTTTGGGGTGTTACAATTAATATAACAAACATGTTTATGAACATTAGTATCTTATCATAATAGATTATCAATAAAATGTAAGTATCAAAACTAGATGAACACAAATCGATCTTGCAAGAATAATCAATTCGGTCATCGATTGGATTAACTAGTGTATCAAATGTCATGACCCAATTTCTTAGGCCATGATGGCACCTGCTAACACCCACCCGTAGGTAAGTCTAACCGTTAAAACTTAGCATGAAACCAAAAGCAACAACATATCGAGAGGAAAATAAATAAATACGAAGAAAGTAAGTAATAATGAGAAGAAACAGAATGACTGAAACAAATACAAGAAACAACCCCAAGGCCCGGCATTAGTCTGTAATCTAGCATATAAATAATGTCAAAAGTATAAGGCTTTGACAAATATAATGAGAGTACAGACAGTCTTCGAAAATAAGTAAAGACTAGTCCTAATATGGAATGGATGGAAACTAACAACTCCGAACGCCATGAGCTCACCAAATATTTGAGTCAGAAGCTGTTCTACACTAGTCCAAATCAACAATGATGACCCATACTATAATCTACAGGGAGCAGAAGTGTAGTATGAGTACCAGTTAAATGGTACCCAGTAGACATAGGCCAACTGAGCTCCACAAAAAAAGTAAGTATAATGAAAATATAATCAGGTAAATACTGCACAAGTAACTAATCAGGAATTATCAGAATAATGATAGAAAGATAAGGCAAGAAGACTGGAAACATAGATGAAGAAATAGAGTCAAAGAATGAATTTGAAACATAATCCAATAACCTATTAAAGGGAAGAAAACATCATTGGAGACTACTAATGAAAATACAGTGCTAACTAACAACTCTAACCACATAATCAACTAGGAACTATTCTGACTGAGCCTAGTAGGAATTACCAACCATAATCCAAATAAATTCCACGTAAACCATATATCAATACAAACAAAGGTACAAGCTACAAGTGCAACAAGAGATAAGAGCAAGTATAATCAGATAATGAACAATAGGATGCCCATACCCCCAGAAGGTACAAAAAATGACAAACGTAACCCCAGCCCCCATAAAATCAGGGGACCATACCATACAAGTATGTTGCTGATAGGCAATGCTAATGAATGCAAGCTTGTAGTAAAATCTAGTGACATAATCGATGGCTCTCAGAGATCAACAACCATAAGTGTATCGACCCACACTGGCCCCCGCCTGCTAGGTGGGACCCAAATGACTCCCTAATCCAGTGCAGTAGTGCACTGGCCAGAGGGGCCCATAGGGGATGCACAAATTGTGTATACACTACCTAGGCCTGAACCATGTCTTACATAGACAAAAAGAATCTCCGTAGTGGTATAAGAGAGTGAGAAACAGTAACCTCCCAGGGGAATGACTCAGCTATCAAGAGTAAACCTGGGGGCATTAATGGGTTAAGAAAGGGCGTCAACGCGCTGAATAGACAAGTAAAACTGAGTTCATCCTAGATGCCTCCAATGCCTCGAGTAGAAAAAGGAGCACATCCTTGATGCCTCCTA
The DNA here is from genome assembly GCF_947179165.1 of Solanum dulcamara. Lineage (NCBI taxonomy): Eukaryota > Viridiplantae > Streptophyta > Magnoliopsida > Solanales > Solanaceae > Solanum > Solanum dulcamara. Next base: position 40,310,498 of record NC_077241.1, read on the forward strand.
TGTTTTTAAAATAAGAGACCAAGTATCCAGGTGGCACGACTCCCGTTAAAACCACTTTAAAAGTAGAAAAAGTGTGAGAAATCCTTATCAAAATAGTAGTTAAAAACCAATGAAATATTGGGATTATATCATAAAATGAGTGAATATGCTCAAACAATGCAAGTATGCCATCACCAGCATCCAAACAAGATACACACAACCATAAGGATATACCATGTCCTAGCACACAATAATTCAAGGGAATAACTTGGGATCCAATTGCTCCTTGGAGATGCCCTCTGGCCCAACAATAGTTAATAGATAACATGGAATCATAAGCCTATCGCTAAACAAAAGCTAAATAATCGAGGCATGGCTTCAAATCATAAAGGGGGAGAAATATCTCTAGGTATGATGCTTTACCCCAAAATAAGACACTTCAACTCCCAACAAGCTCTGCTAATCCAAACCTACAACTACGACCCGCCCTAGAGGTCTCTGGCACTTGCATAAAAGGGGTATCCTATCCATAATAAGCCCTACCGAAAGCTATGCCTAGCTAAGAGGGCAACAACCTCATGATAAGGCTCCTAAGGACCAAATCTAGCATAAGGCCATAAATATCGATCCTAAACAAAATAATAAATGCCAAGTTTCCTCCACAACCAAAGCTTACAACCTATTCTAAGGATTTTACGGGACTATCCTAGCTTAAGGATCACCCGGAAATAAGAAAACGGGATCGGGTGAGGAGAATGCTAATATTGAAAAATACTCACCTATGTCACATGTAAGTATACTAGACGGTATCTAATAGAGTTCAATTAAGGAGGAGACTGTAGCCTACCTTAAAGCCGATCACGCGTACTATGAATCCACCACAATGAAGCTCTCATTCTCTGAATCGCCTCAAATCGCCGCAACGCTAACAAAATATTAATCACATAGTCAATACAATCGTTTTGATACTAAAATTAATAAATTCAGCGATGGTCCAATTTCAGAGTCAAAATCATGAATTGTGGGACCCACTTTGTAACTTATGGAATTGACTTTGAGAATAGGTCCTAGATACTAAACCTAACTTTAGTTCCAAAAAGAAACACATTTTGAATGCTAAAATAATTAAAAAAATCACACATGCACCACACTAATCAACTTAGCCTAAGAACTACTAAAATTAGGGGGAATAGGCAATTTTACCTCAATCCAAGACTTTACTCTTAATTCTGGACACACCACTGGATTACCCTAAAAATCCACGTGAAATAGCCTTTGAAATTACTCAAATCACCTCAAAATTGAACCTTAAAATGACCCTCAGGTGTCGCTTAAGCAGACACCCACTGATCGCTTAAGCGATCACCCCAAAGAGGCTGGCCTCGCTTAAGCGGGGACCTAGTCGCTTTAGCGACAACCGCCCATGAGGGCCTAGTCACTTTAGCAATCTCATGGCCGCTTTAGCGGCACTCTCTTTAGAGACTAAGAGCCGCTTTAGCAATGGCACCAGACCCAGCTAGTAATAAATGGACTATGGTATGTCCAATTCTTCGACGAGGTGCTCGAGATTCATTTGGAACCCCATGCGTGTAAATGAGATATGCTAACCCACCAAATTCGATATTACAGACTCAATGGCGTGATCAAAATTTCCATATGAGATCTTTACGACTAAAAAGTGGTCCTATACGGGCTATTTATAGCTAAATTCTATAATGGGCCTCGGGATTAGACTGAAAATATCGAGAAGCGAACGAAGGATCATTCTAGACCCAACTCGATATTCTAAAACTAACTATGCTATCTCAATTTTCATCCGAGCGCTTCTTCCAAGAATGTTGACCAAAGTAAACTATAGGTAAAATTTCAAAGACAAAAGCCCCAAATGGTCCTAAACTTGTACCAATTGCCTTAATATTCATACTGACCATGCTACTAGCCTAATTTGGCCATTCCAGAGCTAATAGAACAGTCAAAATTTCTTTCGGAGAATGTTTTACTGGAGTTATGATCGAAGTCAACTTTTCAAGTTATAAAAGCTTCAGAATAGAGAAACGGGCATAAAACCCAAACAAACAAATGGGCGACTGAACTGTCAATTCCAGTAAGTCATAAATGACTTGGGGTTGGTGCAGAAAAGCTCTAAATGCTGAAATGTTCAGAGAATGAACAAAATGACCCGGAGGGTCATTATATCAAAACTCTCAATAATAACATTATCAATATATGTTAAAGAACCATTAAGCTAACATAAAGACAAACTATCATACAAAATTTGTTCATTCAGAATATTAGAAGTGTCAAGTTTAGCTATTGTACCTTGAAAGTCATAAAATAAATTTTCTTCACCTTGGGGTGAAGCTCCTAATTTCATATTTTCAAGAACTTCATTCCATTTATCCTAGGTGTTCACCATACTCATTATTCCACTAAGTGTAGGCTCCTTATTGTATGTATATGTTTCTCTATTCTCTATACTTATACATACACAAGTATCCCTACAAAGAGAAGGATAACCAAGAAGATCAAATTGATACTATGGCTTTCCTTCATTGGATCTCATGTTGGATTTTGGATTGCGTGGTTTTTTTGCTTTGGTTGGGGTAAAGATAGGTTGACTTTTAGCCACTTTATTCATCTCTCTTTGCATAAGTATAAAGTCATGCTATTTTCCATTCATCCCAATTTGATACTGAACCAACCTTTCATCATTGTATTCAAACTCCTTATCTTCCAACAAAGGACCTCCTAACCATAAATGAAAACTTTTTAGAGTATATTCACACCATAAAAATTTCTTATAATAACCCTTGGTTGTGAAAACTCTTGCCACTTTTTTTATTCATACTCATCATATTAATATGGATCATCATACCATGTGATTCCAAATTATTTCACAAAAGTTGGACTAATGCAATTAGCCTCATAATTATCTACTTGAAGTGTGTACCCTTCAAACCCATTGATACCTATAATAAACCTACTTAACTCCCTCTGTTTTACATCTTCTTTGTAGTAGAATGTATAGGGATTTTCTTTAGTACTAAAATTACTACAAGAACTCATTCCATGTCATGATCCAACTTTTCAGGTTATGATAACACCTATTCCAACCCCACCAGTAGGTAACCCTAATCCATAGTTGGAACTAGAATCAATGGGCTACCAAGCAGAAGGGAAACAAATATGGTAGCAGACAATGATAATGAGGGTGTCACGACCCAAACTAGGGCCAAGGTATGGCACAGTGATTAGGATTCCCAAATAAACCCAACCAAGCCCCTTAGCATATCATAAGCATACATAAGGTAACAAATAAGTAGAAACTCAAAAAAATCCAAGAAGAAATAGCATAACTAGAGTGAATCAAGATAACATAGACTCCATACACATATATCTAACATACCTCTTCATGACTACATAGGCAGGGACTAGAACATGTTCCTAACTCACCCTCAAAGAAAGTAAAGACTCAACATGAAATAGTCTCGAAATATCATCATAGTCTAGAAATTACAATAACAGGAAAGAATGACTGGGTTTTCTCCTGAAGCATGAGGAGTCACCATACAATTTTCAAATGGATCACCAACTAGCCACAAAAATAGGATAGAGCGTCTGTCCCTACATTGTGATATAATATAGGCAATGACGTATGTGTTAGTACATTTGAATGTACTAAGTATGTAGCCAATGCATAATGAAACCATGTTTTTCAAATGTCCATTTCAAATAGCATGAAATGAGAGATTGTAAAATCATAAGTAGGCAGAAGAAGAATCGATGCACAATAAATCATAAGAGTACCATATAAAAGCAAAGGATAGAATTAGTCATTTAAAACATCGTAAGGACTATACATATGTGGGAGATAACCATATCAGATAATAATAAGACCATGTGAGCTATTTCATGGAATTCAATGATCCCCTCATTGAGAAAGGAAAGGTTAATTGCTAAGGTATACTCCGTATAACATGAATATGTGCTATATGTGGATCAACTAGCTAGGCCATAGAGGCAATCCTAGAGTGGCAATATAGTTAAGGGATTAGATATTGCTACTAAGGACCCCTTGGGTCAAGGCCCCACCTCAAAGTCCTCTCGGTGCTAAGTCAGCATCCCATGGAATATATATCATTATCATAAATCATTCTTTTCATAAATCATAAGTTTTTTGTAATCATAATTCATAAAACGTTTTCATAAGAATATTTCATTCTGATGTAATTCATGAAATGTGGGTATAGTCCTTCCATCATTACAAATTCTTTTTCATAAAAGCATCGTTAGGGTCTTAAGTCACCCTCCTACACAAAACTTGCTTGAATACTAAAAATTTATGATGATGACTTATACTTGAAATTAAGGTGAAAAGTTTAATATATGATCAATTGACTTGAAATCATGAAATTTAATTAAAAACATGCACAATCATGTACTTTATATCAACCCATACATAATTCATGAAGAAAATAGCAATTGGAAGTATAATTTGAAAATACCCATCATGCATGCCATGAACCCTAAAGAGAGTAATTTAGGAAAATTCATAGAAAAAATCTTCAATTCCATGCATAATCATCAATTTTTATTGAAATAGGATCATAATCATAACTTAAAATCATAATTCATGTAATTAAAATAGATATCATAAAACCTATTAAAATAATAATTGAATTTATCAAAAAGATGAGAATTTGTTTGGCTCCATGGGTGAAAAGTTTCCTTGGATGAAAATTCACATACCTTGAACGAGAAGACCAAATAAACTTGAAGAACTTGAGATTTTTAATGGAGAGCTTGAGATAATTTCTTGAAGGTCTTCAATGGAGTTTTTGAGAGCATTTGTAGAGAAAGAATTATTTGAATAGAAGAATTGTGGTAGAATGAATGAGAATAGGGGTTTTGGTTAGTTCATAGGGTCAAATTAGGTCCTAAAAATATCCATGTTCATTAACTAATAGTTAGGAAAATGTCATAAGTGTCCCCACTTAAAAAATAAATTTGGATGGAAAATGTTGCCAGGTCCGTGACATGGACTTGTTCTCTACTAAGCCAATTTTGAGCAAATGAAATTTTGGCTAGATTTTGACTTGGGAAAAAATTGGACAGTGGGGGAGCATGTCCATAGTGCGGGCCTATCACCACCTTAATAGAAGTGCAATTTCATGGAAAATTCCATCTTTTGAAATACGTGTCTTAAAAATCCACCGAAGTCATTATTGCAATGCTTAACCTTATTAAATTATATTGCAAACAAAAAATGCTCAGGATATTACAAAGGGGAAAGAGGGATAAATGAATAAATACATAACATAAGAAAAACACTCTGAAGATCTGGCATCAGTCAGTAATCGAGCATCTAGAAAAAATAAGATTACAAGTCTTTTACGAATACAAATATAGATACAAACAATCTTCAAAAGTAAGTAAAGACAAGTCCGTTCTCAAAATTGATGGAAATGGACAACTCTGGACGCGAAGAGTTCACCCAATCTCTGAATCCAAGCTACTCCACACAAAATCCTAATCACCGATGATATCCCGTAGGATGATCTGCAGGGTGTAGAAGTGTAGTATGAGTACCAAATGAATGGTACTCAGTAGACATATGCCAACTGAGATCCATAGATAAAGCAAATATAAATCAAAAAGGTAAGTACATCACTAGTAACTAAATAGGAGCTAACACAAGGTAGAATAAGAAATAAGAATGAAAAGATAAAATACATGGATAAAAGGAGCATAGTCAAGGAACGTACCTATAAGTGCAAGAAAAGAAACTATATACAATAAGGAAGCACTATAGAAGTCAACTATTCAAGTAAAGAACACCGACGATAACCGCCAACCCCTTGTCACCTAAGGACTAATCCAACTCAGCTTAGCAGGGAGTACCAACCACAAATGCATATTAAGACTCCCTATTAAGCATCTACAAATGCAACATAAAATAAGCATAATTGTAATCAAATAATAATCGACTCGACGCCCAACCCTCAAAAGGTACAAATAATAATAAAATACCCCTAGCCCTCATAATCTAGGGGACAAAACAAAAAAAAACAAGTATTCTTGTTATAGGCAATGCGTATGAATGCAAGTCATAGTAAAAACCAGTAGCATCATTGGTGTATCTTTGAAATCATCAACAACCAAGTGTGTAGACTCACCTCGGCCCTCGCCTTTTAGGTAGGACCCATGTAGCTCCCTCATTCGGTAGAGAAGTACTCATGGACAGAGGGCCCCATAGGAGATGCGGGAAGTCCATACACTAACCAAGCCCAAACCAGGTCTTATACATAACATATAATATCCTTTTCATGATACTGAAGAGTGAGTTGCCAAGTCAATGTAGAAAAGGGTGACGCCGTACCAAATAGTCAAGTAAAGGCTGAGTGCATCACGGATGTAGTTGATGTAGAAAAGGGTGATGCCGCATCAAATATCAAGTAAAAAGATGAGTGCATCCTCGGTACCTCTAATGCTTCTAGTAGAAAATTAGTATGTCCTTGATGAGGAAAAGTTTCAAAACCCAGTTTATTCGAGTGAACCAGGTGGTATCGCTCCTATTAAAACTAGTTTTAAAATAGTAAAAGTGTGAGAATGTGCCTTCTCAAAATTATAGTGAAAATCCAATGAATGAAACAGGATCGTGCCACAAAACATGTGAAAATGCTCAATCAATGCAAGTATGCCACCACTAGCATCCAAATAAGGTATACGCAATAAGAATTATAAGACCAAATCTTATCACACTACAAAGGCAAAGGAAATAGACTTGGTATCCAGTCACTCTTCGAACATGACCTAGGGCCCAATAATATAACACTAGCCAATAATGCATCACAAGCCTACCGCTAAATATAAAGTAAAGTAATCAATAAAATGGCTCATAATTAAATAAGGGGAGAAATATATCTAGGGACGATGCCTTACCCCAAATATGCCACTCTAGCTCATAACCAAGCACCGCTAAGACAAACTATGGCTACAACAAACCACTGAGGTCTCAAACACTAGCATAAGGTAATCCATTCGAAATAAACCCTACCAAAACTTACACCTAACTATAAGGGTAGTAAAGAACATGATAAAGAATATAAGTCTCAAACCTTAAGGTCATCAACATCTATCCTAATATGGATAACAACACCAAGTCAATACCACAAAAAAGGCCCATAGCCTAAACTAAGGATTTCACGAGACTACTCTAGTTTAAGGCTCAACTGAGAACCAAGAAAATAGAATGGAGGAGGCTAACCCTATACTCATCAAGTACCAACCTAAATCACATGTAATTTATACTAAACATTAACTAATAAAGCTCAGTATAGTGGGAGACCGAAGCCTACCTCGAAGCCGATCATGCATGATTTGAACAACCAAATTGAAGCTTTCCTACTGATGAATCACCTCCAATTACTTCCACAGTAAAAAAATATTGATCACTTTGTCACTATATATGTATTGACACCAAAAATGCATTAATTAAAGATTGACCCAAAATTGAGTCTAAAATGGGATTATAGGACCTACATTAGAAATCCAAAAATTGACTCCTTAAGAAGGTTCATTTTATTAAACTAACTTTGTATCCTAAAGAGGGAGATAATATGATGCTTGAAAATGAAGAAATTAGACTATGCAAGAGAAACCCCATTAAATCAATAGAAAAGAGAGAGGACAGTCCCTTCAGGATGGAAATTACCTTAAAAGACAAGTTCCCAATATATCTCAAGCACTCCATTGCGTAGCCTTTCTGAAGCCCAATGTGTAGAAACTAAAATCACTCAAATTGGATTCTTCTAGCTCAATATATCAAGTTTTAAAGTTTGGGGAATGACTGGAAAACGTATTGGTCTTTAATTAAAAGACCAGTTAGATGACTAGCGCGAATGCAGGTCCCAAGGATGTGATTGCAGAGGTTAATAGGTTCTGGTTGACCTAATCCTTCTTCTCAAATGGAAAGGTTCTCCAAAAAATATGAAGGGTCAAGGTGACTCCTCTCAACGATCATGAAGACCTTCTTGTGAATAAGATGCACAAGGCTCGAAGGCCCATGCGAATGCGGTAGCAGCCTCATGAATATGAAGTCCAAGAAAAATGTCCTAAGGAGAGTTGCAGTAGGCATGCGAATGCAAAGGGGTAAGGGTACTGCACCAGAAACTACTGCAATACCTCATTTTAGGCAACTCCAATTTCTCTGATGGGGTGCTCGGGATTCATTCAGAACCCCGTGCGCGCAAAACAATTATGGTAATCCACTAAAGTTGATATTCTAGACCTAACAGCACAGTCAATATTTCCATATGAGGTTATCTTTACAAAAAGTGGGTCTCACACTCAAGCGCCATTTTAAGTAAAATTCCATAAAGGGGCTAAGAATGAGATTTGATGTCTCGAGAACCACACAAAAGGTCATTCTGGACCAAACTCAATATTCTAGAGCTGACCGTGCTAATGGAATTTCAATTTGAGTTTGTTTACTAAGAATGTTGACTAATTCAAACTTAGGTCAAAACTTAAAGGTTAAAATGTATAATGGCTCAAACTAGCACAACAAGCCTCGAGAATGAAGCCAACAATTCCACTAGCCTAAAATGATCCTTCTGGAGCTGATAGAATAGTCAAAATTTCATTTTGTGGATGTTTTCCTAGACTTTTAACGAAGTCATCCATTCAAGTTCCAAAATATAAAAATTGGCATAAAACTCAATTGAACGACCAGGAGACCAAAGTGTCTGTCCCACCAAGTCATAAATGACTTGGAGTTACTATAGGAAATCTCTAAGCACTAAAAAGATAAGAAAAAGTTAGAAATGACCTGTAGGATCATTACAACATCTACTATTAAAAGGACTTTCATCCGGAGAAGTCAACAGGCTGAAAAAGTTTGAAGGCACACAAGGATGAGGATAGCAGGCTCGTAGGCTATGTTAGACCCTCGAACATCATCTCATAGTGAACAACGCCATAACCAAACTAAGATGGAATAGCCGACTTATGAACCATCTTAAGGTTGGAGGTAAGGTTTATGTCCCCATCTGTGTATTTTTATGTTTTTTTTAATATATGTTAAGGCTTGGGGTCAATGCTCAACCCTTGATTGTGCACGAGAGGTGGAAGCCTCATGTAGGGTCTGTTTCCGCAGGAAAAAAAAACTAAGACGGAGAGGAAAATCCTCAAATTTACCTCAAGGCTCCAAAACTCTACCAAATCCTTTTTGTACTCCAAATCCTACTCAATTAACTCAAACTTAACCCAAAAAATGATCTTAGGTTTATTTATATGCCAAATAGCCACTTGAACCCATGTTATTAGTTAGTTTTTTTTTAGCAAATCCTATGTGGGTTATAGTAGATTAGTTAGATTTTTCTTGTGTTTTTCCTAACCAATGTGATTAGGTGTTTGTTGGGTCGAAATAGCACTAAAGAAATAAAAAAAGGAAAAAAATGGAAGTGAAGGTGAAAATAGAAGCTAAAGGCTTAGTGACGGAGCTAAGTCATGGCAAGACAAACAAGTTTTCCTTGTGTCCGCTTCATGGACCTGGGCAAAGTTATTTGGCATATGATGGAATTGTGAGACAAAAGAGTATGCGATACATCCGCATCGCAAAGAAGAAAAACATTTTTGAAACTGAAGCTATGGAACAAGGTCCGCGATGCAGGCCTGGGAGTTAAGTATTGTCCACCTTTTTTCTACTCTATAAAGAGACAAATTTTATTATTTGTTAGATTATTATTTTTCTAATAAAGTGGAGAACGTTTTTGGACGACCTATTCTCAAGAACACTAGGTTTTATCTCTACTCTTTCTATATTTTGAATTCTTGGATTATTTGTAATCAAACTATTTCTATGAATCAATGCATGAGTATCTAAATTCCCTAATTCTAGGGTGGTGTCTATGAGTTATGGCTTAATATGAGTTTCTTTGGATGAAGATGGGTTTTCACTTTAAGTTATTGTTTCTTTCACTATTTTAATGCCTGATCAATATTAGAATACAATTAAAGTCCACTTTTAAACTCAAAAGAGGAATAGAGCAATAGAACGAAGAAGCTAGGAATGTGTTCATTCTAGGTTAAAACTTAAAGTGTTTCATATCTAGGATAGTGATATACCTAGTATACCACGTTTGGTTACGAAGAAAGAATATGTCGTAATGCTCTATGGTTGATCCATATCTATCCTCGCTCAATAACATTGTTAAATTGTCAACTATGGTAGGTGGTTAGAGGTTGAGATACCATGATCGTAAAATTAACCCTGTAAATTAGTAGCTTAATAAGCTATCGAATTCTATAGGAAGGAATATTATGCTTGAACTTATGCTAAACTGCAGCCCTAAAATTTCTTAAATCCCTATGAACTCCACTTTAAATTGAATCATTAATTAGATAGTTTTAATTTCTGAATTACTTTCAGTTATTAGAATAAAACACCAATCAAAATTATTTACCTCATTTTCATTTTATTATGACTACATCGAGAATAAAGTATTTTCTAAACTAAATTCCTTTTGGTTTGATAATATGGATCGAAAAAGTCACTCTTTTACTTGATTGACCGCGTAAACTTACATGTGCTATTTGGTAGCAGTAAGTGTTTGGCGCCATTGTCAGGTACTTTAAAAATCGACAATTATTTAATTTTTGTGTATCTTGATTATTTGTCCAAGTGTTGACTACTTGATCTTATCTTTTGTTTCTTGCAGGTAACTTATGTTGGTACACTGGAAAGAAATGGGGAAATTGTAGAGTCGTTAGAAGAGCTTTAATAATTTTTGCGTCAACAAAGGAAACAAGATGCTCTACAATATCTGGTACCTCAAGTCGAGAGTAAACAAGAGGTACCTGTGGAAATGGAACCTATGACACTGCATGATGTAGCAATCCCACTCATAATCAATGTTACTTCCAACATTCAGAAATTGGCAGCTAGGGGTAGATTTGAGCTGAAACAAAATATGGTGGAACAATTTTACACCAATGTGAAGCTCACAGGTTTACCTCGCAAAGATCTCCAAGAGCATATCCAGAATTTTTTAGAGATCACTGATACTTACACACCTACTAGGTATCTCCTGATTATGAGAGGCTCACTTTGTATCTCTTCACTCTGTTAGGGGAAGCAAGGAGGTGTTTGAAGTCGAGCCAGCTAATTCTATCACTTTATGGGATGAGAACGCGCGCAAGTTCTTGATAAGGTTCTAGCCTTCACGAAAGACAGCAAAGTTACAAAGTGAAATTTTGAGCTTCAAATAGAGGGGAGGAGAGAATTTATACCAAGATTGGTATAGATTCAAATCCTTTTTGATAAGCTACCCACATCACCACCAGACTAATTAATTATTAGCGCATATCTTCATTGAGGGCTTGAAAGCTACTGTAAATATTCTTCTTGATTTAGTTGAATGTGGATAGGCACCGGAGAAGACTTATAAAGAGTTGTTAACTTTGTGGAATTGTATATCTCAAGGGAATCATGAGTGAATTGGAGGAAGTTCTAGATTGGTAGTGTAGAAGACAACCAAGGTACTTGAGGCTACTGCAGTCACTACTTTGACTTTATAGATAGAGGCTATGCATAATATGATGACCACCAAGTTCAATAACTTGGGCTTGGGGCTATAATAGGTTCCAATTCATTTGGTACAATAGTAGCAAGTATGGTATGAAGTGTGCGGTAGTGGAGAGCATGCCTCTGAATACTATGGAGTGAATCTAGAGGTTATAAATTTGTAAAAAATGCTAAAAAATGTGGAGGACACAAAAACTATGGTAACACTTACAATCCTAATTGGAGGAACCATCCTAACTTTTCATAGGGTGGTAACTAGAATTATAACTAGGGACACAATCTATATAGGCCATAGGGTAGTGGACACAGTACCAACAACAGGGCCAAGGAAACCAGCAATGTGGACAGCGGGGTAGTATGACTGTAGAAGATATGCTGAAGCAAGTCATGGATGATTAGGCTAAGTTAGTTGCAGATATTTGAAATAGCCAGTTCGCTGCACAAAACTTAGAGAAGTAGTTTGGGCAGTTTTCTAGTGCTCCAAACTCTCACCCACAAGGAGGTTTGCCAAATAATACTGACCCAAACCCAAAGAAGGTGAATGCCATAGGTACCCCGAGTGGTTGTCAATTGGAGGGGTTAGCTCCAAAAACATTCAGCGTCTATAGAAAATCTATAAAACGTGAGCAGTAAAGCTGGGCCAAGTTCACCAGGAATGAATTAGCAGTCAAAAGTTAAACCACCTCCTGCATTCCCGCAGAAATCTAAAAATCAAAAGGAGGTTGAATGTTTTGGTAAGTTTATTGAACTACTTAAGTAGGTACATGTTAACTTACCTCTCATTGTTATGTTCTATGGAATTCCTAAGTATTCTAAGTAGTGAAAGACATTGTAGAGAATAAGAGCAAGCTGGCAGAGTATGGAATAGCTACACTCACTGAAACATGTAGTTCCAAGATTCAAAACAAACTACCCACCATGAAAAAAGATCATGGGAGCTTTACAGTTCAAATTATAATTAGTAGGTTGATAAATGCCAGAGGTTTTTATAACTTAAGACCTAGTATAAACATGATGCCAACAGCTATGTTTAGAAAACTAGGCTTGGAAAATCGAAAGTCGATGACTATATTATTGCAGACCGATTATGGCTAGGACAGATGGTATTATAGATAATGTAGTTGTCTAAGTGGGATCTCTCATCATTCTTGCAGACTTTTTCATTCTTTATTTTGAGCCTGATCTAGAAGATTTATTTATTTTGGGACATCCCTTTTTTGCCACTAGAGGAGCATTGATTGATGTCGTTGCAGGCTGGTAAATAATCAGTGCTCATGATAAAGTAGAAATGTTTAATGTTTACAACAAAATGAAGCTTCCAACAATTTATGAAGAGCTATCAACTATCATAGTTATTGACCAGGATGTTAAAGCTAATTAAATCAAATTGAAAGACCCTCATGAGAGAGTATTGGTAAGCCAAGATATTTATGGGGATGTAGAAGTAAATGAGTAGTTGCATATTTGGGATGTAGCTAATATAAACATTCAAAAGAATTATGTGGACCAATTGAATAGAGTGTTGGGGCCTCCACCCAAACCATCTAATAAAAAAGCACCAAAACTGGAGTTAAAAGCTCTTCCCTCCCATTTAAGGTATGGTTTTCTGGGTGAGAATGACACTTTACCGGTAATTCTTTTGTCAACATTGTCTAAAGTGTTGGCTGAAGCTAATTTAGGTACATGAAGATAGAGGAGGAAGGCGATTGGTTGATTGGTGTATGATATACATGGTATTAGCCTGCACTTGTGCATTAATAAAATATATATGGAGGAAGGGCACAAGACGAGTGCACAACACAAATGTCAACTGAATCTGGTGATGAAAGATGTGGTACACAAATAGTTGATCAAATGGGTGAGTCCACTTCAATGTGTGCCTAAAAAGGGGTAAGAAAAATGAATTGATACTGATGAGGACAAACACAGGTTGGTTCATTTGCATGGATTGTAGAAAGCATAATGAGACCACTCGAAAATATCATTATCCAGTGCCTTTTATTGATCAAATGTTAGGGATGCTAGCGGGGGTGGAATCATTTTTTTTCTTGATGGCTACTCAGGGTATAATTAGATTGTTGTTGCTCAGAAGATCAGGAGAAGACCACCTTCACTTGTCCTTATGGAATATATACCTTCAAGTGTATGCCATTTGGGTTATGCAATGCTCTGACCACTTTTCAGAGATGTATGATATCCATCTTTCATGAAATAGTGGAGGACTTCATGGAAATTTTCATGGTTGATTTGTTAGAATTTGGGGAATCATTTGATCGGTGCTTAAAGAATTTTGATATACTATTGACCCAATGTGAGGAAACTAATTTGGTCTTGAACTGGGAAAAATGTCATTTCTTGGTTAAAAAGGAATTGTTCTAGGCCATAAGGTGTCCAAGCAAGGTCTAGAAGTTGATCGGGTGAAAGTAGAAGTTATTGAAAGATTCTCTCCTCTACTATTTTCCAAAGGAGTGAGGATCTTCCTTGTCCATGCTAGGTTCTATAGGAGATTCATCAAGTATTTCTCCAAGACTGCAACACCTATGTACAGTCTATTGGAGAAGGAGGTGAAGTTTGAGTTCGATGAGAGATGCATCCGGGCTTTCGAGGTACTAAAGAAGAACTTAATAGATGCTCCTATCTTGATTTCTCCTAATTGGAAGGTACCATTCGAGATTATGTGTTATGCTAGTGATGTGGCAATCAGTGTAGTGTTGGGCGAACAAAGAGAATAAGCGTTTCACTCCATCTACTATGCGAGTAAAACTCTTTATTCAACACTAGCTAACTACACAGTAATCGAGATGGAGATACTTGCCTTGGTCTTTCCCTTAAATATATTCTTGTCATAATTGGTAGGTACTAAATTCATTTTTTATACAGACCATGCTACTATAAGGTACCTTTTCAATAAGAAAGATGCGAAACCTTGGCTTATTAGATTGATTTTATCAGTCAATGATTTTGACCTTGAAATTAAGGATAGAAAAGGCACAGAACATCAGATCACTAATCACTTGTCTAGGTTTAAGAGTTCTTTGAATATTCGCGATGAAGGCAGATTCATGAGGAGTTTTTGAATGAATAGTTATTGGCCTTAGAGGTTACTGAGTTGTTGTGGCATGGCGACATTGTTAATCTTCTAGTGAGTGGAGTGTTTCCATTTGGATCCACTACTCAGCAGAAAAAGAAATTGATTCATGATGCACAGTCCTATATGGGATGAGCCCTATTTGTTCAAGCAAGGCCCAGACAGAGTTATGAGGAGATGTGTTCCTGAAAATGAAGTTAAGCAAATTCTAGATAGTTTCATTCATCTACATATTGAGGTAATCATGGAGGTGAGCATACAGGTCACAAAGTGCTTCAATCTGATTTCTTCTGTCCAGCCTTGTTTCAAGATGCATGGAAATATATGAAGGAATGAAATCAATGCCAGAGAATAGGGACTATCTCCGAGTAATATGAGATGCTACTGAACAACATTTTGGAGGTCGAAATATTTGATGTGTGAGGTATAGACTTCAAGGGACCTTTTCTCCTTCTAATGATAATTAGTACATATTAGTGTCTATTGATTGTGTATCAAAGTGGGTTGAGGTTATAGATTTTCCTACTAATGACTCAAAGGTGGTGATAGAGTTCATAAAAAAGTACATCTTCACTCGTTTTGAGACTCCTCATTCCATGATCAGTGATGGAGGGACACATTTTATAAGTCAATCGGTGCAAAATTTACCATCCAATTATGGGGTCCATCACAATGTGGCTACAACATACCACCCACGAACAAGAGGCCAAGTGGAATTATAAAATCATGAAGTAAAGCATATTTTGAAGAAAATAGTGAATGCACAACGGAAGGATTGGGCGATGAAATTGGATGATGCACTATGGGTGTACAAAATGGATAATAAGTCACCTATTAGGTCTTCTCCCTATAATATGGTGTTTGGAAAAGTGTGTGTGAGGCCCTATAAGTTTAAAACATGGAAACGTTAGTTTTGAAAAAGGTACTCTAAGAAAAAGTGGCCTAAGGCTTGCCAAATTGAATAGTTGACTCCCCAATTGTGCCTTGGTGACCTGCCAAAGGGCTAAATAGTTTTCCAAACATTACTGAAGATTTGACTTAGAAGAAGGACAAGTTGGCGAGAAAGGAAGGAAATTAGCGACTAGCCAAGTTGGATGGGAGGGTAAGGACACCTTGCCAAATGGGTTCTTAACATATGGGTTACAAATAAGGAAATTAGGCCAGAAAGAGGGAAGCTTGGAAATTCGCCCAAAAGGGTTGAACGAGCTGAGCTTGTTCACTTAAAAGTTTGGAGAAGTTGGCAAAGAAAAGATAACTTAAGAAAGGTAATTGATCAGACTGGCAACTTGTTGAATGGATTTAGCGAGCTGAATGGTCTTGCAAAAAATTTCAGAGACTCCATATCATAATGCAAGGAAAGTTGGCAAGGAAAGGAAAGAAGGGCGAGTCGCCGAAGAGGTCAGTGAGCCAAGTTTTCTCGCCAAATTATTCATAGGTCTTTGATATTATTCTTGAGGTACATAATTGAGAAATCAAGGAGGTCGACTATTGGTCAATTAGGAAGGCGAGCTCGATCGAGCTCACAAAAGAGGACCTCGAAAATTCTAAGTAATGATATTTTCATCCTTTTTGGCTCGTTTAATTCCTAGACTATGTTGTTTTCAGCCTATATTCTACACCTATATTACCCAAACCCTTCAAATTCCCCCATTCCATCCCCAATCAGTAGTTGCAATATTTCTCTCTTTAAAATAGTCTCCCAAGGATCAATCTTCAAGGCAAGGCTAGGGCTCAAGTATTCAAGTCTCCTTTATCATATTTTTAATATTTGGTTAAATCAAGGTATATTGAGAATTCATCCATGGATCCTTTCCATCAATGGAGCCCAAATATTTTCTCTTTTTTTCAATTGATTTCAATTTAATAATTCTAGGGTTTTCATGAAAATCCATTAGGTCAATTTAATTATGATTTCTTTCAATATCAATGATTCAATTGAGCATGATTCAAGAATAGATTTCATGACCTGACCTATGGGCCTAGTCGTAACACGGCAATCGAAATCCCCAAGGGATCCAACCAAGCCTCTTGTACATATCATAAGCATACATAAGGTAAAATATAAGAGCAGAAACATCATAAGAGAGTCTAAAACATGAATAAAAATCTGAAAATATACTATGACAACATAGACTCAAACATATTTCCAACTAGATGCCTCTAAACATGAGTATGGGTGGGAGATAAGACATGTCCTTAGCTCACCATCAACATACAATGCAAACAAAAGTCTTTTGAAAAGGAAAGAGTAACCAACTTGAAACTAGTCCCTGGTTAGTGAGGACTCACCACAACACCTTCGGATAGGAACGCCTACTAATTACATAGACGATTAGGATCTTCAACCTCAACCCCTACATTATGAGACAATGTAGGCACAAAGTATGCATTAGTATATTGGAATGTACTAAGTATGAGGGTGTGAAATGCAACGTAAATCATGGAATGCAAAGGTCAAGTAAAACACATGATAAGTTAGAATACGTAAAGTCATAAGAAAATCATAATTGACTAAAGCATTTAAAAGCATAAATTCAAAATCATAAAATACTTAAAAGATCATACATATGTGGGATAGGAACCATAACCGACAATAAGACCATGCGAGGTATAACATGGAATTCGATGATCCCCACATCGAGAAGAAGGAGGCTACTTTGCCAAGGCAAACTCCTAATCATGAATATGGGCAATTTGTGGATCCACTAGCTAGGCCAAAAGGCAATCCTACGGTGGCACGTAGTTATGAGACAAGATACTTTATATAAGGACCCCTTGCTTCGAGCCTCCACCTCAAGTCCACATTCGGTGCTAAATCAAATACCACGAAATACATACATAACATAAGATCATAATTTCATATATCATAGTCATGATCATAGGTTTAAAATCATAGAGTAGCTCATTTTCATAACGTACTTGTAATGTGAGAATTTGCCCTTTCATCATTACAATCATATTTGCATAATTTATATTGTTAGGCCTTAGGTCACCTTACTTCATAACTTGCATGAAAAAACATAATTTGAGACATACTTATAATTCATGATCATAATGGAAATACATAGTCATAATTCATACTTTGAAAATTCACAACCATAGCTTGTACTTGAAATTAGGGTATGACATGAATGCATGATCAATTTACTTGAAAATTATAAAATTAACTTGAAGATATGCATGATCATAAACTTTATATCAGCCCATATATAATTCATATAGACAATATTATTAGGAAGTATAATTGAAAATACTCATAATTTTCATCATGAACCCTAAAAATTAAAATAGGAGAATTTATGGAAAAACTCTTCAATTCAATTCAATAACCATCAATTTATATCAAAATAGGCTCATGATCATATTTTAAATCAAAATTCATGCAATAGGAATAGAGATCATAAAACTCATAAAATACCATACTTTAATTTGATAGAAAACCTTGAGAAATTGTTTGGGCTACATGGATGAAAGGATCCATGAATCAATACCCACACATCTTGAGTGAGAACACCAATTAATTTGGAAGAACTTGAGAATTTTGATGGATAAATTGAGTGAATTTGCTTGAAGTCTTCAATGAAAACCCTTGAGAGCCTTTTTAGAGAGAGAAATATTTGATAGATGAATTATAGAAGAATGAATAGAATTAGAGGTTTAGCTTAATTTATAGAGTTGAATTAGGTCCTAAAAATGTCTAGGTTCATTAACTAATAATTTGGAAAAAGTCTAAAACACCCCTAAAAAAACTCAATTCGGCCGGAAGACCTTCCAAGTCCGCGTTGCGATTAACTTGGCCGGAAAACTATCCCAGGTCCGTGACACGCTCCTGTCACGGACCACACTATTTTGTGGTTTCTTCAAAAACCTTCTTCCGATCTACGTGTCCTAAAAATCCACCGAGACTATTTTCCCTCAGGTTTTGACCCCCTGATCAATATTTCAAACTCGAATTTTCCAAAAAGATTAAGGATAATACGTTACATGAGCGGCCTATTTCCAAGGCATTATTAAGGTATTTTGTAGGCATTTTTGAAGGATGTTACATTAAATTGCATGTTTTTAATCTCATAGACCCATTTATTATAATATTTTCGAGTATGAACTTATTAAGTTATTAACATGACTTGTTGAAGTATATATGAAAATTTATGATGATGATGAATTATAATTTCAATGATGTTTTAATATATAAAGGTTGTGAAGGGTTTTCCTCACACACTCATGTTAAAGATGGTGAATGATTTTCTCACTGACTCATAGATTCATAAAAATGAAAGGTTTTCTTGTATGAGTCATCATATTAATGAGCTACTCTTGTGACTATTTTATGATGTATGATTGGTATCTATTATTGCCTTCCCTAATGATGTTAATGACTATAATTTATGGCTATTTGTTGGGATATTTACTAAGTACCAAGAGAAATTTGACATTGGGTTCTTTTCAAAAGATAAAAAACTTACCCAAGAGAATTCTAGTAGCAACCTCTAGTCCTTAACTATGTTTCCCCCATAGGTTTCCTTTTATGGCCTAGCTAGTGGATCCATAAAAAGCTCAATATTAAAGAAGTTCTCACGACGTCTACCTTGGCAAGTAGCCTCTCTCTTCTTAATGTGGGAGTTAGATCGGATTCCATGTTATAGCTCGCATGTTCTTAAGTATTGGCTAATGCCCAATCCCACAAATTTATATGAAATGGTATAAGTTTTCATGCTGTTTATGATGCACTGACCATCAAATGTTTTTAGGTTTTACTCTTGTTTTAAAGTATTGGGCATATATCCCATGTTCATATTGACTATGTCCTACTATCATTGTTCGTGCAGGATTCTCACATACTTAGTGGATTCCATGTACTAACGCATACTTTTGTATAAAATATATCATAATATAGGGCCCGACGATCATATTCCTCCTCCTCGTGGCTAGAATTATCTATTACTAATTCATTTTTGGTGAGTCCTCATGTTCCAAGGATGTGATGTTATGACTTCTTTTATTTTCCATGACTTTGAATCTTATGTTTTGGTAAGATAGAGACATGTCCTAAGCCCCATCGAATAGAAGTAAAGGCATGTTAGACGGTTGAAATTATAATCCTCTTATTTTGAGACTTCACTTTATGACTTATCTTCCTTGTATGCTTTCATTGATGTTTTACTTATCTTATGTATGTGATGTACGGTAAGAGAATTGGTTGGAGTCCCTCATGATTTCGATCTTCATGTCACACCTAGAGCCTAGCTTGGGTCATGACAATATGTCATCTCCTAGCTGAGCTAGAGCAACAAGCATATTAGGCTATAAAGAAGCTAAAACTTGATAGCAATTTAGTTGGAAAGAATATACTTGGGCCATGCGTTAGAGGAGTTTAGAATCTATGCATATGAAAATGCCAAGCTTTATAAAGAGAAGACTAAATAATGAGATGACAAGCATATAGTCTCTCGAGACTTTAAGTCGCGCCAAAAAGTATTGTTTTTCAACTCCAGGTTGAAGTTATTCCCTACAAAGCTAAGATCCAAATGGAGTGGACCATTTGAGATGGTTCAGATGACAAAACATGGAGCTGTTGAATTTGGAGCGAAGACAAAGGCTCCACATTTTTGGTAAATGTGGAATAAGTTAAGCAATGTTTTTGAAATAATGCAGACCGTGACAAAGAAATGCTTGAACTCAATGATAAATGATGCATGAGCTGAGTCATGCCGCGATGGAAATTCCAGGCGCTACATGAGAGGTAGCTTGTGATCGGTTGTATTAGTTAAGATTTTTCCAGCTTTTTCTTTGTTTTAGCTTAAGTTGTAGCCTTTGATTTTTATTATTTTGTTTTTTTGTATTTTTTTTACTTTTCTTGTAGCCTAGGGTAGTAGTTAATTTGTTTTTGTAAATTATACCAAAAAGGGGGAATTTTTGATTCAAGAACAGTGGAGTATGTGATGTCTCCACATCACGGACTTGTAGCCCAATTTGCTACTTTGATGAGTAAATAAAAAAAAATGGGAGAACAGTGGATACTGTGTCTCTCCGCGTCGTGGACCTGGTAAGCCTTTTTTGATTCTCATTAAAAAAATGGGTAAAGCCCATGTTTTACCCAATAATCCAACCTCAATTCCCTTTTAACATTAATTTTATCCCCATATCTCATTCCCTCACCAAAATACACTGAAAAAACACTCCCTTTCTCCAAGCCCTGGAATTTTCAACTTCAAATCTATGTCGCGGAGTTGGATTTCTTCCTCAAGTTCTTCTAGTTTATTCATTATAAATCACTCAAGGTGTGTTTCTAACTTCTTCCTTTCTCTCGTTGGGAAAATTGTTGGAGTAGATTCATGTGGGTTGTTATTGTTTTGAGTATTTCTATGGAATTTGTTACAAATTTTGAAAATATGCTCATGGGGAAAGTGATCAAGTTCTTCGACCTATTATATGGTACCTATGCATGTATTACTTTCTTGAAGTGACTTTTGAACATGGGGAATGGTACGCTCGTCAATATGTTTGTCTTGTTTGTGACTGAGGGGTGTTGGCTTTTCTAGACGACTAGAGCAAGTGAAAAATATGAAAGCATGAGATAAAATGAGATGACTATGTAGTGAAACCTAAGCTCATCTTTTAGACTCTATGTGACTTGTGCTTAATCATGAATTTATGCTATTACTTGGTTAAGAATATATGGTGAACCTTCTTGATTTAAATATATGTCAAGTGTGTGTGAGGTTCACTGTGTATTCCAGGCCTACATGTAAATTTCTAGAACTTTCCCGGTGTGGGTATAAAGTAAAATGAAGACTGTGACTTTTAAAAGTGATATGGGTAATTCTTAGGTAGCCTTATTTGTGCCTTCTCTTACCTACCTTTTTATTTGACACTAGTAAACCCCTTTGAGCCTTTGACTTATTCTTTGGTAGAATCATATGAAGCTTATGCCCTTTCTTTCATTAGACCGAATCTGATCCAAAAACTCCTAAGCACTTTAATGATGAATGTGTTAAGGAGAAAAGAGTGGTAAAAGAGAAAGCGGACTATGAATTTCCCTTAGAATCTTGTTGTAGGTGCTTGAACCTTATGTCTTATTGAGGGAGTACAAAAATAATGCAATAAAAAAATCCCTACAATAGGCATGTAAGAAGATTAAAGAGAAGGATAGACTAAAAGAAATTTGGGGATATGGAAAGAGATACAAAAAAGTTTGTTGGAAGAAATGTGTGAATAATAAGTATAATGTATTAAAGTGCTTGGGAACGTGAGTCGCTCAACATAACCAAAAGCAATCTTTACCTGTCCCCTATCCTACATTACATCCTACACATTCCTATTTGATCTTGAACTTTCACGGTCTTAAATTAGTGGAGTACAACACTAAACACAAGCCTATGGGTCATCTTGTGCGGCATGAGAATTTATTTGGAAGAGTGAGCAAAATCAATTATAACACCCATTTGTGTGAAATCAAGTGCATGTGTGAATACTATTGGGTGTCTCTCTCTTATGGTGAGGGCATATGTTTAATGAAGGACTGGTGAATCATACAACCTTTGGTTGAGTAGTGTGCATAGGTTTACTAAAGTTCAGAGTCAATTGTTAAGGTTAGAATATTTTAAACTAGTCTTTTGTGCTACATTGATGGTTGAACATGCTTGTTTGAATACATGCTATCTTTGTGAGTCATTGTAGTCTATGCCTAAATGCTTCACGTGGAGTAGTGTATTAGAGTCGTCTTGTGTTTAAATGTGTGGATCTGTTCGAGGAAAAATAAACTTTAAGTATGGGTTGGTGATCTTAGGCATATTTATACACCAAATAGCAAAATGAACAAATGTTTTAGTAGTTTTGAGAGATAATCTTGTGTGTGTCTTTGTAATTTAGTTGAGTTTTCTTCTGTTTTTGCTAACCAGTATGATTAGGGGTTTGTATGATGGAAAATTAGAAAATAGAGCTGAAAAGGGAAAGGAATGGAAGCCAAGTTGAAGAAATAAGTGAAAGAGAATATTTGATGCAAAAAAGGAAATACAGAAATAGGTCTGGACCTGGGCACTTAAAATTGGCCTCACAAAAATTCTAGGCAGTAGAGTATGGAATGGAGTCGTGTTGTAGAGAAGAACAATTGAGTTTGCACCTGAAGTGAGGGAGCAGTTCCTCGATAGACCTTGAGTGTCAGTTTTGGCCAAATTTTCCAACTCTATAAATACTTGAGTTTTGAGTATTTAAATTATTATTCGAATTCTAATTGCTTGAGAAAGTCCTAGGATTCTTTATTGTGGAGAAAACTATTGTTTCTTTTTTCTTTTCATATTTTCAATTCTAGATGATTAAACAACTATCTTTTGTCATGAATCAAATCACGAGTAGCTAAATTCCATATTTTAGGATTGTGGCTACAAGTTATGGTTTGAATATTGATTTCTTTCGATGAAGATGGGTTTATCATATAAGTTTTTCTTGTATTATTGCTCTTATAATTTTAATGTCTGATCACCATTAGAATACATTTCTTGTCCTTTTTTAAATTTGGGATAGGAATTGGAGGATAGAACGAGCAATGCAAGGAACATGTTCATTATGGGTTAAAACTTAGAGTGTTTTGTATCTAGGATAGGGATATACCTAGTATACTGTATTTGGTTACAAAACAAGAAGACAACTTAAGGCTCCATAATTGATTTATGTGTATCCCCGCTCAAGGATGTAGTTATACTGTCAATTATAGTAGGCGATTAGAGGTTGGGAGACCATGATCGTATAATTAATCTTGTAAATCAGTAGCTTGATAACCCATCGTATTTTGAAGTGCGAGATATTAGACTTAAACTCATGCTAAGATGCATCCCTAAAATTTCCCCAAGTCTGTGACAAACTCCAAGTGGAATCGAATCAATAGTTAGTTAGTTAATTTAATTTTGGTAATCTATTATTTTAATAAAACAATTCAAACTCTCTTTCACACAAGTGCATCTACTTAAAGTACATTGAAAGTCAGTCATCTGCTGAATTAAAGTCCATTGGGTTTGAAAATCTGACTCGTAAGAACGACTATATTAATTGGTTGACCACGTACACTTAAGTTTGTGTTTTACACAACACACAATTCACACCGATATACAAAACTCTACTTGACGTGGAATGTTAGACTCCCTAGGATACTCTAAAACCATGTGCTCTGATTCCATGCTTGTCAGGACCCAAGCTAGGCCCTACACGTGACATGACATATAGAATCCTTGAAAACTTCAACTAAGCCCCTTAGCATATCATTCATGATCATACATAAGGTAATTGAAGAAGTAAGACTAAATCATAAATGCGGAAATAAAGTCTTAACATGACTATCTCGATAAAAGAGAAATCAACTCTGAAGAACATGACAACATAGACTCCGTGACAGTCTAACATGCCTATGATACTATGGATGAGGCTTAGTAGAATCTCCTAGCTAACCAACATAACAAATAAATGCCATAAGGAACAATGGAAAAATATAAATGTCTCATCCTCGAATCATGAGGACTTACCAACAACTGGAAATAAGCTGAATATCTAACCATGAGTGAAGTGTGTGTGATACTCGTCGGATCCTACATTATGATACAATATAGGTAAAAAGTGTATGTTAGTACATGAAATGCACTAAGTATGTGACAAACATTCATGAACAACAATAATCTATCATAGTCAATATGAACATGTGATGCCTGACCAATATCTTGAAAACTTGAGTAAAACCTTGAAAGAATTTGAAGATCATAATCATGTGGATAATGCTTCATAAAATATCATCATAAGCTTGTAAATATAGCATATACATATGTGGGATATTAACTTTAACCGATACATAAGACCATGTGAGCTATAAAATAGAATCTGATATAACACCTACACTGAGAGGAGAGAAGCTACTTGCCAAGTTAGACTCTGTATCATAAACATAAACATGATCTATATGTGGATCCACTAGCTAAGCCATATAGGCAAACCTATGGTGGGACATAGTTTTTGAACTAATGCTTGCTACTAGGGTTCCCTCATGGATCCTCACCATAAAATTCACTCGGTGTGAAGTTAATCCCAATAGAATACATAAAAATAGTCATTAGGAAAGGTAAATCAACCAATCCAATATCATAAAAATATATCATAAGAATGGCTCCTTGAAAACCATGATCATAACTTAAACTTTTGGATACTTACCTTTCAAAGCATTCAAATCTTCATAACTTGCATATTGTGAGGAAAGCTTTCACAATTCATGGTTTTATACTTGAAAACATACTTGAATCATAATACATAACTTTCATAAAACATATATAAATCTTTGATAATATATTCATGGTCTAAAGCTTGTAATTCATAGTATAATATATGGGTCATTGAAAAACATATTGAAAACATGCAATTAACTCAAATAATGCATGCATAGACTATTGGAATCAAGTAAAAACATTATTGAATTGACTCAATGCAATTTGAAAAAAAATCTAGAGTCATTGAATTGAAATTGAAATAGAATTAGGGATAACACCTTGGGACTCCATCGATGGGAAGGATCCATGGATGAATTCTTAAATACATGGACTTTGAAAACTTTAATTAACCCTTTCTATGGAAGTTTGGAGATTTTTCCGTAGTTCTTGCCTTGGAGAGAATTTGAGAGAAACTTGAGAGGCTTGATCTTGTGATTTTGAATAATGAGGGTTCAGGAGTTTCAGAAATTAGTTATTGGCTAGGAATTAATCCCTAAAAATGCCCAAGTACATTATTAAAATAATGGGAAATGACCAAATTTCCCCTAAGGAAAAATTGTTGAGGTGCACTGGACAACCCACTTCTAAAGTCCATGTAATGTTCCATGGCCAGTTGAGTAGTCCTTAGAAACTCGGGGGTCAAGTTTTGGGAAAATGGAATTTTGACGGAAGGGTAGTATGAGTCATAGAAAGCACGATGGGCCATGAAGGCCCTCGTGGAACCATTATTTAGAAGTCAATGAGGTCCCCTCCTCCATGACACAGTCTATGGTTGTCATCCTTACCACTGGTCGTGGTGTGTATCATAGCAGGGAGGCTTTCCCAAGGCCCTTAGGGTCTAGTTCCATGGACAATTTTACGGTCCGTGGATGAGTCTATCGATCATAGACCCCTTCGTAAACTCCATTAGTATTTCTCTTTGTCATTTCCATAGGACCTCTTCATGTGTCGTGGTTCCTTTTGTAGTCCATTTAATGGTCCATATAACTCATGTCAAAACTTCACCTTTTCCAGGTGACTTCCACGACCCCTTTCCATGGTCCATGGTGCCTTATACAGTTTGTGAAGGTCCACCTAGTGCTAATTTCTTAGATTTTTCTTATACACTAAATTTTTTGACTTTGCTACTTTTGAGTTCTTACAAAGCAGTGTTGAGTTTAGTAAGTTTCCTTTCAGCTATCTTATATATCATACATTCCATGTACTAATCTCATTCGATGTTGTATCATTTATGATGCAGATTCAGGTACTCATGATTGTAGATGCTTCATTAAGACTTTTATCCATCAGTAGTTGGTGAGACCTTCTCATTTCCAGAGGGCTCTACTTTTGTCAGATCAGTGAATCTACATTTGAGTTATGTTTAGTGGAGTAGTCAGGTAACCATGGAATTTTTCTAAGAACCTATCACAGTTTAGAGGTTTCATGGACAGTATTAGTGAGTTAGTTTAGTTTATACATTCAGATGTCCTTAAACATTATTTGTTTTTTATATTAAAAGTTATTTTCCTGTTTATGAGTAAAGTATGATTGATATGGCTTGAGTTATGAATAAATGCATTAAAGGTTCACTTATTAAAGCTTCTACATGTAGGTACAGTTTTTTGTTCAGTAGTAAGTCAGGCAAGGGTTTAGGACCAACAATGGTTTTTGAGTGCCGGCCACATCCATGGTGTAAGCTTGAGGCATGTCAAAGTGGCTATGTGATTAGCAGTGACAGTTAGTATTCCATTCTTGGTTAGTTGACTCCTATAATGCCTTCTTATCATAAATAGGTTGTTGGCTTGAGCTTTTAGGTGCTTTTCTTGACCATGTATTCTTTTCTATATGTATCATATCTCCTTGCTCCTATTTTCTGTACTACCTTGTGTTAGTTCCTGATTATTTACTTGCGTTGTGTTTACCTTGTTATATGTTATCTATACTTACTTTATCTGTGGAGCTCAGTCGGCCTATGCCTACTGAGTATCATTTATTTGGTACTCATTCTATACTTTTTCCCTTGCAGATCATAGTACAGGTTATCAATGTTGATTTGGACTGGTGCAAAGTAGCTTTTAATTCGGAGATTTGGTGAGTTCCTGACGTTCAAAGTTGTCGATTTCCATCTACGATGGAATAGGACTAGTATTTACTTTCTTTCCAAAACTATTTGTACTAATATTTGTATTTTAAAAGCCTTTTACTCCTATTTTGATTTAGATACTTGACTACTGACTGATGTTAGGTCCTTGGATGGTTCCTTGGGTATTATCTTTGTTGCTAATATTACTATTTATTTTTTGCTTTATTGGTTCATCTTCCTCTTCATAGCTCGTTGCCTATGGTTTCAGGCTAAGGGTTAAGGGTTAGTCTTACCTGCAGGTAGGTGTTGTCATCATGACCTGCGAAATTGGGTCGTGAAAATATTATAATGAAAAACCTCAAAAATTCAACCAAGGTTGCACTCAGACATAAGACTTGTGAGGCATCGCTCCGAGTTTGTCTATATCTTCACATTAATTTTTGTACATGATGTTATATTTAGTAGATGTCTTCAATTTTCTTTATCTTACATTCCTTTTAATTTTTATTTTTAAAAAAAATATGAGTTTTTGCTTAACATTTTTTTATTTGGGTTATCCAAACTAGGGATAGGGCCTATTAATCAAATTCAAATAGAGTACTTGTACTATACTAGCGAGGGAGGAAATTGTATTCCCACAGGATTCAATGAAGGAGCCAGGAAATTGGAAAAACAATGGCGCGCTTCCAGGCTGTCTCTGAATCCCTACCTCCTTTATCACTGAGCGGTCATTTAGGGGCTTTAGCTGGTGATTTGGTCTCAGGTCCATATAATAGTTGCTAGTCTTACTTCTATGTAGTGGTAGAAAGAACAGACCTGCAGTGAAAAAGAAAATATTGGCCCGGATCTGCTGGCCCTAATTTGTCTCAATTGGGCTAGTAAATGAGCCCTCCTCTCATTTAATTGACCCAATCTCAGCCGAACTTGAAGCTATATTTCCAAGTCCATCATAGCACTGAACTGTGGAGAAGGAAAAGAAGCAAAACCCGAACGGGAGGAAATTGAAGAAGAAGATACTCTAGAAAAGAGTAAAGAAAAAGAAGTAAGGGTAACTGAAATCCCTCAAATCCTAGAGGAGAGTGGCATGCAAGATGTTGCTATGAGCCTGTTTGGATGGGCTTAAAAAAAGTAACTTTCAGGTATGAAGTGCTTTTAGAACTTTGAAGTGCTGAAAGTTATTTTTATAAATAAGCAGTTGAGTGTTTGGATAAAAGTGCTTATGTTGAAAATAAGTGTTTAAATTTTAGGGTTAAAAGAATAAAAAGGGTAGTTTGGGAATTTGACATCCTATCTTTTCTTATATCAATTTTGCAGAGTTATTGTATATCATTGGCCTATATGGTAGAATCAGTCGGGGGACTGAGAGGCAGTGGTTTACCCTGTGGACTTGGGCATCCCCCTTCTTGCAGTTAAGGTAACGACTTTGGGATGGCTAGCTCCCATAGTGTGACAGGCTGTGTGTACAAGGCTCGGAATGAATTCACCACCGTATGGTTGACCGACGATTTTCCCTGATTTTTTTGTGTCAACAAACAATTCAAAATACCTTGACATTATGATTCATTGGTTTCTCAATTTTGTTATTATTTTCTTTCAAAAAGTACATTTTCTTTTCAAAATACATATTTTGTACAATATCTGCAGAAACTATGTGTAACACCCCAATTTTCTTTTTATGGTTTTTCTAAAAGATTGCCAGGTGATCAATGTTATCTATGAAGTTCTATATGAGTAGCGATGATTGGAAATAGGTCGAGGGATTTGGAAGGAGTTGGAGGCTAAATAATGGGTCGTGGTAATCAACCTACTTGCGTAAGCTATTGATTGGGACGTCTTACATAATTAAGCTACTTGAGTATACATTGAGCTTAAGTAGCAAGGATTACATAGGTTCTTAAAGTGAGATGAGATTACGAACCCACGGAAGAGGGAAAAAGAGGCGTAGCACCTACTTGAAACAAGTAGGTGATGCACCTACTTGGACTAAGTAGGTGATGCACCTACTTGGACTAAGTAGGTGATATACCTACTTGGACCAAATAGGTGACACACTGCCATGTGGCAGCTTTAGATTGGGCGAATGGATGAGGTGGCGCCCTAGGGGCTAGACACGTGTCACCCCTAGGGGCTGCCACGTGTCACACTTTAAGGGAGCATATATATGTATGTTAAGATGACTAAGAAGTCATTTCTTCAGCAAAATTACACTTCGAGTTTGAGAGAAAACTTGGAGAATAAGAGAGAGTACCTACAGCAGCAACAAGGAAAAAAGGTAAGCCCTCCGATTTTGTTTCATAAATTAATTATCTAAGGTGTTCTTTGATCAAATGGAGGTGTTTAATAACGTAAGTAAACTGATTGGGGCAGCAAGCAAGGGTAACGAGTAGCCACAAATTTTCAGCCGCGATTAAGGAGCTTTCGAGGTCGAGTTTTGGCAAGATAAGGTTTTCCCTTTTGAGTTGAAGTTAAAGATATTGTTGTTGATGTTGTTGATACGTTGTTGTTGTCGAAAGTGGGGGAATAAACCTTGTTTTGCAAACCCATTTTTGGATGGGACTGTTGTTAGTAATATTAGTATAACTCCTTGTTTAAAGCTTCGTTTCGAGTGATTCAAGATATTTTGGAAATATATTTCATAGGGATATAACTTTCATTTAGGCTATACTACTCAGTTTTGCTTTTATCTTCTCGAAAAAGGGTGGTGAAGTATAGTGGAGGTGCTGCCCAAATTTTGTTTTGAAAATCCTACATGGACTGCTGTTGGTATTTTAGGCATATCTTTTTGTATAAAATTTTTGTGGGGGTGATTCAAAATTTTATGCGACCCTAAGACACATTTATATAACTTTCAGTCAGGCCACAAAGCCTATTTCCCCCATTTACCCCTTCGAAACTGAGCAACAATACAATACAGTTGGCTATCCAGAAGACCTGTTTTGATAGTTTGGGCTGATTTTTATTAAATTCATGTTTAGTTTCGATATGATGAGACTCTTAAACTTAAGTAGATATTTGATTGTGTATTTAAGGTGTATATGCGCTTATACCAGCTAAGAGAAACTGTTTGACAAAGTGGATTTTGGTTGGTCTATAGCGTAGATGAATTGAACTCTCCGAGTTGTGGTCAAACTTGTTATGTGCTAAAATGCCAAGGTTCGTGTATAAACTTACTTGGAATAATTTACTTTACGAAATTTGAAGTATCTTGATGGGTTATTTTCTTACTCTTTGTCTTATATCGTGGTATGATTATTATCTCAAGTATTGCAAAACTTTCGCTAAATCGCCCACTTGTATGAATTGCTTGATCATTTTGCATTCTTGTTGGGACTTTGTCCTTCTTGTTACGGTGACTTTTCATCTATATTGGCATGCCTCTCAATTCGGATCTTTCCCATCTTGACTTTGGATTTACATTTTGTCTTGATGATAGATTTTCATGTATTTTCGAGTACGAGTGGAAAGCCACTTTCAACATGGTTCTTGATTTTCTTGATATTGGGTGACGATCCTTTTTGATATGGGCTTCGGTCCTTATTTATTTCGTGGATTCGGTCTGTCTTGGTACTGATTGTGCTTAGTATGAAGGCATGACGTATATATTGGGCGAAATTGATTATTTGATAATTCTTTTGAATTGAATTGTAAGCTTTCTTGATACTTGAATCTTTGAATATTAATATTGATATTCTGAAACTCTTCAAAGTTTGTATTTGATACTTTGATATACTTGTTCACTTGGGCTTACTTTTGCCATATTGAGTCACCTGCGACGAACAAGGGAATTGAAGAATTTAATGGCTCCAAGCCCAAAGTTTATACACCACTAACTTTATGCTTAGCGATAGTTGTTTTCTATCGTAGGTAATGTGCGGGACGAGATGTGAAGATGGCCATTTGAAGTAGACTTTTGGAGCCCTTGTGAAGATCACATCTGCATATGCATCTAGTCTTATAAATAAGAGGTGTATAACCATTACCCTTTCCTTTCGGTGGGAGAGAGGAGATTTTGGAGACTTGTACATGATACATGTGGCACTTATATATGAAATTTTGAAAGCTTGTGAAAACAAAACTAGATAATTGTAACTTAAAGAGGGTGACTAGTTTTGCTATTTTTTGATTGTGCTTTTAACTCAAGTCATGCCATGTGTTGGGTGTATACTTTGACTTGTCATTATCCACAAAGGAAGATAATAGTTTTGTGATAATTACTAGTTTGAGTTTTGTGTATTTTATGGACCCGCAATGGTGTTGAATTGGAAATAGAATTTCAAAACAAGTTTTCTAAATGTGTTGACTATTTGAGATTATAAAAAAACTATTTTTGCTTCGTAAGTGGCATCCTCCGAAAGGGGATGCTACACTATGCACACCTAATTCTCATCTCAATGGGATACATAGGCAGCTCTTTTAAAGTTTGGTATTCCTTATTCAAAAAAAATTTAATTTTTTTTCTATTTGTTAGAATCATATTTTTGACTTAGTTGGTGCCAAAACAGTTACAGTGTGCTTATGAAAATAAGGGTCAGTACAATGGACTTTATGGTAAATAATAGAATATTTAGTACCTCTCATTGATACTTTTATTACACTTGAATATACTATCTTGCATGAATCCAAGATGAGAACCAAACAAATGGTATTGCTTCATGTGCATTGTGTGGTGAATTTTGAATTAAATTAAATTGCATTGTATTGTTAATCTAGAACTTGACCTGAATGTTGTTGAGACAAAACTTTGAGTGATGTTTGATTTGAAAAAATATTGGAGGACTTTTCTGACTCGTTTGTGCCTTGCAAAGCCTACCAAATGACATTAACCCTTAGCATGTCCCAATTTGAGCCTAAAGTCTTTTCTTTGGACAACCACATTTTAGCCTATACCTTTTTTGAGTGCTTATACGTATTATTCCTCTCTTGACCTGACCTTCTTGAGTGCACTAAAGATGTGAGAGCAACAAAAGAAAATTCAACGTGCAAAGTTATCAAAGACAGAAATTGCAAAGTCCTTCAAAATCTAGGATGCAAAAATGACTACCAAAGAAAAGAAAGTTGAAAATTTCCCACAAGTTCAAGCAAGAAAATTTTCAGCAAAGAAGAACACTCCAAAGAAATAGGACTTCAAAAGATGATAAGAATGGGAAAAAGTTCAGATAAGAAAATTTCAAAAGAAGTCAAAAAGTACACTACAAAGGGACAACAAAGAGGATTAGGAGCTAAAAGCATAACAAACGCTGAAAGCACAAATTTAGTGCAATGCTCAAGAAGGAATTAAGTCACTTTTATCCCAAATTACTATCCTACCATTCTATAAGACTACATCACAAGCCGATAATAAGCCCTACATGATTTTATTTCAAATGTTCTCACATTTGTGGAGATTTACATAAAGGCTAAGCATATGGTATCACAATTGAATTCATTGAATATTTTTTTGAGTGTGTGTGTACTTCGCAAAACGTACTCAAATTAAAGCACTTAATGTGTGCATATTGGGACTTCCTTTTGGTGAGGGCACTTGAAGCATGATGTTGGGCCTACTTCAAAGCCTTTTTTTGAAGCAATATGAAGAAACCTTATTGTTACGTAAGTACATTTGAGGTACCATTTGAAGCCATGGAAATTACCTTGAAGTCAATCTCTATTAGATGAGAAAGCATTGTGACAATTTTCTATGCAATACGAATTATTGGCGCTTACTACATTCAAAATTTGTTTCATTGTTCAAAAAATAAAAATGTGTTCATACCCGTATTTTAATACTTGTCAAAGATATTTCTTGTATCGTTCACCATTAAAATTGTATTTTTGGATCGTCACACTCTTCAAAATTACATCCTTTAAAGTTGATTTGTTATCTCATACAAAATGACACTTTTTTAAAAATTGGTTTGTCATGCCATTAAAATTGACACTTTTTTAATTGGTTTTTCATGCCATTAAAATGACTCTTTTGATTTGTTACTTCTTTTAAATTGTTATTTTTTGTAAAATTCAAGATGTTATTTTATTCAAAGTTAGACATTGGATCATTACTTTGTTCATTATTTAAATAAGGCCACGTTTGCATAATTTATGTTGCATTTATGTTACCATTGATAATAATATTTTTATTACAAATTTTGTGATACCCCATTCAACCAAATTCAAGTTGGGTCATTCTCCTTTCAAGGGACACGTTGGGTTGTCACATCCCTTCAACTGACATCTCAAGTTCAAACTAGGTTATCCACCTTTCAATGAGACACGTTGGACTATCACATCCCTTCAAGTGAGATGTTATGTTTAAGTTGGGTTGTCTAGCTTTTAAGGGACACATTGAGTTTTCACGTCCCTTCAAGTGAGATGTTATGTTTAAGTTGGGTTGTCTAGCTTTTAAGGGATACATTGAGTTTTCACGTCCCTTCAAGTGACATATCAAGTTCAAATTGGGTCGTCTTCCTTTCAATGTGACACATTGGTTTGTCACATCCTTTCAAGTGATATATTAAGTTTAAGTTGGGTCGTCTGCCTTTCAAGGGACACGTTAAGTTGTCACATCCTTTCAAGTGACATATCAAGTTTAAATTGGGTCATCTTCCTTTCAATGAGATGGGTTGCCACATTCCCTCAAGTGACATGTTAAATTTAAGTTGGCTTAGCCACCTTTCAAGGGATAGGTTGGGTTGTCACATCCCTTCAAGTGAAATATTAAGTTCAAATTAGGTCGCCAGCCTTTCAATGAGACACATTGGGTTGTCACATCTCTTCAAGTGACATATCAAATTTAAGTAGGGTTGTCTATCTTGCAAAAAGACACATTGGGTTATCACATCCCTTCCAGTGACATTTCAAGTTCAAATTGGGTCATCCTACTTTTAAGGGATACGTTGGATTATCACATCCCTTCATGTGATATATAAAGTTTAAGTTGGGTTGTCTATATTTTAAGGGACACATTGGGTTTTCACATCCCTGCAAGTGGCATACCTTAGTTAAATTGGGTCTTCTGGCTTTCAAAAGACACGTTGATTGCCATCACATTCAAAGTGAGATGTTATATATAAGTTGGCTTGTCACATCATTCATTGTGACGTATAATATTCAAGCCGGGTTGTCTTTCTTTCAAGAGACAAGTTGAGAAGTTACCTCATTCAAAGTGACATGATATTTTGATTGCCTTCCTTTTAAAGAATTACACAACTTTTCACTCAGGAAATTTTGAAAGTAACGTTGAAAGTATGTTAATGTTTTCAGTCTTCAACAAGTCCTTGATTTTTTGTTGATTATTTTCTGCCACATTAACAGATGTGAGTATTGCTCAAAAGCTCTATAAATGTCTCATATTATTTTGTTCAATGTTTATCAAACCAAAATTGGGGGTTTTCAACTTTGTTTGTCCACGATTCGTTCATTAATCCTAGACAAATAAAGGGGCAAGTTGTTGACACCCAATTTTGGCTTACCATGATAAAAATTAACTACTTCAGACTTTCGAACAAAAGACTCAATTATTCAATCATATAACTTATTTTCTTCCTCAAAATGAGAAAACATATTCCTTTATTTTAGGATTTAGAAAAGTAAGTTTTGCCTATTTTCTTACTTTGTAAGTAAGTTTTGCCTATTTTCTTACTTTGTACACATTTGCATGAAAGAAGAAGAAAATTGTAATGACCCTCCATGTCATTTTTGCTTAAATACCTCCTTTTCATCATTTAGAGCATTCCTGTAGATACCCCAAGTCTTTTATGCCTTATTGGCAATACAGTTTGGTCGTGTGGTCGTTCGTATGGGTTTAAGGCCCATTTCCCTATTTTGGAGCTTTTAAAATTTGAAAAGTTGACTTCGGTCACAACATTAGGTAAATGATCTCAAAATAGAATTCTGGCAATTTTATTAAATTTGAAATTTCCAATTAGGCTAGTAGCATGGTCGATATGAGTATCGAGACAATTTGTGCAAGTTTAGGGCCATTTGGCATTTTAACCTTTGTAATTTGGTCTATGGTTGACTTTGGTCAACATTCTTGGAAAACTCTCTCATATGAAAATGCATCAGTGTGGTTATTTTTGGAATGTCATATTTTGTCTAGAATGATCCTGCGTTCGCTTCCCAAGGATTCCAATCTAATCCCGATGCCTGTTGTGGAATTTGTCTTAAAATGGCACTTAGGTATGGTACCCACTTTTTGTTAAAATGACCTTGTATGAGAATTTCGAATTCTCCATTAAGTTCAAAATAATGAATTTATTGGGATAGCATATCTCATTTGCATGCACGAGATTCAAAACGAATCTCCAGTGTCGCTTCGCGCAAGACATTGCTTAGGACCAACGGGTCACAGGGCTGCTTCTTTGTTCTATCATGATTGGGCTGACTTTCCCTCAGGAATGTTTATCGACTTCAGTGAAAATTTTCAATTCCCTATGGAAAACTTGGACAATGCCAAAAATTCCATGTTGCAACAGTTGCTGGTGCAGACGATTTCCTTCATAGTGTACGCGAAGAAGACTTTGCAATCGGGAAAGGTCACTGTACAGGATCTTCGCGATCATGTGGCCCTTGGTTGCGATCGCACAGTAGAGTTGACTAGGAGTTGACCCAGGTGGTCTTCGCGATCGTGAGACCTGGCCCTCACGACTGTGATGGTATTTTTGTGGGATTGTCGTGATTGCGACTCGTGTCTCAGCGATCGCGATGGGAAACTATAATTGGCCTTTATTTAAAAGACAAGATGTGGTCAATTCAGTTCCATTATCTTCAAAGAGTGATTTCTCCTCAGATATAAGTCCAATGTAATTATTTTATCATTTTTTTATTTTCATTTGATACAGTGGGTGGATAAATTTTGTTGTCTTGGCTATTTTCTTAACAATGTTTTGTATATTTTATTGTCATTGTTTTGTCCTATTTTTCTAGCAAACACAGTGATGTATTGTTAATGATTTGATATTTTTAAGTTGTTTAACTAGGTTGTTGTTTTATTGAAATTTTGTGCTTAACTCTTCTTGTTTGAAAGTGTTTCCAGTGAGCTCCAACAATGGCTATGGCTGCCATCGTTTTATTCTTTGTTGCTTTATTATTTTTTGTTTATTGTTGTTTCTATTATATTTTTTTTATTATTGTTGTTATATTATCATTTTGTTGACTCATTTTATTGGGGATCAACTTCAGAATTATTGAGATGTTCTTTTAGCGAATATTAAAGTAGATTGGCCAATGTAAAATTCTCTTCATCGGTTTTCGAGGCCTTCTGTTATACCCCGTACCTTTGTGCTTCAGAACGTCTTCTTAAGCTTCTTAAAAGTTGTCCTGTGACCCAGGTTATCCATAACATTATCAAATAACTCTAAGGAAGTGAGGACGTGGTGCCCCATAAGAGTGAAGGTTGGAAGTAGGGCTATAAGGATTTGAAACGAGTTGGGGGCCAAAATAACAAGTCGTGGGACTCGACTTACTTGCATAAGCTACCACTGTAGATACTTCACATGCTTAAGCTCCTTGAATACATGCCGGTCTTAAGTATCAAGGACTACATAGATTCTTAGAGTGGGATGAGATTATGAACCTACGAAAGGGAGCAAAAACTAGATTTCGAACTTACGAAATGAAGCAAGTAGGTGACAAGTAGGTGATGCACCTACTTGGACAAGGTAGGTGACTCACCTACTTGGGGTGGACCCCACGCTTCCACATGGCATCTTTGGATTGGGGGCATGAATGAGGTGGCACCCTAGGGGCTGCCACGTGTAACCCCTAGGGGCTGCCATGTGTCACCTCCTAAGGATGTGTATATATGTAAGTTTGGATGACTATTAAGTCGTTTTCTAGCCATTAACTAGAACAAAGAAAGAAACGAAAACCTAAAGACTAAGAGAGAGTACCTACGGCAACAAAGAAAAAGAAGGGGTAAGTCCTCCGATTTTGCTCCGTGAAGTGATTATCTAAGGTGTTCCTC
Source organism: Solanum dulcamara (assembly GCF_947179165.1). Taxonomy (NCBI): domain Eukaryota; kingdom Viridiplantae; phylum Streptophyta; class Magnoliopsida; order Solanales; family Solanaceae; genus Solanum; species Solanum dulcamara. The sequence continues at coordinate 40,347,404 of NC_077241.1, forward strand.
GATCACGTGGAGGTATGTATATATATATATATATATATATATATATATATATATATATATATTATGATGACTAAGGAGTCATTTCTTCGGCCCTACACTTAGAAACTTGAGAGAAAATTGAAAGGAAAGCTAAGAGGAGCTAGAGAGACTAGCTACGGCCAAGAGCAACAAGGTAAGCCCTCGACTTTTCGATCCATAAATTAATTATCTAAGGTATTCTTCAACTAGATAAAGGTGTTAACAAAATGAATTAAGATTTGGGGCAGCGAAAGAGTGCAACGAACAGCCACCAACTTTTCAGCCACGTTAAGAGGTCTCAAAGTCAATTTTCAGCAAGTTTGGGGAAGTCGTTGGTTAAGGTATGGCTCAATTTTCTTCTCCCACGTTTGGGAAAGTGTTTAAACATTTTTTGGGGGTATAAATATGAGTTGGAAACGTGAAAATATGCACGTTACAGATGAAGGATGTTGTAGGTCATGTAGGGACTGTTTTGACGCTATTCTAGCAAATTAAAGTTTGGCTAGTGTTGTCGTTAGCATGGCGTTGTCTTTGGAAATGGTTTTATGGAATGTTGCAGGGATGTAACGTGGGTAAAAATAGGTGTGAGTGCTTCTGGTTTCAGCCACCTAACCCTCCGTTCCACTTGGTTAAAGATTTTAAAAAATTAACGATTGAAAACCTTGTTTTGTTATCGTAGTTTTAAGCGAGTCATTTGGAGTTTGTATTGCGTAATATTGAAGTGGAATACTTGTATATGAGCTGTTTTTTGTTGTTTTTGGTTGGCTTTAGTGGTTGAGGATGTAATTGAAAATTCGGATAGGGAAAGTTATAGGGGAAGTGCTGCCCGATTTCCGTTAACTTCTTAGCCGATTAATAAACTACTTGAGGAAGGCACCTAGGGAAATGATTCCTATGGATGCTTAGTTATGGTTTGAGAAACTGGAAAGTTGAAGGTTATTAATGTTAGTATTACCTTTATGTTAAATAGGTTCAGAAGGCGACGAAGCAAAAGTGGTTACGATTACTCGATAACAGGTATGTAAAGTCTATCCTTTCCGTTCTTTTGACATGTATTCGAGTTAAGTAATGAATGATATGAGCTTGAGGGTAAATATACTCATAAATGCCAAGCGTAATTCATAGTCCTTATTTACTTCTTGATGAAAGCATCCTTACAGTAATTGAACTAGGGCTTCTCAAGCCTTCCATACGTTAGGAAGTGATGAGTATGTAAAGCTTAATTCTTCTTCTCTCTTGGCATGCCTTAGCTATAACTGATTGGTGTATGAAATGTGGGGAAAATTCCATTCTTAGAACCCCGAGCATGATTCGTACATCTTCTTCACTTCTTGATATTAGAACTCCTGCAATAGTTGAGTTATTGTCTTATAAGCCTTTTACGTGATGAAAAGTATTACACGTGAGGCCTATCCCTTGCTTCTCTTGAAATTGCTTAATGTAAGTGAAACGATATGTGATATGAGTTAGAGATAGTTCTATTTATAGATTATGGATGTGATTCATGACTTGTACTTGCTTTTGAGTGGTAAAGGTCTTAAAGTAGTCGAAGTACGACCCTCGAGCTTTCTACATACTGAATAATGATTGTATGTGTAAGCTCCTATACTTAGAGGCTCTTTGACATACATGCACACATATGCATATTTTTCTATGTAGGGATCGGGCCATACATTTCTTGGCATATTATATTATATATGGATCGGGCCGTACGTTCCTCGGCATCACTATACGATATACGGATCAGGCTGTCGTACCTTGGCATTATCATACGATATACAGATCGGGTCATTGTACCTCGGCATTATTACACGATATACGAATCGGGCCGTCGTTCCTCGGCATGTATTTGCTATATATATGGATTGGGTTGTACGTTCCACAATGCTAATGGCATACATATGCCTATCATGATAGATGATGTATTGGTAACACTGAGTCCCCTAGCGGGCTAGGTACAGGGTTGATGGGGGTATACATGACTTCAATTTATAAGATACAGGTACTGTAGTTTTGTGAATGGTATGCTTGTCCCCTGCATCCCTATGTTAGTTGTGCCCTCTTTATTATGTTTTATACTTTACATACTCAGTACATATGTCATACTGACCCCTCCTTTCTTTGGAGGGCTGCGTTTCACGCCCGCAGGTACAGATACAGGTTTTGGTAGTCCACCAGCATAGGATTCTGGTGTACGTATTACTTTCATTTATTCAAAGGTACGGCGGGGGCCTTGTCCTGCCATAATTCATCGTCACTACTTAATAGAGGTTTGTAGACATGTATATGTGGGTTGTATGTGTAAGTTTTGTTCAGTTGGATCTACATGATGTATTATACAGGTATGTGTTATGGCAGCCTTGTTGTCTTGCGTGCCCTTTCATGTTATGATACGAATGAAAAAGGCTACAGATATATGAAATGCTATGACCCAGTAAGGTTCTCATGTACGTTATCATATTGTTTGTAGTCCGATTTGACTACACCTGACTTACGTGCATACGGGGGTCCAGGTTGGACCCCATTCACAGCCTACGGGGTTGGGTCGTGACACCTTCCCATTTTAAAAGATGGAAATTTTAGTTTAAGTTTGCATACATTATTTATTAAAATTATCCAATAAAGAAATTACTATTGATTTCCAAGGCCTCCAATGTTCAGAAGACGGGGTTTATTTTTTAGTTATTATTATTATTATTATTATTATTATTAGTTTTGTTCATATTTATCCATTAATAACACTTTTACTAAGTATCTTACAGGTAACAATTTGTTGATTCATTATTATGTATATTATCGATGATAGGAAAATAATAGGTCATTTCTTAAATTATTGTTTTACTTTATTTTTATGTATATTTCATATTTATTATACTTGTTAGATTATTTACCTCCTCCTCAATTTGAAAGTTGCTAATACCTTCCATTCGGAATAATGTGAACCTTTTCCTAGAATCTATTGGTTTCGTAGACTATTTTTCTTAATTAATTGATTTCCTAATTATTTTAAAATTAGGTGGCGACTCCCTAAAATTAAGTTTTTCTTTAAATTCTTTTTAAATAATTAAATTGATTTTTTAATGTGTCTTGTGACGTTTCTCCTTATTTGCGAAAATAGGGATGTCAACAGGAGGCAATATCTTTATGGAGTCCATGTTGATGTATTTACCGACCATAAAAATTTGCATAATTTTTTCAACCAAAAAGATTTGAACCTTCGACAAAGGAGATGGGTTGAGTTGTTTAATGATTATGATATGAGTGTGTTATACCATCCAGGTAAAGCAAATGTGGTTGCTGATGCTCTTAGTATACTATACATTAATAGTGTTTCCCATGTTGAGGATGGAAAGATAGAGGTAGTTTGTGACGTTCATAGGCTAGCTCATTTGGGTGTTTGCTTTGTTGATTTGGAGGATGGTGGTGTCATTGTACAAAATAATTATGGATCGTCTCTTATGGAGAATGTGAAGGGAAATTAAATAGTGATCCCACCTTTTTTATTTGAAGAAAGAGGTTGCCGAAAAATACATTGAGTCTTTCTCCCAAGGGGATATGGTGTGCTTATATATCAAGGCCGATTTTGTGTTCCCAATGTTCATGGACTAAGAGAAATGATATTCCCTGAAGCTCATAGTTTGCGATATTTTATTCATCCAGGTTTCACAAAGATGTATTAATATTTGAGAGGGGTGTATTGGTGGAATGGTATGAAGAAGGATATTGTGGAGTTTGTGGCTAAGTGTTATACTTGCCAACAAGTGAAGGTGGAGCATAAACAAATGAGGTTTAGCTTAAGATATCGAGATTCCTACATGGAAATGGGAATAGCTGAATATGGATTTTATTACCAGTTTGCCTCGTACCCCGTAGGCAACATGATTCGATTTCGGTGGTTGTTGACCGAATGACAATGTCGGCGCATTTCCTTCCCTTCAAGGCTTCTATTCAGCCAAGGCTCTGATAGAATTTATATCCATGGGTTGGTTAAGATTTATGGTATTCCATTATCCATCATTTTAGACCAAGTTACTCAATTTACATCTTAGTTTTGGAGGTCATTCCAAAAGGGTCTTGGTACTCAAGTTAAGGTAAGCACAACTTTTCACCGTAAGACCGATGGTCAAGCCAAACACACTATTCAGACCTTGGAAGACATGTTGAGAACTCGTGTAATTGACTTCAATGGTAATTTGAATGATCATTTGCCATTAATCGAGTTTTCTTACAATAATAGTTAACATTCTAGCATCTAGGTGGCTCCATTTGAGGCTTTATATGGTAGAAGATGTAGGTCTCCTAGTGGTTGGTTTGAAGTTGGTGAAGTTTCCTTGATAGGACTCATTAGAGAAAGATTAAAGACCACCCAAAGTCTACAAAATTCCTTTCCGAATGTATGAAAAAGGGAACTTGAATTTGAGGTTAATGATTGGGCTTACATCAAAATCTCACCCATGAAGGGTGTGATACATTTTGGAAAAAAAGGGAAACTTAGTCCTCGATATGTAGGCCCATATCATATTTTATGATAAATTGGTAAGGTGTCATATGAGTTAGATACCTTGTGAGTGGGCATTGGTGCATCCGGTGTTTCATGATTTGTTATTGACGAAGTGTGTGGTTGATCTTCGCTCCATTGTTCCTTTGGAAAGTATTGGTGTGAAGGAAATTTCATCAAATGAGGAGGTTCCGGTTAATATTCTAGACCATCAAATTTGAAGGTTGAGGGCCAAGGAAGTAGCTTCTGTTAAGGTGTTATGGAGGAACCAAGAGGTTAAGGGTGTTACATGGGAGGTCAAAGCCTATAGGACATCACAATATCCTCATCTCTTTCCTTCTATTCCAAGTTGAGGTATTATGTTCCTTCATGATTCATTCCTTCAAATTCATGTGTTTCAGTCATTCTCATGTTTTCATATGCCTGCATGTTCATGAAATGAGTTTTAAAGTCATGTTTTATCTTGGGATTGAATATTCCACGTTTTATGCATTTTGATATATCATTTCATTCATATTGGATTTCTAAGTTTCTTTCCTATTCCATTCATACTATTTTGAGTCTCATTCGAGGACGAATGTTCCCAAGGGGGATATATTGTAAGACCTCAAAAGTTGAAAAGTCGAGAAAAGGAAAACTCTCTAAAAAAATCAAGATTTTTGGGTTCCATTGAGGTCCTTCACGGATGGTACAACAATTCATGATCTGTGGAGACCAACTATTAAATTGCCTTGAGAGGAATTTGGAAAAGTGACCTTATATGGAGGTCTTATGATCCATACAAGGTCTTATGGACCCTACACCTAATCGTAGAGAGGCCACTGGGAAGTGGCAAGGAGAAGAGGGTTCATGGACCATTCCACATATCGTGAAAGGAACCACGGTCCATCAAGAGGTCTCCTGGAAGTGAACAGAAAAAAGGGGAAAGCTAGGTGAAATCCACGATAGGGTCTACGAACTCAACCCTCTAGATCTTGAAATGAGCCATCTTCACGAAGCCTTCTATGGAGCATAGTGAGGACGGATATCCGTAGACCTTATCATATAAAGGAGTGTAAGAGTAGGTTGATTGGGGATGTTTTTGTGAGGGAATTTACCGCCGTTCATGCTTTCTACGGCCCATAACCACATCCGTCAAGTTTCCCTTTTTCCCTAATTTGACCCCTAAAAGACCACTCTAGGGTCCGTGGGGCATTTCACAGACTGTATAAGGTGGTCGTCCAATGCCCTTCAACAATTTTAATAGGGGTGTTCGGGTCTTTTACCATTGTTTTATTTATGTACTTGGACATTTTTGGGGATTAATTCCCACCCTATAACTGACTCTTAACCCTTCAAAAAAACCCATTCTTGGAAATCAATAGTTCAATTCTCTCCAAGAATAAGACTAGGGAAATTTCTTCAAACTTTCATTGAAAGAGTTTATTCAATCTTTTAAACCTAGGTCTGTTGGAATTCAATCATCCATGGAGTCCCAAGGGTTTTTCAATTATCTAGTTCATGAATTTAGCCTAGATTCTAGTTTGGATCAATTTGCATTGGCTCAAATCAATTATGCTTTTATTCAATTATAATGATCTATTCATGCATGATTTCAATTCAATTACATGTTTTCAATGTACTTTAAAAGGACCCATGCATATTGTTATGAATTTCAAGTATGAACTACATATTTATGATCTCGGATTTTATGAACTCGCATGTATGATTTATGCAAGCTATTTATTATGATTCAAGTATGTTTTCAAGTATAAAACCATGAATTTTGAAAGTTTCTCTCACAATATGCAAGATATCATGATGTTGATGCTTAGAAAGGTAAGTATCCAAAAGTTTAAGTTATGATCATGGTTTTTAAGGAGCTATTCTTATGATGTATTTTAATGGTGTTGGATTGGTTAATTTACCTTTTCTAATGACTATATTTTTATGTATTCCATTGGGATTAACTTATCATCAAGAGAAATATGTGGTGGACATCTACGAGGGAACCCTAGTATCAACACTTAGTTCCATAACTACATGCCACTTTAGGTGACTTTATGGCTTAGATAGGGGATCCATCTATAGCTCATGTTATGTTTATGATATAGAGTCTACTTGTGCAAGTTACCTCTCCCTTCTCGGTGTGGCATTTATATCGAATTCTATGTTATGTATCACATGGTCTTAAATATCAGTTAAGGTTAACATCCCACATATATATATGCTATATCTACAAGTTTTAGTGATGATTTTATGTTGCAATGACCTTATGATGTGTTTCAAGTTCTCTAAAGTTTTATTCATGTTTTCAAGATATTGGTCATGCATCACATTTTCATATTGACTATGATTATCATTTTTCAAGCATGTTTCTCATATACTTAGTGCATTTCATGTACTAACACATACTTTTTGCCTACAATGTATCATAATGTAGGGTCCGATGATCATGACACACATCCCGATTTGGCTAGATATTGAGTTTACTTTCCCCTTATTGGTGAGTCCTCATGATTTGAGAGCGTGACATTTATGAATTCTCTATACATTTCATGACTTTCATTCTATATGTTGGTAATCTAAAAGCTTGTCCTACGCCCCGTGTAGACTAGTCGAGGCATGTTAATTTGTCAAGTAGTCTATGTTTTCTCGTTATTTGGAGATTTTGGCTTGTTTTTCCCTTATGATGAGATTTCCTTATTGAGACTTTTTATTCCGCTTTGATGAAGTCTCTTGTTATATTCTTATTTACCTTATGTATGCTCATGTATGATAGTCTAAGTTCCTTGGTTGGGGTCTCCCAAGATCTTAATTGTCGTGTCATGTTTAGAGACTAGCTTGGGTCATAACAATGTAATTGGGTGCTACTTGCTAATATGTGACTTTATCTATACTCAGTGTTATTGGTTATTAGTTGAATTGTTAGATGGTAGTAGTCCCACTATCTTACTTCTTCATTTATATATATGATCTTTTTTAGCTCAGTCGTGCAATAATCTTTTTGTAGCTCCCAGTACAAGCCACCCTCCATGAGCATTAGATCTTCCTTAGCCGACACTGATTTGGATCATGGTGAGCTTCGACATCCAGAGACTTGTTGCTTTCCCTATTTTATACGAACTTTTATTTTGTATTTTGATTAGTCAATTCTCTTGTACATATAGCCTTTCTGTACTTAGTAGCTCTTATATAGGTGACTCCAGGTCTGGGATTTGGACTTCTATTAGTTTATATTCTAGGTCACTTTCGAGCCTCTTTTGTATATTTTGTTTCGAACTACAGATTTATGATATGACTTGTTTCTTATATGATATTCTCTCTTCCATTTATTATTATCTTTATACTTAAATTGTTGTCTTCTGGAAGTTTTGTTTTGGGTTTAATATTGCCTAATTTAGGGGGTTGTAGTAGGCACTATCTTATTTTTATTTTAGGTCGTGACAGAGTGGTACTAGAGTAGTTGGTGGCATCGGGTCAATGACTGAGTGTTATTAGAGCTTTAGTTTCACCGGTGTTACCAATGCAGGAGAAAATACCTAGTAAAGTCTTGTGGATTGGAACAATGATGTTCGTAGCCTATCTTCGAGAGGATAACTGACGATCCTTGAGGACATGCAAGATAATCCTCAAATGATTGGCATGCTCATCCTCAAATGACTAACCCATACTATATGATAGACACAAACTTTAGAAATCATCTTTCGATCTTTAGGGCACGATATAAACTAACCCTTAAATGATGAATTACTACCCTTCAACTCTATTTCTGGTTCATTTGAAAGCTAAAATTTAATGACTTGGGTTCTAAATTCAATAGAGTCATAACAAGTATGAAGCCGATCCGTACCAAGAATAATGTCGAAGTCAGTCATATCTAACTCTAAAAGAACAATGGAGGTGATTCTATGACAAATTGAGATCGAGCAATTCCCAAAAACCCATTTACCTAAGACTAAATCACCAACAGGACTATAGACTGAGAAAGGTTCAAATAAGATTTCAAGACTGATAACAAAATTCATAGCAACATAAAGAGTCACGAAAGAAAGATTTTCTCTAGGATCTAACAAAGCATAAAAATCAAATTGGAAGACTCATAACATATTAGTAACCACATCAAAGAAATCCTCCTTATCTTGTCAAGTTTGAAGATCATAAAACTTGTTCTGACACTCACCACCACCAGAACCAGATGAAGTACTTTGTTGAGTTGTTTGACCAGAAGAAGTAGTATAAATCTTAAGTCAACTATCTCAACCTTTTCTATCAAGTGATGGGAAATCTCTAACCCTATGACCCATTTTAACACAACCAAAATTGCATTAGAACTGGTTAAGCAATCTCCTAGATGGTTCTTCCCATATTTCCTACATGCGAGGATAGTCTAACCACTTGAAGAACTCCCTTGAGGATTAGGGTTAGATACCCTATCCTAGTTAGAATTTTGAATCAGAGCACTATATGAAATCGGGTTGGAGTACTTTTGTCAAAACTGATAACATCCACCTCCACTATTGGTCCTGAATGAGAGAAATTACCACTATCTGTCCAAGTTCTCTTGGTCTCTTTCGCCCTCTCCTTAAGCATCTCTTCCTCAGTTTGTTTGTCATGAGTAATAAAAATTGATATATCCATCTTCTTAATCAATATAGTATTTCTACACTTTTTGGCCACCATATTTGAAACACTGGAAACAAACTTGATCATATGAGCTCTAGAATCAACTACCATTGTCGGAGCATACATAGAAAATTGAGTGAACTTCAAAGCATATTTCCTCACACACATATTTTCTTACTTCAAATTTATGAGTTCTTGAACCTTAGCCTCCCTCAACTCAAGGGAAAAGAAATGGTTAAGGAAAGCACCATTTAACTTTTCACAATCTAAAAGATCCGCATTGATAGCTCTCTCTTCCTTCAATTTTGTGAATAAAACTTGAGGAACTCCTTTATTTTGAGGCCAATTCCGCCTTCTCCACTGGAGTCACACCCATGATTACCACAATATTTTGGATTCCTCAATGAACTCCATTGGTTTTTCATCCACCTTTGACTATGGAATTTTAGAGGATTCATTTGAGTAAAGTCTCAAACCCTTGTTGTTGTCGTACCCACATTTGATTCATGAGAGATACAATGTAACATTTAGCTTTTTCCATCATGGGTTGGATAAGAACTATAAAAGCTTCCCTAAAATCCGCATAAGTAACTTGCATGGCCAAAGGATCAACCGGAGCTTGAGGTGCTTGACGCTTCTCATCTTGATTCACGTTCCTTCTCAACGGAGATCTTCTTGGAGGTATGTTTCGGAAATGCATAGAACATGAGTTAAAATGAAACCTTATAGAGTTCAACTCTATCACATAACTTAAGAGTGATGAAAGAAGTGAAGCTTCTTAAATGTCTCATAGCCTCTTATTCATATATGTGGTACGCTTCACACCGAAGAATAAGACTACTAAACGCAGCTTGTCAGACACCCTAGGAAACTTGACCCAGATTCTTTGATACCAAATTTTTCAGAACCCAAGCTACACCCTACACATGACAGGGTGAACAGGATCTTGAAAGACCCTAAACAAGCCTCTTAGCATAAGCATGACTTCGGATAACAAGATAATCAAAATAAACTAAAAGTGAAAGATAAGTCTCAATAGCATCTTAGAATAGCATAGAAATATATGAACAAAAGACCATAAGTTGAAACTACATTTGACATAAGTCTCTACTATCATAGGTGAGATGCTAGGACATGTCCCTAGCAAACTCAAAAATCTAAAAATTGGAAATAGTCTGAAGGAAAATCATATGAAACACGTACTCGGAGCATGAAGACTCACCACTAATAGAAAGTTGATAAGAATCCATTACTAACCGTAGGAATGAGTAGGAGAATCATGACCTACATTATAAAATAATATTGGCAAAAGAAGTATGTGGTCAATACTATGGAATGTACTGAGTATAGAGAATACGCAATATATGGCATAAAACATAATAATGCAATGACCAAGGTAAACATGGTATATTCCTTTGAAGCATCGTTAGAAGCATAAAACATGGGAAATGTAATAGCGGTAAGAAAATTATAACCAAAATATAACATAAGTGAGAGATATTGTTAACCGATATACACCACGTGAGCAATATCATGGAGTCCGATGTCACTCTCCCAAACAAAAAAAAGATTTTCCTACTTGCCAAGATAAGGACCATTAATATGAGCTATTTGTGGATCCACTAGCTAGGGCCAATTAAGGCAAAGTCCTATGGGGGCAAGTAGTTTTGGGACCTGAGTAATCTCCACTGGTCCAACTTGATTCTAGGTAATACTCTCAACAAGAATAGTCATAATCATACCATAGTATTTAAAAATGAGGTAAGAACTTAGTACTACAAAATTTATAATAACATACTTGAAAATTATGACAATATCTCCTTTAAAGCATCTAGATTATGATTAGCTTGTTTATATAAAAAAATCGTGGAAATCATTCATGATAAGAATACTTTACTTTTGAAGCAACCTTATTTTCATAAAATAATATTGATTACTTTGTCTAAAAGCATCCTCCAAATCATAGTTTCATAAATTCACAATGCATGCATAATTTCCCAAACATAACTCATAATCATAAAATAGGCATTGCAAAATCATCAAAACCCACATCACCAACTTGTCTTGGTCCCTGAGCAAAACTCTCTTATATTTTAGGTGAGATCAATAGTTTTTACAGACATGATCAGGTAGTTGTCAATTACCTCCTCTCTTCCATACTTGGCTTCCATATGTGACACGAATTTTAAAATATTTCAGCGATGCTCCCCTAGCTTGCCAAACCTATTCATCTAGTCACTGATCCTTTCTTTCTCACCAAATTGCTTAAGCCCTGATCTAAATTCTCTGAATATTTAGATGAACTCGCAGGCATTTTTGTGAATCCTCAAATGACTTTCACGAGCTTCAGCCTCCCAATTCTTTGATTGCTTTTAAGACATGATCTAAACTTAGAAATCTTTTAGTGAGTTACATATTTAGTATATCCACACCATCATTGTTTCTTATCCAGACAAGGTATAGAGCACCCTCCTAGCTAGGATACACGTTGTACTTCATCTTAGCATTGATGGAGTATATTGGTAATAGTAGCTCCCACAGTTCATCTTTCTGATTTCAGATTATTGCATTGACCTTGCATTTAGATATTTTAGTTTCAGTATGTATTAGTTGGATGTTTTACTACTTGGAATTGCATCAACTCATGTATTCCAATTCCATATTCAATTTAGCATCTCGAATTCACCATGTTCAGCTCTATAGATTATCATTCATTTATTACTTAGATATTTCATTCAAAGTAATGATTGTATACTCTTTTGCATTACATTATTTTGTAATATTAGTTCATGTTCTTAGTATCTAGCTCGTGGTTAGTATGATTCTATATCAGCTCAGCGATAGAGTTTGGTGAGTCATCAACTTTTGAGGACAACCCTTATATATATTTTAGCTATTTGGTCTTTAAGTTTCCAAACAGTTGGAGTTAGCTGGGGATTTTTCCCAAAAACTCATCTTAGTTGAGGCTTTCAGACAATCAGATAGTAGCTTCAGCTTAAGTATTATTCAGATGTTCCATTTAGTATTTTGGACTTAATAAATTGTTCAGATTTAGCTTCTGCATTTGTTATCTTCAGTTAATAATTATATAAGTCTTAATGTCTATCCTAGGGTCACTTGTGATGGATGAAAAATCTCCCATTTTTTTGGAAATTTTTAGAAGAATGGGAAAGTTTTCTCGCCGACGGGCAATAGCGCAGATAAGATCAGACTGAATGTGTGAAGGATATGGTTCTGGTTCTCTTCTGTCCAGGCTAATTTAGGGGGTAGAGAATACGAGATAGGGAATATGGATTCTTTCGCATCTCGATTCAGTTTTTGAAAAAAAAAAATGATTCATCGAAGAAAAAAATCAGAAACAACAATCACATTCCAGCTAACATTTCGATTTTAAACAAAACATTGTTAAAAAAGCAAGCCAACCTGAGAGCGAGGCAAGCCGGGAAGGGGCTGAGACTTAGGATTCGAAGACCAAGTCAGAGACTACTAGATGTCTCGCAGAGCGACTCTCAACGAGGACGTTGAGACTGTTCAAAAAAAAAAAAAAAATTTGGCTTAATCCGCCTTTACTAAAGAAAAAAGAGTACACTTGTACTCCGGCTAATAAGGGAAAGGTTTTTTTTTTTCAAATCCAACCCCTGTAGAGGATACAACACATTGAAATAAAGGAATTGGTGGATCTCTCCCATCAGATAGATCAACGGCACCGGGCATGGGATACACAGGCAGGAGAGCCGATTTGACCGCGCAGACCAAATGAGCGAATTTTTTTTAAATCGAAAGCGCTGTGCCAACTTGCACAAGCGCGAATACCTTTGTTTAAGAGAATATTTTAGGTGTAGAAAGTCTCAAATTCAGGATTTTCCGCTGTGCGAATTTCCTGAGAAACGAAGTCATAGGCACGTAGGTTCAGGGCTAGACCGACTACTCCAAGAGCACTCATCCATAAACCGGTTACTGGTACAAATAACATAAAGAAATGTAACCAACGTTTATTGGAAAAAGCAACCCCAAAGATTTGGGACCAAAAGCGGTTTGGCTTGAATTCCATCTCTTTTCTTCTTTGTTTGCGAGAGTTACTCATAGGACGACCCACCGGTAGACCAAGACTTGAACGGATAGAATCGTACTGCCGCTGTCGATGCTGGTGCTGCTTGCCGACGGCCCTTCGCTTACTTCTCTGGAGTCAACGATGCCGCTTTTTCCGTCACGGAAACTGCTTGCTGTGCCCGGGTCAAGGAGATTCGATTTGCTTGGTTGGGTTCTTTGCTTGCTTATTCCACTTAGGAGAAAGAGAAGATCTCGACTAGGAGTCAGAGGGAATCTCTAGCGGATCGTTTCTAAGCCAGGAAGATGCCTCTGCTTAAGTTGCAAGTATTGGGTTTTCAAACTGAGATTTGACTTTCTGGGTTTACCAGATCAAAGAATCCCAGCAATCAAGGAAGAGGAAAGAGAGCAATATACTCCCCTGCTTCACCTGAACCCTCTATTCATTCAACAGAAGCATAACTCCAAATACCCGAATTCGTTACAGTCCCCCCTGTGATACTCCAACCGCCCCATGAATTGGTTATTCCTAAACGAGTCATGAAGGGTATAACGAACATACCCTGTCTCCACATTAGATCAAGAACAGGATCAGAAGGATCAAAAACCGCTAATTCATACAGAGCCATCGAACCGGCCCAACCAGCAACCAGAGCTGTATGCATTATATGAACAGAAAGCAACCGACTGGGATCATTCGTTCCGTCATATTCCTAATAACTTATCCAATTACAACGTATTAACCGCTAATGCACCTTTCTTTTATCAAATCTCAGGGACATGGTCTAATCATGAGGGTAGTATTTTATCATGGTGTCGGATCCTAAGTTTTTATGGATTCCTTCTTTGTTACCGGGGTCGACCCCTAAGCCATAATGTCTCAAAACGAGGAGCGGAAAGCCACTTGACTGTAAGGAGAGGAGGCCATAGAGAAAGTTTTTTTTATTCCTTTGTTTCGAACTTCGTGAAGAACTCCATTCTATCTCTCCCTCGTTACGAACTCATCCGAATAAGACCAATTGGCATAGGCCATAGACAGAGAGGATGAAAGAAAGACATAGGAATTTCCCCCTGAAGCTAAAGGGGCCTCTCTCCATAAAGGAAGAAGAAGGCAAGACTAAGTCATTTAGTTGTTTTCTATTTCCATTCTGCCTTCACCATGCCTACCCTGAGATTTTAGGTTTCATTAGGGTAGACTGAAGACCAAGCCAATCTCGAAACAAAAAAGAAAACTTATTGCAACTACGAACGTGAACAGATGCTTTCTCATTAGACTATTTTAACTGATTGTTTATGTCGACCCATCATCGAGAAGCGGAGGGTGGAGCTCTAGGATCAGAAGCGGTTGGTTTACGCTCGGCTCGGAATGCTTGCTTTCGTATAAGAAAGACTTGTCACTTTAACCTACCTTCCTAGCTTTAGTTGCCTTAAGGCCTGTCTTTCTTTCAGAACCTTGTTACTTTTAAGCTGTCTTTTCGGACTTTCTTTTAGCTACCGGCCCAAACAAAAGAGATTAGCCTCTTGATCGATCGATTGATTGGATCGAAGTACGAAGGGGTTGATTGAAGTCTGAGATCAGCCCAAGACTAAGGCCGAGCAACTAGCTGCCTTTGCCCTTACTAGATCAAATAGGGAAATTCAAAAAAGTACAGGAAAGGAAACCTTATTCTGGCACTGAAGAAGAAAGATCAGATGCGCCAACTCTGCTCTTTGCATGTTTTCATGATCAGTCCATCCGTAGTGGAGGAATTCTGGTAAATTTTTCCTAAATATGACCTTCCCTTATTCTTCTGTCAAAAGTAGGGAAGAGCAAGTGTCTGATCAGATCAATCAAGCGATAGGGGCAGAGACTTTACTTCGCTAGGACGGAGTTGCTGTCGATTGAGGATTGGCAATTCCGCCCTGAGACGCGCTATCTTTTTGATCAAGTCGCCCCACCCCTCTTTTCCCCCTTTTAATGAAGGACCCTCGCCTCGCTTCCTATTCATTTGTGGGTCTGGACCCCCTGGGCTAGCGGGGGAATCGAATCAACCCGAAATGGGCTTTCATTTCTTTCTCATCATCTTAAACTAGCCGAAAGGCTTACGCCCTTGGGTACTTTACATAATCTGAAATGAGGAAACTCCTAATGCGAAGGTAGACTCCGGTCTTCTTATTCAAGTAGTTAACATTTCCCTTCGGTAACCATTCCTTGGGCGAAGAGGGGATTTGCGCATCCAACGATAAGATAAATGGCCTTGTTTGCCTTTTGTGATCTGCACATTGCAATACATGGAAATGGCTGACACAACCCATTTAAACAACTCTTATATACGCGCTATTTCATGCACACTTGCAGCCGCAGATCGTCTTCTCCTCCTTTCTTTTGAAGTTCAATGTCGGAAATCGTATTCTCAGCCTAGCTAAAGCGAGGCAGCACTATTCGTTTGAAGTAAAGTGTCCCTTGCTTTGCTTCTTCTCCGGGAAAAGAAGTTCACGACCCGTGGGCCTTCAACCTCGCCCGCGTGTTAGCTTGCTTGTACTATCGCTCGCCTGGAGAAATTGGAGTTTCTATCTGAAAACCAGCGGAAGCTCCAGAACCCAAAATCGGCAACGAATATGTCCTTTAGACTTTGCTAGAAATGGCCGAACACTAAAAAATCGGTGGAAAACCAGCTTAAGCTGGTTGTACTTTTAAGTTCGTTCAATTCACACAGGCAGGGTGATTGAGGTGCGCTTTATAAAAAGAAGATATCAATGAACTTCTATGAAATGGTTTCATGGGATTCAGCCAATTGTCTTGATCCCCCTTTCACAGAAAATGGAGAGATGAATTGATATATTTATTGAATCCGTCGGGACTGACGGGGCTCGAACCCACCAAATATGAAAAACTTTTGACATACCATGCTTATCTTGAAAAGCTCACTGAGCAATTAAAGAAAATAAGTTTCTCTCCACTACCCAGAGAAAAAAGAAGTTCGCGGATGCACCCAAACAGCTCTTCAACCACTTGCGGCAGAATTTCCAAATCTATTTAGTATGGAGATATTGGCGCAAGAAGGACATGGATGCCCAGAATAGGTCTAAGAGTCTCCTGGTTACGGGACTAGAGCGAGTACGATTTCCGACATTGAACTTCAAAAGAAAGGAGGAGAAGACGATCTGCGGCTGCAAGTGTGCATGAAATAGCGCGTATATAAGAGCTGTTTGAATGGGTTGTGTCAGCCCTTTCCATGTATTGCAATTGGCAGATCACACAAGGCAAGCAAGGCCATTTATCTTATCGTTGGATGCGCAAATCCCCTCTTCGCCCAAGGAAATCTTACCGAAGGGAAATGTTAACTACTTGAATAAGAAGACCGGAGTCTACCTTCGCATTAGGAGTTATTCCTCTCCATTCGTATCTCTTTTTCCAATTTCGGTCTCGATTAGTTCATAAGATTGAATGGCCAATTCTCATGCTTACTATAAGAAGGAAGCGGGCGGAGACCCGTGCGTGCAGCAGGTGTAGAGTCAGTCGAACTAGTCCTGCGAATATGCGAAAATGTTATTTATGAATGGAGACCTCTAGCAAGGGTGAAGTGATCAAGAGAAGTTGTCTCTCGTGATCAATCCGAAGCTCTCCCGGGTCGGGTCGGAGGCGAGAACTTGAAAGTGAATCATTCAGTGGTGGGGTGTTCATAGAACAGAAGGCCTCGCCCAAGGAGTGGCAGATTTGGATGGAGTCTCGCTCATAGAGGAAGAGTGCTAGATCTAGGCACCATGTTATGACTACGGGGTAGTATTGGGTCGTGACATCAATAAAAATTTTGAAGATGGTGGTTTTCATCCTCGCTTGCTTGCCAACCAAAAAGTCCATTCATCTAAAGAAGGTGCAACATTATACTCATGACATTGAAGATCACATTCCCTACTATTGGTGGTAGGCGAATAGCTCCCACTACACCATGGTCTAAGGGATCATCCTCATCATTTAAGAATCCATCCACACACTCATTATCATCTATGTGGCTCATCGTTCCTCTATTAACACAAGCAACAACAACACAAAAGAAAGTAAAATGAAAATAAGGTGCACAAAAGATCAAATAAAAAATTAACCAAAGGAAATCATTAGCTAGTTGTCACGCCCCGAGCTACACCCTAGGTGTGGCAGAAACTCAAAAACCATCTTGGTTCCCAAGTGAACCCTTGGCCTCGCAAACTAACAAAGTGAAAGACTTACTCATAAGAAGCATATTAAGATGGGAACAATAAGTGTAAATAAACTTAAATTTCTTTAACTTAAACTCAATACTCAAATATATATGATCGATATAACTCAAGGTCTAAGAAAACATAACTCAAAAGAATAAAACTGAATAAACTCAACTTTGTCTTACTAGCCTATAAAGCCTCTAAATACTGACTCTGAAATGGGTACCTAGACATGCTCAATCTACCTCAAAATGTATTACTAATACTGAAATGAAATACTGAAATAAAGACATCAAGTGCGCTTAATAATGCAGAAAGGTCTCACCAAAGCTGGATAAAAAATACGATCTTCAACAATGCGACTATTGACAATCTCTTTCACTTGTGTATGGATCATAAAATAATGTCGTGCCAAATGGAATTAGTACATGGAATATGTGGTATGTAAAATATATGAAAGAAAACTTACTCAAATATACTCAACTCAAATCAATAAATCATGCAATATAGATATAAGACTATGTTTTAAAAAATATGAATAATTAAGGCAACATAGTGTATAAAAATATAATATTTTACTCTTGGGAGTTTTCTCTAACCGACAACCATCACTTATAACCTATTTGATGATACACTGAACTATTGTCATTGACACAGTCATCCACTACCTTTCAAGGGTAAGAGACACAGCTCATATATGGATCAAATAAAAAGTCCTAATTTGGTACTATAAGGAGTCACCCAAATGAACGTCACGATCCTATCCTACGCTAGCTAAGTTATTTATTGGGTTTGACTTGTTCTATACTCTTACCCAAATTGTTGCTCAATATTACTCCCAATATATATTTACTATGCCCATATCTCAAGTGAGTGTATTTACACAATTAATTCATTTAGTCTCTTTTGGACATATCTCAAAATTCAACTCTTCTCTTCTTTTTTAAAATAGATTTTTAAAAATCTCAACTCAAAGAAAGCAATTAAAAGCATAATTTAACTTCTCAACTCAATCTCAAAACTAGATGTTTAAATGTATTAATTCTCAGGCGCAAAATAATAATTAAACGACTTCTCAACTTGACTCATGCTTAAAATGATAATTAAGAGTCTTCTTGAACTCAACTCATGCTCAAAAGTTTTCTCAATTAAATGATGAAATATTCATTTTTTAACTCAAAACAGTGCATAAAATATTTAATGCAAAATTCCACGAAGCTTCATGTAAATGCAACTATGAACACACATCTCATGAACTCAATTCATGAAAATTATCAAAGTATAATTAAATATACAAAAGAACTCAATAGAAAATATATGGATAACTAAAGAATTCAATTTACCATAATTGAAACTCAAACTCAAACTCAACTTGACTGAATGAAGATGTAGAGAATGAGGATGAACTTAGTCCAATGTTATTATAGCCTTACATACCTGGAAGATCAATGATCTAAATGAAGCTCGAAGAAATTAGTTGAAATGCATGAACCCGAGCTTTCCTCCTTCTCCCCAATTCTTGCTCAAAGTATTCTAAGTGTTAATGAGAGAAAAACCTTATTCGGTATTGATAAGTGACTAATTTTAGTCCTAAAAAATTTTAGGTTAAGTTGTGCAAAGTTATGAAAATACCAAGCTAACCCTTATTAAAATTGACTCTGGGCCATCTACGGGCACTTCTAAGGGTCGTAGAGTCCTCTACAGACCATAGAAGGCCGATTATAAAAAATATGGTACAAATTATGGACATACCTAAATTTGGACAAGTGGGTCTTTGATAACCTTCTATGGGTCCTAGACCATTATATGGGTCGTAAAGACCCCTCATGGACATAGGCGGGAATTTGACTTGGGGTCTATGGATCCCTCTCTGTGAGTCATAGAACCCGGATGGATCATAGGGGACTGCTGATAAAACTCCACTAGAAAAGGTCTTGGGGTCTATGGACCCCATCCTACGACATGTGCAATCTCTTATGGGTCGTAAGACCCAATCATAGAGCTTAGGTACAATTTCCAATAGCTACTAGAATTGTGTCACTAGGTGTACGAGTCCCTTCTACATGTCATAACCCTTTGAAGGAGCAAAGGCTTGGAATAATTGGATGATATAACACTTAGGATTATTCTAAGTCATGATGGGGTATATGAGTCATCCCTAACACTCATAGAACAGTCTACGGTTCATAGGTGCCACTTGTGCCCCTACAAGACATTGTTTTCTCAACTTTTCTCAAGGCTCTCAAAATTTATCTAAGTTAAAATAGTGTGAGGTGTTTCACTATCTCCCCTTTGGTACCATTTGTCCACGAATAATGACTAAGCAATGATTTTTCTCAAGGCACAAATATAATGTAAGAACTCAAAGACTAATATTAAAGAACAACTCACTCAATTTCTCAGACCTCAAAAAGGTACTAACTATGAGATAGGAATAGGAATATTACCTTCAACATTGACACTAGGAAGAACAAATAGATGCGGGTACTTTGCTTTCATATCCTCCTCAACTTCCCATGTATTCTCCTCAACAAATTGATTTTTCCATAAAACTTTGACTGAAACGACCTTTTTAGTCCTCAATTTAAGATCCTGACGACAAAGAATTTGGACAAAGATCTCCTCATAGAACAAACTATCTTTCACTGAAGGACCTCCCAAGTACTTTTGAAGCATAGAAATATGGAACACTAGATGAGCAACATCTAACTGTGATAGAAGCTTTAACGTATAGGCGACATTGCCAAATCTTTTGATAATCTAGTAAGGAACAATGTATAGGGGAATTAACTTTCCTTTCTTCCAAAATCTGATGACACCTTTCATCGGTGAAATTCACTTTTCAAAAAAACTCAATCATTTACCTCAAACTCCAGGTCTCTTCTCCTAACATTAGTGTAGTACTTTTGATGATTTGGCATAGTTTTCAACCTTTCTTGAATGATCTTCACTTTCTCGATAGCTTGGTGAACCAAGTATGGCCCTATCGACTAAGCCTCACCAACTTTGAACCAACCAATTGGTGATATATATCTCCTCCCATAAAGATCCTGATATGGAGCTATTTGAATACTCAAATAAAAGCTATTATTATATGCAAACTAAATAAGAGGCAAGTAGTCATCCTAATTACCTTTGAAGTCAATAACATAGACTCTCAACATATCCTCAATAGTCTGAATTATACACTCTGACTTACCATCTATCTGAGGATGGAATGCGGTACTAAGATTTACCTTTGAACCCAAACCTCTCTGAAACAACTTCCCAAATTGGCAGTGAATTGCGTAGCTCTGTCTGAGATGATAGACAAGGGAAATCTATGCAATAAGACTATCTCTTAAATATAAAACTTTGCATAATCTTCTACTAAATTTGTAGTCTTAATGAGTAAGAAGTGGGCTGATTTGGTCAATCTATTCCCAATCACCCAAATCAAATAATGTTGTCTGAGAGACTGAGGTATGCCTATAAAGAATTTCATATTGATCATCTCCCACTTCCACTCTAGGAACTCTATATTCTGAGCTACACCACAAGACTTTTTATGCTCAACCTTGACGTGTTGGTAATTTGGGCACTAAAACATAAAGAGCTCTAGAATTGTGACTCTCCAATATGGTATGTGATATCAGTCGAGTCACCAAAACATAGCCTGAGCACTGAAGATCTTGAAGTGAAGGAAAGGTGAGTAAACCATCCCTTTGGCAACTCATCGAACCCTTTGGCGAGCATAACTAATGTCACCAAAGTGGTTAAGGTGTGGTTTTTCAGTCAATTTCTGGGTAAGGTATAAATAGTCTAAAAGAAAGAGAATTTGGCAAATTTTTTCTGTTGTGAACTTTGAAAATAGAACATTCCTACTAATTGGGGTTTTTAACCTTGCTTTTGGTGGAATTTGGGATTTTTTGCATTGGGCTTTTGAAATTGAAGTTGTAATTCAGCTGAAACTAATGGGAGATAATTAGTTTGGTATGATTTCTTTCAATTTTGTAATGTGTAGCTAAATCTCATTCCTCTAAGGGGGTGCTAATGTAGTAGAATTTTAGTTTTTGAACTTGGATTTTGATACTAGCTCAATACTTTGTTAATTTATATGGCTTTTGTTAATTCAACATGTTTTCATTTATGAATTAAGGTTGCAAACTTAGTTCTACTTTTTTCTTCATATTTTCTTGAGAAGGTTGTATGAAGCGGGTGAAATAATGAATTGCCATTGATGCATGCTTTTTAATTGTGAATTTCTCGAGAGAGAGAGAAAATTGTTCTAAGGATTGGGTTAATTTGTGATAACACCCAAGTTTAGGTTTGAGAGAGCTTGCATCAAAAGTGGACTAGCGATCCCAAGATTCTTGTCGAATGATTGTTTAATCTAGTCTACTCATTGATAATTAACTATAATGAGTTGTACTTATACCATTATTCATACTATGATTCTAACTACTCACCTCCTCTAGATGTTCTTCCTCTACTTTTTAAAACTCCATGATCATTGATCTTATTAAAGATAGAATATTAAACTCTCTTTATTAACAATTAAAACTTACCGATTTACATTATGTCATGTTTTATTTATTTCAACTCTACAAGAACTTAGAACACTTGCTTACTTCATATTTGAATTCTTTTCAATACCGTTCCTTGTGGGATTTGAATTTGACCTTATACGTTGGTTTTATACTTGCTAACAAGCACTTATACGTTGAATTATAAGAGGTATAGTTGAGCATTAACAATATTGGTGTCATTGCCAGGAAACAGTGATTAGAGTTCTTTTATTGAAGTTTGTTTCTGATCTAGTTTGATTGTAGTAGAACTCCCTTACTATTATTTTCTTGTTTAGTCTTGGTTAGGTCAAGATATAAGGGTTCACAAGAGTAATGTTGCTAGTCTAGATGGTTAAAAATATGACATTGGGAACTTCTATGATGTCAATGTTGACCAAATAGACAATTCTAATGCATAAGCTTACCCCCAAGTGTGGGTAATACGATCTTTCATATGAACAGGAAGATGCTAAAATTGCTACAAATGAAAGGCTTCTTCGGGGTACTTGATCATTAGGACCCTCATGACCACATTTAGAATTTCTTGGATGTTTGTAGTCCATTCTCCTTCAAGAACATATCTAAAGAGTCCATCCGATTGAGATTGTTTCCCTTTTCTCTAATGGGGGAAGCAATGAAGTGGTTAGACGTGTTCCCAAGGGAATCAATTACTTCTTAGGAGGAGCTTATGGATGCCTTCTATGAAAAAAAACTCCCTCCTTCAAAGATGCTGAAATTGAGGGATAGAATCCAAAACTTCAAGAGTTGATGGTGAATCGATTCATGAAATGTGTCTAAGGTTTCAAAAGTTGGTCTTACAGTGTTCTTCTCATGAGCTACCGGACAATGTGTTGCTAAAGTATTTCTATTTTAGCCTTGATATTGTGAACAACAAAGTGGCTCAGAAACTCATTAGAGGTGGTATTATGCGCCAACCATTTGTTATGGCATCGACATTGCTTGATGAGATGAAGAAGATAAACCGTGCATGGTACACGAGAGGATCATTTGTCTCATATCAATACCGGGATGACCAAAATAAATTAGAAAAGAACCATGAACATTATGAGACTTTGGAAAAAATGATGACTCAAATCAACTTGCTATCTAAACATGTCAAGGGTAGGGGTTATAAGGCTGTGAATGCGGTAGATGATAATAGTGGGTTGAACCCAGAGGATGCCAAGTTTGATGCAATATGCAATGAAGAGGTCTAATTTTTTTTAAAATCAAGCAGGGGGTTCTCGTCTGAGCTATCCAAGGCTGGGCGAGAGTCAAGGTTGCAACAAAGACCGTGAAGGTGGTTAGAAAGAATAAGAAAGGGATTGGCATGATATATGCAACAATTAGATAGAAATCCGTAGGGATAGAGATCGTTAGTGCCTCCTCATGATTGTCCCAAGATCAAGGAACCAAATGCCGACCCCAAGAGCTTCTGGACCAAGGATATGCTTGCCTAGATTCTAAACAAGGTTGAAGGATAGAATAAAGTGCTCAAGGAGATGAAGTTTGATTTCTCCTTATTGAACCAAAGGATGACCTCTCATTCGGTGTCTATTAAGCAACTTGAGGCACAAATGGGTCATATTTCTGCCCAGTTGAATCTGAAACCAAAAGGGGGTCTCCCTAGTGATACGATGGCTAATGCAAATAATAACAACGCAAAATTTATGGCAATATTAACCCATAGCAGTAAGGTTATTGGAAATGAAGTCTCTAATAATAAAGTTGCAATTTCTAGTAAGGGTAGAGCCATTATATTTGATAGTGATGAGTTGGCCAAGGAATTGAACAACTAAGCTTCCAAGGATGTTGATGATGCACTGAAGGTAGTTGATTTTTATGATGCTAAAACGTCCGATGTGGAGGGTGTTCCTCCTACGGTACCTACAAAGCCACTTCCCAAGGTAAAACCTCCATTCACTCAATGATTGAAGAAGAGGGATGAAGACGCAAAATTTCATAATTTTCTTTCCATCTTCAAAACTCTTTCTATCAATTTTCCATTTGTTGAGTCATTGTTAAAGATGCCCGGTTGTGCTAAATTTATGAAGGAATTGGTGACAAAAAAGAGGAGCATGGATTTTGAGACTATTAAGGTATTTCACAGTTGTAGTGCTATTATGTCGAGCAATGTGGTGGTAAAGAAAGATAATTCTGGTGCATTTACTATTCCTTGTACAATCGGGGTGTATCAATTTGCTAAATTACTTTGTGAGTTGGGGGTAAACATAAATTTGATGTCCTATGCTATATTCAAGCAGCTTGGTTTGGGTGATCCTAAACCAATCACGATGCGTCTTCTTATGGCCAACCGCTCCATCAAATATCTTATCGATCTCCTCTATGATATTTTTGTAAAGGTTGATAAGTTTATTTTTCCAGATGAAATTGTAATTATTGATTGTAAAATTGGTGTCGAGGTCCCGATTACTCTTGGTAGGCCATTCTTGGATACAGGTAGATTCCTTATTGATATGGAGAGTGGTTACTTGAATTTCCAAGCAAATATTGAGGAAGTCACATTTAATATTTGTTAAACAATCAAGAAACCAAATAATCTCCATGTGATATCAGTCATTGAAATGATTTATGAAGCGGTTGCAAGTGTGAATAAAGTTTCAAGTGTGGGTGAGTCATTGACTGTGGTGTTGGTGAACTTTGATGAGGAAGAAATCCCTGATTATGATGAGGTTGTGGATGCTCTTTTGGGTATTGGGTCATATTCCATGAATCCCATGAAGCTGGAAATTGATTTAAAGAATAGAAAGACTCTACCCAAAAATCATTCCATCGATGAAACCACAAAAACTCAAATTGAAGGTTCTCACTTCCCATCATCAGTATGTACTTTTGGGGGCAAATCTTTGCCCATTATTATTATTGTAGATTTACTTGAATGGAAAGGGCTATCACTTGTTAGTGTGTTGAAAAGGTTTATCAAAGCTATTGGGTGGACGATTAGCGATATTTTGGGAATTCCACCTGATATTTGCACCCAAAAAAATTCAGTTGGCTAGTGATTGTAAGCAAAGTATTAAGCATCAAAAGAATTGAATCCTCTAATGCAAGAAGTGGTTAAGAAAGATATTATTAATTGGCTTGATGCAAGTATTGTTTACCGTATTGCAAATAGCAAATGGGTAAGTCTTGTTCCATGTGTTCCCAAAAAAGGTTATGACCATTGTCCCAAATGACAAGAATAAATCACTGTTTATGAGTCCAGTGACTGGGTGGAGAGTGTGTATGGATTACCGTAAGTTAAATGATCAGACTAAAAAAGATCATTTTCCTATGACCTTCATGGACGAAATGTTTGATAGACTTGTGGGTCACTGTTGGTATTTTTTCTTGGATGGATATTCCGATTATAATCAAATCTTCATTCATTTGGAGGACTAAGAAAATAAAACCTTCACTTATCCATATGGAACTTTTGCATTCAAACGTATTCCCTTTGGTCTATGTAATGCTACTGCAACATTTCAAATGTGTGAAGTCTTCATGGATGACTTCTTAGTTATGGTAGATTATATTTTAAAATAGGTAGAGGCAGTGGCCTTACCTAACAATGAAGGGTGGAGTGTAGTCCAATTCCTAAAAAGGTTCATCTTGATAAGGTTTGACATTCCACATGTGATTATTAGTGATGGTGGTATGCATTTTTTCAACCGCATATTTGCTTCGCTGCTGAGTAAATGTGGAGACAAGCACAAGGTTGCCACACCGTATCATCCACAAAAAAGTGGACAAGTTGAGGTATCAAACTGGGAAATCAAAGGCATCTTGGCCAAGACCATTAATGCAACAAATCCGATTGGTCCCAGAAGTTATATGACGCTTTCTAAGTGCATAGAACAGCATATAAGACACTGATTGGCATGTTTCCATATCAATTCGTGTTTGGTAAATCTTGTCATCTATAGATTGAACTTGAGCATAAATTATTGTGGGCTTTGTAGACTATGAATTTGATAATTCATAAGTTGCATCGAAGGATTGAGTTGACCAACTTCATGCTTTAGAAATGTTTTTGCTTCGAGCTTATGAGAGCTCTACCCTTTATAAAGAGGAGATGAAGAATAGAATGACACCAAAATTGTTCAACAAGAGTATCGAGTTGGTGATCTTGTGTTACTCTACAATTCACGTCTATGATTCTTTCCCGAAAAGCTAAAACAAAGTGGTCTGGACCACTCAAGGTGATTTGTGTATTTGAAAATAGGGTTGTTGAAGTTGAGAATAATGATGGCTCATGGTTTAAAGTCAATGGGAAAAGATTAAAGTTGTATTTTGGAAATGGCCCGGGTGTAGGAATGATTGATGTGGTTTATTTGGAAAATGCTTGAATGCATGTCTACACCGTTCCATGAAGTAAAATAAGGTACTTCTTAGGAGGCAACCCAAGTTTTTAAATGTTTTCAATAACGTGTGTTAAATGTGTAGGTTGGAGTTGAGTTTGCTAGAAATGGCCAAATTTGCGAGATAGTAACTGGAAAGGTGACACACCTAAATGGATTGGTGAACCCTTCTTATCTCGACCATATTTTATCTCACAACACTCAGAAGAAAAATGTTTTTAGCGAGTGAAAATCCCATTGGTGAGTCACTAAGATGGTTAGGCGAAGTTACCTCAACTCGCGATTTTGATTGCTCAAAATGCTCAGAAGTTCCAGATCATTTTGGCGAGTTGCTAACCTAGTTAGGTGAGATTATCTCAGCGCAAACTTTGGAGTGATCAGTATGCTCAGGAATCTCTGATATTTTGAGTGAGATGCGCTCCTATCGATGACTAGAGGTGTCTTGGCGATCTTAAATGGGCTCACCGACAGACTTCATACTTTATTTTGCTTGGCTGCCACACTTAGCGAGGTAACTTCTCAAAGGAAAACTCGTTGATTGATCAGCGACATTATTGTCTCAACCCCAAAATGACCACCTTCAAACAGTGAAAGGGCAATTTGCTAGTTTAAATGCTCAACTTTTCAAAATCCGCTCTCTACTTCTTCCTTACCATTTTCACACTCTTATTTACTTTTCATTAAGTCTTTTTTCATTTCTTCTTCTTTGTTTGTGCATTTGTGTGGAATCAAGTCTCCTGCGTTCAGTGCTTTCATTCTCATTTTTTTCCCAGATCTAGAGGTAAGTTTTCCCTATACATATTGGTCAATGACTACATGATTGTATGATTTTTTTTTCTTGAATTGAAATTGTTGCCTAATGCTCTTGTGAATAAAACTTGAAATTGTTGGTTTATAAAGGTTTAATTGTTGATTGGTATCCTATTTCATCCTTGAATTGTCATTGGGTCCTTGATTATTCATCAAAGTGGGTATGAAATGTTAATATTTTGATTGGGGAGTGATTGGGTCGTGTCTAGTTGATGTATGGGTAAAGTCTGAGTAACCTTATACCCACAAAACTAACAAAATTCCCTATGATAGCTGGGTGACATCATGATTAATGGTGAATTTGTCATTTTATAGTGTTTGGTTGATAACATAGAAATGTCTGAGTACCTATACTATGTTTGTTCATGTGGATAGCTGGAATTAATGCTTAATTGTGTTTGTATGGCTGATTATTGCATGTTTGGTTTGAAAATGTTGAAATTTTGAGGTGCAGTTCAAACTTGTATGCATTGGCGAGCTAGTTTGTGCTCGCCTACTAATCTATGGTCAGAAAAGGTTGTTTTAGATCGGCTATTTTCTTTCACTATTGCCTAAAATTCCAGTAATAATTGGCGAGTTTCCTGTCGCTCACCGATCATCTTTGGCGAATCGCACTGTTGACCTGTTCTCACATATTTCCCTACTCTCTGCATGAAATTTTCTATGATGTTTTCGGTAAGCTTCTGATGGATCACCGATGGTGTTGGCTACTCGCCAATCCATCACTTAGCTCGCATAATTGGGCCACTTAATTTTTGATCTAAACCTTTTGGAGAGCGCGACTGAGCTCCCTGAGCCTCTTTAATGACTCACCCTTCCTTCCTGGCTAGTTTCAGCGAATGTGTTCTTCTTGCTACTACAATTAGTAGACTCTGTGATTTTTAAGGCTAACCCTTCACTAATTTCATCTTCTTGTGTGTTTCTTTTACAAATATGGCTCATCTAAAGGTCGTGGTGTGTTGATACATTGATAAAATTAATTACCCACCTTTCAAGAAAGCTAAGGGTATCACTACCCAGGAACAGAGTGAAACCCGACCCAATACTCAATGCCAATCAAAGCGTATGAGTGAAAAAATGAAAGATAAGGGCAAAGGGAAACAAAATATTGTAGAGGAACCACAGGTTAATGATTATTCACATTAAAGGAGTGTCTCATGGTCAGATGATGACATTCCAGACCAAGTAGAGGGCTCATACACACCTTTCCATGTGCCCATTGTAGAGACTCAACCCCCTTTTTTATTTGAGGCATAGGCTCAGGAGAAAACACTTATTGAAATGCATTCCAAGGTCGTTCGTGACCCATTATCTTCTAGGGTGCCTCGGTAGTCCCTGTCATTTCACCCCGATTAATGAACTGGTTAAAATCAGAGAGTCTTTGTAATACTTGAGGAGAAACGACTATCCACTGATAGAGTAGTTTAAAGGTATTTGGACATTTGAAGAACGATACAATTTCAAAATTTTGAGAGGTTCACTAGAGGTCAGATTCCTTATGTCCTGACTTGGTTAAAGAAATTCTATGAAGATTATACTTGACAACTTCCCAAAAAGAAAAAGGGGATTACTCCAGACCCTCTTACAAAATTAAAGTGTGTGGTAAGTTTGTACGATGTGGTGCCTCAGACAAAAATGATGCTTTAGGTTGTGAGATAAATCACTAGCTTCTCGGACAAATTACTTTAATCTTTGGATAGTTTGAAGGGGTTATTGGCCCCATTGACTTTAGATACTACCCCTTTGTGGAGTAAGGAGGGAGGTTTTATTAAGAAGATAGACATAAAAAGCGCTGCTCGGTACTGGTTCGGGTTTATTTATAGCACACTTTATGCCATCCCAAAATGAATCAATTTTGTGCCACCCCAATATGGCACTATTTGGGAGAATTATTGATCGTCAAAGGCTTAACTTAGGTTCAATCATTATTCCTAAGATTCTCTTGCAAGTTGTAATGACCTCCGAGGTCATTTTTGTGCTTTTACATGTTTTTTTTATCATTTTACCCTTTCTCATAGCTTTTTTATACCTCCTATATGATATTAAGATGGGTGGTATGCTCTCCAAGGTTTTCGTTTCGAGTTTTGAGTTTGTTTTTCCATTTTTGAGGCTTAAGGCTTGAAAAAGTTAACTTTGGTCAACATCTGGAAATTCGAGCATTGTATGATAATTACGACGATTCTATCAGCTCCAGAAGGTCCATTTTGGTCTAGGAGGAAGGTTGATTTGGGTTTTGGGGTTTTCATTTTAAGTTTGTATGATTTGTCATTTTAACTTAAAATTTTTGGCCAAGTTTGACTTCAACCAATATTTTGAGTAAAGCACTCAGATGAAAATACCGTCAGCGCAATTAGCCCCGAAATGCCAAGTTTGGTCTGGAATGACCTTTGGTTTGGTTCTCAAGCTGCTTGGAATGAGTTTCAGGTCGTCTGTGCGATTTATGTATTTTCCTTTAAAAATTATTAACTTTTGTCAACCTTTCATCGAAACACACTACGTTGGGAAATCCGTTGATTTTGTTGAGTTCGGAATGTCATTTCTAGTATGGTAACAAAGTTCATTTGCGTCAACGAGGTTCCGAATAAGTTCCGATCCCCTACCCCCAGCCCCCCATCGAGGGACTTTTTCCCTTGGTGAAATTGTTGGTGCACACCTATTGGAGAACCTGTAATTTCCTCTACGTATTCACGGGTCCTTGGTCACATTCGTGAAGGGTTAGTTGTTTGCTCCGCGTTCGTGAAGTCTAAATGGGGACTGACAATGAAGTCTTAAAGACCCATGTTTTGGCTTCCACTTATCCATTTCCCTTCAATCAAAACACAATTTTGAGAGCTCCTCTTGACCATTTTAGATAATTCTTATTCTGGTGAGTTGGAAATTCTTGTGGAAACATTCCGTTAACCATTATCATCCTAAAAACATTGCATGTTTTGAATAAATTTGTTGTTTCCATGCATTTTTTTTATTATTCAAGGGTTTGAAATTGGTAGGGTTGTTTTGAGCTCTTTCGGTGCTCGAAATGTACCCATTTTTGGGGCTGAAGTTCCTTGAGCTGTTTGGGACC
The DNA here is from genome assembly GCF_947179165.1 of Solanum dulcamara. Lineage (NCBI taxonomy): Eukaryota > Viridiplantae > Streptophyta > Magnoliopsida > Solanales > Solanaceae > Solanum > Solanum dulcamara. Next base: position 40,377,533 of record NC_077241.1, read on the forward strand.
TTGTGACTGAGTTAGTTTTTTAATTTTGTGCACGGGTCCTAATTTAAAATTTTGACCCAATTTTGGTTCCGTTTTTAATTATAGTAATATGGGTGTCGTTGGCTTTGTTTTGATGTGTTCTTACATAATTTGATAAAGTGGCATCGTACAAAGGCGGTTCGAAAAGGAAAAGTTCTGGTTTAGTGGTTCATGTATGGTTTCAACCTTGAGGTAGGTTATGGCTTCCTATTGTTAGACTTTGCACAGTTAGAATATGTATATTTTGAGTAGTAATGTGTGATTAGGTTGGTGATCTAAGTGTTAATATCCTTTTGAGAAATTTGAATTTGACGGCCATCATTAGTAGCTAGATTCGATTTTAGTCGTTGTAGCCTTAGTTTATAGGATTTCTTGGATTGTTTGCATCGCTTAAGATCCTTAGAACTTGCTCCTAGGTGACTTGAACTTAATATGTCGCTTTCTTGACTTGCTTGGTTTTGACTGCCCATTTTTTGTGATTTCAGCTTATGATTCTTTCTTGCTTGCTTATGATATTGAAATGTTGGGCCCAAGGTCGTACTTTCAATACACTAGAGTCTCAAGTTAGTGATTTTGTGCCTTTGGAGGGATTTTACCCATCTCGAGTAATATATGATTTTTGACATGCTACTTGTCTTGATTTACCTCTCCGATGTTTAAAAATATTTTTAAAGCAAGAATAAATGGTCAGACTAATATTTTGTTTAAACGAATGAGTATAAGAAGTTTAAGAAATACTAGTGATAGCATGATTATGGCTTTTCCTGATATTCATAAGCTTGAGGTACGATTTTGGGAGGCCTTTTTATCGACTTTAGGCTACACTTTAATATTCACCATTGATAAGCTGGAGGTGTGAATTTTCGGTGGCCCGTTGATACATATTCTAAGTTATTACTTCGATATCGATAAGCTTGAGATGTAAATTTCGGGTGATCCATTGAAGCATATTCCGTGTTGTTACTTAGATATTGATGATATCGAGGGTTGTTCCTAGACGCTCCATGATACTTTTGGGGAATATTGATTCATATCTACTAGTCTACATGTATGCATTCTTTCGATATTTGTGAGTTGAGATTATTAATGTGACTATGTAATTGCGTGACTATTGTATGATCTTGTCGTACCCTCTTTCCCCGTAATCATAGTTTTATGCTTCTCCCCGATTATTATTAGTATCATCGTGCTACTTATTCTATATTTTTTCTTTCTAAGCTCAGTTAGCCTATGATGCCTATTGAGTACCCCATATTTCCGTACTCATACTACACTTTTGCATCTTTTTGATGTAACTCTCAATTCGATCCACCCCCCCCCCCCCATCGCGCCTAATCATCTGTATAGGTGCCAGATCCAGATTGGGGTGAGCTCTCGGCGCTCAGAGACTTACTACTTTTCCTCTTTTATACTGACTTACACTTGTATTTTTGGATACTCAGTTCTGTACTGTATATTTATTGTCAGCTTTTGTACTTAGTAGCATTTGTATAGGTGACACTAGGTCCGAGGTTGGGTCTAGCATCAGTTCATCATTCTCAGTCACTTTTGGGCCTTTTGTATCATTTTAACATATCTATACCTCAGCCTGATTTTTATTTTGTTCTATTCTTCTTGGTTCCACCTTCTTATGTTATTAATTATTTATAAAAAATAAGTTTTCACTTTCGCTTGAGTTGGATTTGGCTTTCCTAATCGGAGGTTATAGTATGTGCCATCATGACCCGAATTCAGGTTGTCACAAAGTGGTATGGTTCACCGATCTCACCATTACAGGAGCAAGATTATAGTAGAATCCTACAGATCGGTACGATTATGTCCGTATCCAATCTTCGGGAGTCTATAGGACATTATTAGGAATTAAGTCACTATTATTATTTCTAATTGCGCTAGTGATGATAAACACCTCTAAATCCTATTTGTTTCACCCTTTCTAAAATGGAAAGGATGGGATCCTTCCTAGGCGAATGAGGACCCCTGCACCTATAGATAGAGCTACAACTCAAGGTAGGGATCGAGATGGACATAGACGCTGGGGCAGAGCTCAGGCCACAGTACTAGGCTGGAGCCATATATAGAGGTTGAGCAGTTCGAGCATCAGTCGATAAAAGAGGATCCAGCCCAACCTGAATTCGTGGCTACACCAGTGTTACAAGATATTCTAGCCCATATACTCAGCTTCGTGGAGGGTATGTCTCAAGAAAGATCACTACCTAACACTTCAGTTGGACCTCAGGTCTGAGAGTAGGCTTAGACTTTAGGAAAGGTAGGGCATAGTATGATCCGGTCCTAGTTCTACAGCCTACTACTACAGCTCCTCATTCGGTGATTCAGCCTATTCCCATAGTTGTTCAGCACATGATTGCTAGGCCGGTTATGACTACGGAGGAGTAGTTAATGATAGGCAGGTTTATTAGATTAGCCCCTCTTAGGTTCTTAGGTGCTGCGAGCGAGGATATCCAAGAGTTTTTGGTTAGATGCCAATAAAGGTTGTACAACCTTGAGTTGGTGTAGTCCCATGGGGTTAATTACACTGCTTTCGAGCTGGTTGGACCAGCAAAGAAGTGGTGGAGGTCCTATCTTAGCTGCATACCCGTGGGATCACCACTGATGACATGAACCCAATTCTCCAAGGCTTTCTTAGAGAAGTATGGACTCTGTAGTTTGAGAAAGAGACTGAGGGACAAGTTTATAGCATTGATGTAGGGACCAATTACAGTTATAGAGTATGAGTCTTGGTTTCACGAATTATCCAGGCATGCCACCATGATTATGCAGAAAAAGGAGGAGCAGGTGCACTGATTTGTCAGAGGGTTGTCTGTTCCTTTAATGTTGGCTACAGATCATATGGTTGCATTAGTCTATTCGTTATTGTGGATAGTAGACCATGCCTATACTATTGAGGCTATACGTTGCGAGGCCTATGGAGGTAGTGACATGAAGCCTCACTGCCAGGGCAGTTTCAGTAGATGCCAGTCATATGGTAGAAGTTCTTTTGGCAGAGGTCATCCACAGAAGTATCCATGTAGTAAATCGCTTTGGGCAGTTTTATATCTCATCGACAGTGGGTAAGTAGGTGCAAGTGCTCAGGGCGGTTAGACTTTTGTTCAGTCTTCTTGGGGTTAGAAGTATTCAGGATGTGGTGGCTATTTATGTTCAGTTGGGACATCACATGGAGGTTCATTTAGGGGGCGTGCTATGAGTGTGGTGTGATAGGTCATTTTTCTAGGGAATGTCCTACTATTAGCGATCGCAGATGCCAGAGTCAGCAGAGTCCATAGGGCCACTAGGTTCAGGCCTACAAACGTCAGTTCAGCTGCCTAGAGAGAGTGTGTAGGGTTGCAGAGATAATTCTTAGGGTACTAGGGGTGGTCCTAAGGTAGGCTGGATAGGTGGTAGAGTCATATATATGCTTTTTCAGTGGAGGGATTGCATGTCACCATCATAGATACAATCTCCGTCTCTCATCAGCCTGTTTATGCTTCATTTGATCTGTGGTCTACTTACTCATATGTGTTTGCTCGTTATGCTACTCGGTGAGATGTTCTTTTTGATCTATTTTTTTTCCTATACGTGTAGCTACTCCCATAGGTGATTCTTTTATAGTGGATTGAGTGTATCAATTCTGTGTAGTGACCATATTAGGGTATGATATTAGAGTGGAATTGATTATGCTAGATATGGTATACTTTGACTTAATTCTAGGCATGGATTGGTTTTCTACTCATCATGCGGTTTTGGATTGCTTTTCCAAGATCATTACCTTGTGTATACCTAGTATTCCTCAGGTCGTATGGGTAGGTGCAGTTAGTCATGTGTCATGTGGTGTGATATCCTTCCTTGGGGCTCAACGATTAGTAGTAAAGGGGTGTCTAGCATATATTGCGTATGTCTTTGACACTAGTGCTGACACTCCTTCTATTGATTTTGTTCTGGTGGTATGAGAGTTCCCTGATGTATTTCTGACTGATCTAACTAGTCTTCCTCCTAAGATTGATTCATATCGGTAGTGATGTTGAGACGGGTACATAGCGAGTCTCTACCCCACCATACTGAATGGATCTAGTTGAGTTAAGGGAGATTAAGGTATAACTCTAGGACCTCTTGAGTAAGGGGTTTATCAGGCATAGTGTATATCCATGGGGTGCTCCTATTCTATTTGTGAAAAAGAAGGATGGTACCTTGCGTATGTGTATTGATTACAGGTAGCTAAATAAGGTGACCATAGAGATAAGTACTTGATGTCTCTGATTGAAGACTTGTTTGACCAGCTCTAGGGTGCAGTTGTGTTCTCTAAGATAGACTTGAGATCAAGGTATTAGTAGTTGAGGATTAGGGAGGCAAACATCCCTTAGACTGCTTTTAGGACTTGATACAACCACTATGATCTCTTAGTCATATCTTTTGGGTTGACCAATGCCCTGACAGCATTCATGGATTTGATGAACCGTTTGTTTAGGCTCTACTTGGACTCCTTCGTTATTTTATTATTGATGATATTCTAGTCTAGTTAGAAAGAAGATAGCAACATGAGCAGCACCTAAGGATAGTACATCAGAATTTGTGGGATCAGTAGTTGTATGCCAAATTCACTAAGTGTGAATTTTGGCTTGAGTCTATGGCATTCCTAAGGCACGTGTTGTCCAAGGATATGATTATGGGAGATCCGACAAAGATAGCGATAGTTCATGATTGGACTGGGCCCACTTCTCCTACTGAGGTTCACAGTTTTACTGGGTTGGTAGGATATTACAAATGGTTTGTGAAGGGGTTCTCTTCTATTGCAGCACCTTTGACTAGATTGACTTAAAAGAATGTTCCTTTTCATTAGTCTGACGAGTGTGAGGCTAGCTTTCTGAAGCTCAACGCCTTGTTGACTTCAACTTTGATTTTCACTCTTCCTGTTAAGGGCCAGGGATTTACAGTGTGTTGTGATGCTTCAGGTGTTGGGTTGGGTTGCATTCTAATATAGCAGGGGAGAGTTATTGCATATGCTTTCAAGAATTTGAAGGTGCATGTGCAGAACTACCTCACCCATGATTTACATTTGACGGCAGTAGTCTTTGCATTGAAGATTTGGAGGCATACCTGTAGGGTGGGTGGGTATTTATAGGGCTACTATGCGCGACGCTATTCTGCGGACAGAATTCAGATAGAGTAAATTGGAATTTTCCATCAAGGATTCGCCTGACTTATACAGGCCTACGAGTAGACTATACAAGAGCTCGGGGGCGTACCTTGATAGACCTCGTTACTCAGTGTATTAGATTTCATGCATGTTCATGATAGTGGGCCACAGATTCCATACAGGGTTCACATATCGCAAACAGTGGGCCATCATGTGACTCCTTGATAGTTAGTTTTACAAAGAGCTATAAAGTTATAAAACAAAGTAAAGATATTACTTAGTAAAATTTTAGGAATCTTATATATATAAATGAACAAGCCATGTACCGCTAGATGAGGACCCTTGAGATTGGTCAAAGTTCTATTGTTGGACTATGTCTCTTGCATACATATGATCAGATTTTCCTATCTTGATATTTGATTCATTTGAGCAGTCTTACATGTCTACTTGTTATTCAGTCTGCTCTAAATATCAATACATGTTTTATATGTATTGATATCCCAATTTTTGTAGCGCTGCATTTTCATAGATGTAGGCTCAGGTACTCAGGATAGCAGACATTCTCAGTAGCCCAGAGACTTCCAGTTTAGCAGTGGTAAGATCCATCTCTACCTGGATCGATCATATATCTAGAGTCTTTATTTTGCTACGTGTGTACATATGCTAGAATGGGTATGTCAGGGCCTTGTTCCGATAAGTTATCAGATTCTCAGATAAACTCTTTAGAGGCTTCCTAGACTTAGTTTTGTGCAATTGTAAGTTGACCCATGGGCTCTTGTCTTATCTATGTTTAGTGTGTGTCTTGGTATATGTTCCTCTGCTTATGACTCTACATCTTTAGTATAACTCTGATATATATAGTAGCAAGTGCTTGGATAAGTCCTCGATGTCCGCCCCTGTCACGCCCCGGGAGGGTACCCTAGACGTAACCGGCACTCAGAAACCATTTCTGGCTCCGAAGCGAACCACATAGCCTGATCACACGTCTGTTCATTCATTCATTCAGCGGAAGATTTAAAAATAAAGAAATAATTTAGCGGGCAATCCAAATTAACGATCTAACTCAAGAAGGAAAGGCCATGAGCCAACAAATCAAACTTCGATCTTTGTCATTAAAATAGTTCGACAAAAATAATTCAGGAAAAGAAAATACTCAATCGACCCATCACTATGTAGTCTATGAAGTCTCTATCACTACTATCTATTTGGTGCCAATGACATGTTCATGGCTACCTCAAACCAAAATGAAAAGGGCTAACTCGATGCAAGAATGATATAAGCGGTGTCCTCCGAATGTAGGGAAGGACTCACCAATACGTTGAATGCGAATAGATCCCCAATGATGCTCCTATTGACGATTTCTTAAACCTGTCTCTGCATCATGAAACAATGCAGGTCCAAATGTACGAGTATGTAATATGGCAGAATGAAACATACCTCAAGGAAGAATATCACCGGTCCAAATATCTCAAACCCAAAATATAAGAGAGACTCAAATAAGGCGTCATAAGTCTAAAGTAAGAATACATTTGTAGACAAAGACCAATCACACATCATACCATCCAATCCAATCATACACAATATAGTTCAATCAAATCGTATATCCTCCGATTCAATCCAATCATATACAATCGGTTCAATCCGGTCATATACGATCCGATCCAATCCAATCATATACCCTTCCATCGTACACTATCCAATCACATATCATACAATCCAATTCATCGCACATCACCTAATCCGATCATATAAAATCAACTCAACAATCAACTCAAAGGACTCAACTCAATAAATATGCAAATTAAATTATGCAATGTTTATCAATCCAACTCAATCATCAACCAATCTCAATCAAACCAATCATATCATGCACAAACCACTCAATTTGGGAGTTTCTCTAACCGACAACAATCCCACCACCTATATATAGGTGATGCACAACGAATCACGCCGTTGCTCCGTCCGCTCATACTTGCCAAGGTATGAACAGTTCAAACCAATCATGGATCCGTCAATCAATCAAGTCCTATCATTTCATGACAATAAAATAGGGAAACATCCGACACGGTACAATCCCTTCCTACGTTGGCAGCGTAGTTTATGGGATTCGAGTATGGACTATACTCTTACCCAATTCGGTGCTCAATACTCCTCCCAAGACTCAATACACGCATAGCTATTAAGTGAGTAAAATATTTAAAATACTCATTTAGCCTCATCGGACTCTTTCAAATCAACTCATTTAGTCTCATTGGACTCTCTTCAAAACTCAATCAAATCTGGCCTCATTGGACCCTCTTTCAAATTGACTCATCTCCAATCATCAAACTCTTCTCTTTAAAAATCTATATAAATCTCAAAATATACATTTTAAAGGAAAATAATGCTCAACTCATTTATACTCCAAATACTCATGTTCAAAAATATTTAAAATGACTTCTCAAACTCAAATCGTGCTTAAACTCTTTTTAAATCATAGATGAAAATAATCATCCTTTAAAACTCAAAATAGTGTGTAAATAATTTATGCAAAAATGTTCACAAAACATTTATTTAAAACTCTTTCTCAAAAGATTATTTATTTTCAAAATATTCGTAAGACTCCAATCAACTCAATTTATGCACATCACATACCACAAAATCACATTAGACTCCAATCCACTTCATCATACAACATCGTCAAATACCATTATTCACATCGTCATCAAACATCATCATCACCTTATCATCATCATCAAACATCATCATCACATCATTATCAAACATCTACTCCAAAATTCTTATTTTAGTCCTATGTTCAATTTATGGAAGCAAAAGGACATTCTTAACTATCCAATTCATTCTTTTCATTCCAATCAATACATATATACACAAAACCATCCACCTCAACTCAAGACAAATTATGACCAAAGAAATCTCATCTTGGGTTCATGTGAATGAAACATGAATTCATACTCTCAACAAAACTCAACTCAAGAATATCGTCAACATCTATAACTCTATATACAAAGATACATTTGAAATCAATAATATAAAAGATAACTATTTAGTAACTCAAGTCATTAAAAATATCAATCAACTAATAGTACCTAAAAACATTCTATAGTTTAGGAAAACTTTCAAGAAAACCTTCTTAGAAGGTTCAACTCTTTCACAACTCCTATTCAACACATCTATGGGCATACGGAAGAACTAAATCTATATTTTAGGTTAGCCTTACATACCTTGTGAAGACTTTGAAGATACCTAGTTGTTGGGTTTTCAATGGGAGACTTGAATCCTTGAAACTCTTGAAGGCACCCTTTGTTGGAGAAGGATTTGGAGAAGAAGAAGAAGAAGAGAGGGAAAATTTCTAGGGCTTTTTTAGAGAGAGAGAGAAGCTGAAAATAATGGTCCAAAATGCTCAAGGATGGTGTATATATAATTTGGAAAAAGTCCAAGTTGTCCCTCTTCCAAAAATCTGGAAATTTGGGCAAAAGTCTTGCTGGCGCTATAGTGGCGCGTCGCGCCACTGCAGCGCCAAGCCAAAATAGGCTTAAAACCCTGCACATCTACTAGTGGCGCGTCGCACCAAGCCCCAAACTACTGAGGCTGTTTTCTGGCGCTATAGTGGCGTGGGGCGCCACTGGAGCGCCAAGCCCAAATTTCGCCCAGACTTGAAATTCCTGCAGTACTAGTCTGTAGTAAAATGGCCATAACGTTTGACTCCGAACTCCAAAAATTGCAATTTTGGTGGCGTTGGAAAGAAGACTCAAAGACCTTTAATTTGGTAGGTTGTGGGCCACCCAGTTCTTTATATCCTAGGAGATATGGTCGTTTGAATTTGACCCTTATACTAACTCGTCCGAAAACTTAATCGATTGAAGTTCTTTGGACTCGACTTGGTGTTAGAGACCCCTTATGACCCCTAAACACATCTAACACACTTAAAATACTTAGGAATTAATCCTAACTCATGTGTAGAATTACAAGTCCTCCGGTCCGAGTCTACCCACACATAAAGAAATGTTTGAGTTTTTGCCAAAAATTTTCCGGGGTGTCACAGCCCCGTTCTAGTAGGGGCGTGACAATTGCGTACCAAATTTTTTTAAAACTTTATGATGAATCTACATCTTTAGTGTGACTCTAATAAATATAGTAGCAGGTGCTTGGATAATTTCTCGATGTCCGCCCCATTCTAGTTGGGGGCATGACAATTGCATACCAAAAAAGTCTTTTAAGCTTTATGATGAAAAACACATCATGTGAAAATTGTTAAAATTTTATCCTATATTTAATGTAAAATATAACATGTTTTATTAAACACACTAAAAATTATACATGTAATATATGTACTTTTTTTAATTAAACACGGGCATAATCCCATTTATTAAAAGTGGAAACAAAACATACACTTGCTTAAGACCAAATGTGATTCAAGCCCAAAATAAAGAAATTAAACAAAAACAAAGTCTAAAAGAAAATAAAACAAAAAATGAAAACTAATCTACGAAGCTGAAAAATATATTCTAGAAACCTTCGCAGCTAGCATCTATGGGCGATGGTTCATCTTGCGCCTCCCATCAGCTTCGATGCAGCTCCGACTAGCCTCTCCTTGAATCACTATGGCGTTGTAACTTTGATGGGCTTGAGTGAGATCCACATGGATATTTAAAACTCTTATAAATGTAATGTCATGAATTCAGCTTCAATGAAGACTTATTCAGGTCCACCAACTTCAATAAACATTGCTCCTCCAGATAAGACCAATCTATTCTAGTTATAACCTTGAATCGATCTTCCATAGAGCTTATGCTGATCAACTCCCAAATTCGTGCAGGCTAATCTTGAAAGATCTAATACCACTACCTCAAATCATGGAATTGTCCATCACAAGTTTCCATTAACAATGACCTGTAGATGAAACCTCGCTAATTTCCACACTAGAATGCACTATGAGGATATTTTTTTGTTGTTTTGTACTTCTTTACTTGTAATATAGGTCTTTTGGCTTTTTTGCTTTTGATACTCACTTGTGTTGTAACATCACTTTACCTACTATGTACATTATTTTGATCTTGATGAGTTTTGAATTCTGACAAAATTTATTCTGACCGCTTCTTGTTTCTGATATTTGGAATGTCATTCTTATCCGTTTGTAAAATAGGTTTAGCTTGTATTGGTAAATCATGTACTTGACTGAATTGAATTGATTTTGTACCTAAAAAATTAAAAACTAAGTGAAAAAATCTGCTAGCTGATTCCCCTGTTTGAATGTACGAACCAGTTAAACTTCTCTATTTTTCATTGTTGCGTTAATAACTCTAATATCAATTGATATAATCAAAGGATTTCCCACACTCCATCCAAAAAATTCTTGATTATTAGAGAATCTGTTTCCATAATCAAAGGGAGAAGTTATGTTTCAAACAGTATAGTAAACCACAGTTGAAGTCTTTAACTTCAGCTTTCGAAGCAGAACACGACTCAAAGTTTCTTGCCTTAGCAAAGAAAAACTCTCTTAGTACATTTCTGATACAAAAAGCCTTGGAACTGATTTCATTATTAGCCTTGTTAGAACCATCAGTGTTACACTTGCAACTTTCTCTACCGGGAGACACTTACTTTATCACTTTGTTGATAATCAAAGGTGTATAGTTTTTCAAACATTGTACTATTGATGACCAATTATTAGGCATTCCTGATAACCATGGATACCTGTAGTTAGCTATCAAATAAATATTCCTGTTAATCGATACAACCATTGAATGTCTATCATCCTTTTCCATGCTTTATCACATTTCTCACTTTCCATTTTTGCCAGATAATAAAGGTAGGGACTTCCCTGTACAGCGGCCTTCTTTGTCACATAGTCTTCCTCCAACCACTTATAAATTATTTGCCTGAATTGAACAAAAGAATCACGTATTCTAGTTGCTCCTGCAAATATTTTTCATAGATAATTAGAAGCAGGACATGTAATAAACAAATGATTGATATATTCTTGAGACTTAGTGGTACAACAACACTCCACATAATTGTGATCCTATTTTTTATCAAGACTTCTATGATAGTTATCATATTAAACCATAATCTCCATAGTAAAAAGAAAATCTTAAGAGGAATGGCCTTCTCTCAGATGAACATTATATCTTTCAGAGGATCTTTCCTGGTTCCAACAATATTCCATGCACTTCCTATAGAAAAAGTCTCATTACTATTAGGCATCAACCAAGGCTTATCCCTCTCTTCTGACATATGAATTTTCGTAAGACAACTTAAATATGAGCAAAGTCTTCCTCATTGAATAAATCGACCATCATATTAATATTCCAACTTCCCTCAAGTCTGATCTGATTTACCCCTTCTATGTTGACAATAGGAACATGATTAATAGGCAAAATATAATGTAAAACACCGAATTGTGTCTAATTTTCATACCATAAGCTAGCATGACCACATCTAGGTTCCTATCAAATCTCTTGATCAATACACTCTCTAGCCATTAACATCAATTTCCAAACATGAGATCCACCCCTCCACTCAACAACTTGAGGTATGTGGCTCTTACAATATTTGTTCCACATGAAGTTGGACCATAGAGTATTCTTTGTCCTGAAGTTTCGCCATATTTTGGAAATAAAGCTTTTGAGATATCAAATAGGTATCTAAAACAAATATCCCCTTCCTCTTTAAGAAAACATATATCCTCCCATCCAATTCAATGTTTGGCTCCGCCATCATCCTTATAATTCCAAAGAAAATTTACAGAACACCTATGTATATCCTTAGTTACACACTTTGGGGGAATAAACACTAATAATAAGTAAATAGGTATACTCTTCAGTACAACATTTATCAGTGTTACTTTGCAACCAAAAGAGAGCAACTTGCCTTTCCATACCTGTAACCTACTCTGAATCTTCTTAACCAACTCATTGAAATGTGTTTTCCTCTTTTTTGCATGATCAATAGGTCACCCTAGATACATCAAGGGGAAGCTTTCTTTCCCTATCCTAGTGGCATTCTCTTCCAACGAACATGAGCATATGCAGCCTTATTGAACATATAGAAAAAAGTTTTTTTCCTTGTTCATAGTCTTCTGTCTTGACTGATCTTTATATTCCTTCAACACCTTCATAATAAGTAATAATGACTTTCTTTCAGTTGCTACAAAAATAATAGTATCATTTGCATAAGCAAGATGATTTAAGTTGTCACTCCACTTGGGCATTCCATAACTCAAATAAATCATCTTTACAAAATAGTTGATTAAGTGCCCTGGTTAGTACTTTTGCTGCAATAATGAATAAAGTAGGGGATAAAGGGTCTTTGTGCCTCAATCTTCTTGTAGAATGAAAGATACCTTGAGCTTGACCATTGATGAGAATAGAATACCAATTATTGGCAATCAACCTCCAAATCATATACAACAACAACAACAACAACCCAGTGAAATCCCACATTGTGGGGTCTGGGGAGGGTAGAGTGTACGCAGACCTGACTCCTACCAATGTAGGACGGCTGTTTCCGAAAGACCCTCGGCTCAATAAAAGCATAGAAAAAGGTCAGACAAGAATATTAGAGTAAATAAGTAGATGACGAAAACGGTCCAAATAATAGTATAATCAAAGCACAAAAAAAAAACAGTAGATATTATTATTGGATAATAACATAAATACCATAAATAACATACATCCGAGTACAAGAAATCATAGTGCGTTAATACGCCTACGAATAAGGGAGAATAAAACCACTATGTACTAGCCTTCTACCCTAATGTGTGTCCTCCACACCCTCCTATCTAGGGTCATGTCCTCGGTAAGTCGTAAATGCGCCATGTCCTGTCTGATCACCTCTCCCCAATATTTCTTCGGCCTACCACATGCCTTACTCATATCCTAGTTAATAACAACATTAGTTGGCTTCCCTATTTTACCAATATCGGTAATGATATCTTGAGCCAATAACACATTTTCAGAGATATTTTGTCCTTTACAAATCCAGACTGATGATGAGCAATCAATCTAGGTAAGATACTTTCCAGCTTGTCATGTAGAATGCTAAAGATTACCTTATTAATAAAGTTACTTAGACGAATTGGTCTTAAGTTAGAAAAGTTCTGAATATGATCCGTTATTAGTGTAAGTAACAGATTTTGACAAAGAGTTACCTTGAAAAAAAGCCTGAACAATCTTAACAATATCTCCACCAACAGTATCCCAATAATATTGATAGAAATGACATGTGAAACCATCATCTCCACAATAACTATCACCATTAAGCTCAAAAACCACATTATTAATCTCATCTTCTCTAGCAATAGACTTTAATATGTCATTATAATCATTAGATATCTGAAAGTAAATATTTTGTAAAAGAGAGAAACTGCTATTTACACCATTTTCAATAAACTGATTCTGAAAGTAGTTTATAGATTCAACTGCAATCTCCTCTTCTCCTTCTGTCCAGTGCCCATAAACTTTTTAAATTCTCTTTAAAGTTAATCTCTTCCTCTTTTCCTTCACTAGGCAGTGAAAGAATTTAGTATTCTTATCCCCTTCTGTAAACGACTAAATGCTAGCTTTTTATCTCCTAAATTCCTATTCATAATGAAAATATAGTTTTTATTCAGCCTGTGCTTGGTGGAGAATAACTTTGTTAGCAAATGTTGGGTGTTGTTCAAAAAGCTCCTCCTTCAATCAAACAATCTCCTCTCTTACCACAAATTTCTTGAAAATATCACCAAACTTTTCCCTACTCCATTTAGACAAGGCTAACTTGGTTTTCTTCCGCTTCAACTTCCATTGAAAAACATCCCCCATAGAAATCTCCATTCCAGCTCTCTCTCATTATTTCTTTAAAATAATCTTTTTTTGTCAAGAATTTCAAAAACATAAATGGTTTTTTAAAAAGCTGAACAACTTCATCAACAACTACATCATAGATAAGTAATAAAGGTGCATGGTCAGAATATGTTCTATATAAATGCTTAAGCTTCATGTTACCGATTAAATCCTAAAATGCTTGGTTGGTGATCACCCTGTCTAACCTCTTGAAAATAAAAACTTCATCAAATGTCCCATTCCACCATGTGAATGAACTTTTAGAAAAGCTTATCTCAGCCCGTTCACATGAATTTATATAGAAAGAAAACTCCTCATACTCTTGTGGATACACTAGGAGACCATCAATTTTTTTTTCATCCCCAAAATTACATTGAAATCACCTCCAACCATCCATGGCAAAGAGAAAGTATTTCTAAGGGTATATAGATCATCCCAAAGTTCTAATCTCTATTTAGCAATGTATTTGGCATAAACCACAGTATCCATCAACAATTTGCCATCTTCTAAAGTAAGATGGAGAGTGAGTTGTTGGTCAGAATCAGAAATTACACCCACCTGAATCTGATGTTTCACAGCCACCCAAATCTGACCATTGAAGTTATAATTCACATAACTCATGTCCAACCTCCTTTTAGAATTTTGTGTGTGTCTAGTATCATGGAATAATCTAGTAAAGCAATCAGTAAAAACATATGATGTTTGTTCAACATTTGAACTCTATGAAATGCATTTTGAGTTCTCACAGATCTTATGTTCCAAAATAAAGCTTTCATGATCATATAACAAATGACTTCACCACCCTTTTAACGTGCTTCCTTGTTGGTTGGAAATCTATTGTCATGATCCGAGCCTATGGCTTAGACGTGACATGACGATTGGGATTATGAGGGATCCCAACCAAGACATCTTAGCATACATCACATACATGAGGTAAAGAAACTTAACAAGATAAGCGAAAGTAACAATTCAAAAGTGAAGTCTACGAGATAGAAATACTCAATAAGTGTCCAAAATTGACCACATCAAAGTAACGTATAAACATGCCTATAAGTCTATATTTGATGGAGACTTAGGAAAATATCCTAGCTCACCCGAATCATAAGAATAAAGTCAAAGTAGCAATGTGAAAAGAAATTCATGTCCTCGATGGAATGAGGACTCACCAACTCTTTGATAACTAAAGCAACTCTAGCCACGAATAGGATGGTCGCCATCCGCTCCTACATTATGAGACAATGTAGGCAAAATACGCATTAGTACATAGAAGGTACTAAGTATGTGAGCTATGCATGAACAAGTAATAGGACATGAATGGATGCATGACCAATCATTATGAACATGAATAAAGCTTAAAGAATATAAAACATATGAAACTTATGGTTAATGCATTATAAAACTTAGTAGAAAATCTCATATCTTAGCATTCAACTTGTGTGGAATAAGACCTTTAATCTACATCTTAAGACCATGTAAGCTATAACATGGAATCCGATGTAGCTCCCACATCAAGAAGAGAGAGGCTACTTGCCAAGGTAGACTTCATTAGAAACAACTTTAACTTTGTGAGCTATATGTGGATCCACTAGCTAGTCCATAAAGGTAACCTACGTGAGCAACATAGCTTGGGACTTTAGGTTGCTACTAGGATTCCTCTAGTTAACTACTTGGGTTATCAAACCGAACCCCACTTAGAAGTCCTCTCGGTGCTTAGTCAATATCCCAATGGAATTCATTAAAACATGATCATAAACATTATAGGGAAAGATAGTAACTATCTATTAGTCCATCTTTATAAAACATATTAGGAGTAGCTCATTAACTTTAGTGATTCATAGAAATCCGTAAATTTGGTGAGAATTGTCTTTATCACCATCTAAGCATGATTGTGTGAGAATTTACATATCACACCATAATAACTATCTTGGATCATAATTGATCATTATCATAAATTTCATCATTAAATCGTAATTTCAACTTCATTCATGAAAGCTTTCTTTGAAAATCATTAAACTGATAATTAACTCATGAAAATCATCTTTGACTTCATAATCATAATTGGAAATAGCTTTATGCGTGGGCATTCATAATTCATCTTAAAATCATGCAATTCATGTAGAAACAGACTTGGAATAGCCATTGATAATAATTCAAAATGAAATTTAAACAACCCAATACAATTCATTAAAACTAGGGTTCATAAATAATTTGAAATTGAAGAATAACTTTGAGGAAACCTTAGGACTCCATGGGAGAAAGGAACCCATGGATGAATCCCTACATACCTTTGTAAAATCTACTCAAAATTGAAGAAGAAACTTTGAAGAACTTGAAACCTTAGCTTGGAATTTGAAGGAGAGCTTGAGAGAACCCTTTGGTCTTGCCTTAGGAGAATTTTTGAAGAATGATTTAGAATAGAGAGAATTTTGAAGAATTGAACTTATATAAACTTTGAACTTGGCCATAAAAGTGTCTAGGTTCATTGAATTGAACTTTGCGAACCGAAACAATTTCCCTTCATTAAAACTTGAATTTGAACCTACGAAGTGACTCAATGATCTTAGGAAAAAAGACAAGTCATCTTGACGACTCGTCCCATAGGTTTTAGAAACACCCTAAAAACATAGTCTCTGAAGTTTTGTTATGACTCACCTCTAGAGTTGTCAAAGCTTCTACGATTTGTCTTATCAAGTCATAGACTCGATCCTGAGAAATTATGAAACTAGGGACTCTGAGGTTTGGTTATGATTCATTGTTATGACTCGTAGTCTTCATTACGAGTCATAAATGTCAGTCATCCTGTAGGTTTTGAGAACTGCAAGTTATTGATCCTCTAAAGTTTTACGACGCGTTGTTCTTACAACTAGTACATAGGATGACGACTAGTCCTGCTGTGTCGTAGGACTATCCTAAGCATGGTCTTGAACAAGCTCTGAGGCTCACTCTACGACTCACTCTTACTAGTCATAGAAGGCTCTACGAATCGTAGAGTTACATGTAAACATGAAGTCAGTCCAAAATTTAGAATTTTCTCCTTGGTTCCAACTTTCAGACTTTCGAGCTATTACAATATGTCCCTCTTAGGAACATTCGTCCTCTAATGATATTTAACTAGTATAGAAAAGACACGAAAAGAGGACTAGCTTTTGAACATTAATATAATGACACCTCGTAATGTATAGAACATGAAAACTTCAAACTTGTCATAAAACATGACTTAAAAAAGTAAACTTTCATGAACACACATGCCTGTGAATAACATGTGAGGAACTGAATACATAGAATCTTAATCGATTTAAATAAGAACAACTTACTACCTTAGGCTTGTGTAGAGGGAAAGAGATACGAGTATCATTTCATCATATCCACCTCCTCTTCACAAGTAGCACTCTCTACTTGTTGATTTATCTACAACACCTTAACGGACACAACTTCCTTTTTTCTTAGCTTCTTCACTTACCGGTCTTAGATTTCCACCGAAACTTCCTCAAAAGTCAAATTCTCTTCAACACACACATCCCCTAATGGTACAATGGAATTTTCGTCACTCAAAAACTTCCTTTACATTGATACCTAAAATGTTGGGTGAACCATAACTAACTCAAATGGAAAATCTAATTCATAAGCCACCTTGCCAATACGTCTCAATATTCTATAAGGTCCAACATACCTAGGACTCAATTTTCCTTTCTTACCAAAATGCATTACACCCTTTATGGGCGAAACCTTCAAATAGACCCAATCATCCACCTCAAATTCAAGCTCTCTTTCCCTAACATTCGAATAGGACTTTTGACGACTTTGAGTTGTCTTCAATTTCTCCCTTATTAGTCTCACTTTCTCCATAGAATATATTACCAAATCTAGACCAATCAAGGTCATTTCACCTACATCAAACCATCCCACCAGGGAATCACATCATTTTCCATACAATACCTCAAAAGGAGCCATTTGGATACTAGAGTGATAACTATTATTGTAGGCAAACTCAATCAATGGTAGATGTTCATCCCAACTTCCTTTAAAGTCAATCATACATGTCCTCAACATATCCTATAAAGTTTGAATCATTCTTTCAGCTTGACCATCGGTTTGAGAATGGAAAACGATGCTTAACTTCACCTTTGTGCCAAGACCTTTTTGAGATGAATTCCAAAAGTGCAAAGTGAATTGAGTACCTCGATCAGTTATAATAGACAAGAGAACACCATGAAGTCTTACCAACTAATGAACATACAACTTGGCATAATCTTTGGCACCATAAGGAGTCTTAACCGGTAGAAAATTAGCCGACTTCATCATTTGATACACACCAACCCAAATAGAGTCATGTTTCTAATTAGTACGAGAAAAACCCATTACAAAGTCCATATTCACATCTTCCCACTTCCAAGTAGGAATTTCAATATCTTGAGCTAAACCTCTAGATTTTTGATGCTCAAGTTGGTAATTTGGATACTTAGCCACAAATTCCTCTATATCCTTCTTCATGAAATTCCATCAATACACCTCCCATAAATCATGATACATCTTAGTGGAAGCTAGATAAATCAAATACCAAAAACTATGTGCCTCATTCAATATCAATTCTCTTAACCCATCAATGTTTGGAACACACAACCAACCTTGGTAGCGAAGTACCCCATCTCCCCCTTGGGATAAAGCCTCAATGGCCTTTTCCGTAATCGACTTCTTTAATTTAACCAACACCAGATCATTGTCTTGCTTAGCCTTGACATCAATTACTAGAGATGATTTCGAATCATTTTGAATAAGGATACCTCCATCAATTGAATCAACCAACCGAACACCTAATTGAGCCAATCTATGCACATCCTTAAAAAATTATTTGTTACCTTCTTACACATGTGCAACACTACTGATAGACAATCTACTAAGTGCATCGGCAACCACATTATCTTTGCCCGGATGGTACAATGCACTTATATCATAGTCCTTCAACAATTCAAGCCATTTCTTTTGCCAAAGGTGCAAGTCCTTTTGCTTAAACATATATTATAGACTCTTATGATCGGTGAATACATCTACATGGATGCCATAAAGATAGTATCTCCAAATCAGGAAGGCAAATACAATGCCACTAGTTCTAAGTCATGAGTCGTATAATTCTTTTCATGCACCTTAAGTTGCCTAGAAGCACAGGCTATTAACATACCTTTCTACATTAAGACACAACCAAGACCAACTCTTAAAGCATCACAATACACAACAAAACTATCAAACCCTTCCGGCAAGGTCAAAATAATAACGGTAGTGAGACTATCCTTCAACTCTTGGAAACTCCTCTCACAAGTTTCTGACCACTAGAACTTCACTTTCTTTTGAGTCAACTTAGGCAAAGGTGACAAAATTGATGAAAACCCTTCTACAAATCTTCTATACTGTCTAGCTAGGCCCAAGAAACTTATAATATCCGAAGGGGACAATGGTCTAGGCTAATTCTTAATCGCCTCGGTTTTCTAAGGATCAGCCATAATCCCTTCATCGGATACAATGTGACCAAGGAAAGAAGCCTCCCTTAACCAAAACTCACACTTGTTGAATTTAGAAAATATTATTTATCCCTTAGAGTTTGCAATTAAATCCTCAAGTCATTAGCATGCTCCTCCTAATTATGAGAGAAAACCAAAATGACATCAATAAACACAATTACAAATATGTCCCCTACAAACACAATTACACAATCACACTTTTTGAATTTAGCAAATATTGTTTATCCCTTAGAGTTTGCAATTAAATCCTCAAGTGATTAGCATGCTCCTCCTAATTACGAGAGAAAACCAAAATGTCATCAATAAACACAATTACAAATATGTCCAAATATTTTTTGAACACCCTATTCTCAAGTCCATGTATGCCACGCGGGCATTGGTCAAATCAAATGACATAACTAGGAACTCATAATGGCCATATCTTATTCAAAAAGCTATATTGGGAACATCACACTCCCTCACCCTTAGTTGGTAATAACCAAAATGGAGATCAATCTTAGAGAAGTAACTCCCCCCTTGCAATTGTCAAACAAATCATCTATTCTTTGAATTGGGTATTTGTTCTTGATAGTTACTTTATTCAATTGCCAGTAAATAATGCACATATGAGGTGAACTGCCCTTGTTTCTAACAAACAAAACGAGAGCACCCTATGGGGATATACTTAACCTAATGAAGCCTTTATCTAACAAGTCTTTCAATTGATCATTTAACTCCTTTAGTTTCGCCGGGGCCATTTGATATAGAGGAATAAAAATGGGCCGAGTATTGGGAAGAAGGTCTATGCCAAAGTCAATTTCCCTTTCAAGAGGAACACCGGGTAAATCATTGGGAAACATATCTGGAAACTCATTAACAATGGGGACCGACTCTAGAGTAGGGGCTTCATAATTTGTATCCCTAGACCTTATAAGATGGTAGATGCAACCCTTGGAAATTTTTTTGTCAATCTTTAAGGCACGAAATGAATTGACCTTTGAACACAGAATTAATACCCTTTCATTCTAGGATCGGCTCATTTGAAATTGAAACTTAACTACTCAGGCTCTAAAATTAATAGAACCATAACATGCATATAGCCAATTCATACCAAGGATAATATCAAAATTAGTCATATAAAGCTCAACTAGATCACATAGAGTAACTTTAAGTAAAACCAAAATTGGACAGTTTCTATAGACTATTTTAGCCACAACCGACTTACTACGGGAGTATATACGAAAAAAGGCTCTAACAATATTTTGGGTCTAACATCAAATCTTATGGCCATATAAGGAGTAACAAAAGACAAATTTGCATCTAGATTAAGTAAGGCATAAACATCATAGTGAAGACCCGTAACATACCAATAATAACATCGGGAGTCTCCTCCACCTCTTGCATACCATAAATAACATAAAACTGATTGTTGTTTTACCCACCCTTTGGTTGCACTTGAGCAACTTGGACTTGAGGACGAACATCTTTAAATTTACATCCCTTAGAATGATGACCCAGCTTGCCACATCGATAGAACACATTCAAACTGCTAGGTACTCTCCCTTGTGACTTTTTCCATAATTCTTGCATGCGGGGGTAACTTGGAAAATAGGAGAAACTCCTTGAGGTTTAGAGTTAGGCATCCTATCCTTGTTAAACCTAGGAGTAGCATTTGAAGATCCTTGACCAGAGAACCTTTGGCAAAAATGAGGACGCCCACCACTTCAGGACGTAACATAAGAAGAATCACCACCATCGGTCCTTACCCTTTTAGCTTCTCATCCTCTATTTGATCTGCATAAGTCATAAGTCTAGAGATGTCCACTTATCAAATCAAAATAGCCATATTTCACTCCTTAGAAACCACATCCAACCCCCCTGGACACAAACTTACTCATTTGAGGTCTTGGGTCGACAACCATGAATGGAGCATATTTTGACCATTGGGTGAACTTGAGAGCATAGTCCCTCACACTCATACCTCCTTGCTTAAGATTGATGAAATATTTTATCTTATCCTCACTCAACTACAATGGGAAGAAACGATCAAGAAACACTCCTTTAAATTCATCCCAAGTCAAAGGATCCACCTCTCTAGGCCGTTCTCTTTTCCATTGATCAAACCAAATTTAAGCGACACTCTTCAATTGATAAGTTGCCAACTCCTCCCTATCAACTAGGCTAACCCCAATAATATCCATAATCTTTTGAATGCTATCAACAAACTCTTGTGGATCCTTTTCTACCCTGGAACCCCAAAACTCGGGGGGATTCATCCTCATGAAATTTCAAACTCTTGTTGCCACCGTACCCATATTTGGGTTCACATAAACAACTACCTCATGATTTTCTTGAGCCATAATGGCTTGAGTAAGTACTTGAAAGTCCGTTCGAAACTCAGCATTTGAGACTTGGCCATTCAAGGGATCATTCAGAGCTTGTTATTCATCTTCAACCATATTTCTTCTAACGGGGTATCTTCTTGGAGGCATTTTCTGAAAATCGCAAAGAACAAGCATTTGAGGGAAAGACTTAATGTACCACTCTACCGCACGACATGAATCATGAAAGAAATGAGATTTTCCTAAGATGTTTCATAGCTTCTTATGCAAGGATGTGGTATACTTCACACCAATGAAAAAGACTCTACTTAAGTGTCATGTTAGACTCCCTAGAACACTCCTAAACCTCATGCTCTGATACCAAGTTTGTCACGATCCGAGCCTAGGACCTAGACATAAAATAGTGATCGGGATTAAAAAGGACTCCAACCAAGATATTTTAGCATACATCACATAAATAAGGTAAAGAAACTTAACAAAATAAGCAGAAGAAATAACTCAAAAGTGAAGTCCAAGAGATAGAAATACTCAAAAAGTGTCAAAAATGGACCACATCAAAGTAACGTCTAAACATGCCTCTAAGTCTATGTTTGATGGGGGATTAGGATAAGCTCCTAGCTCAATTGAATCATACGAAGAAATTTAAAGTAGCAATGTGAAAATAAATTTATGTCCTCAATGAAATGAGGACTCACCAACTCTTTCATAACTAAAACAAATCTAGTCACAAATAGGATGGTCACCGTCCGATCCTACATTATGAGTCAATGTAGGCAAAATATGTGTTAGTACATAGAGGGTACTAAGTAAGTGAGTTATGTATGAACAAGTAATAGTACATGAAAAATATGGCATTGGATGCATCACCAATCATAATCAACTTGAGTAAAGCTTAAAGCACATAAAACATATGAAAAATTATTGTCAATGCATCATACTTTGTAGTAAATCTCATATCTTAGCATTCAACTTGTGTGGGATAAGACCTTTAACCGATATCTTAATACCATGCGATCTATAACATGGAATTTGATGTA
The DNA here is from genome assembly GCF_947179165.1 of Solanum dulcamara. NCBI lineage: Eukaryota > Viridiplantae > Streptophyta > Magnoliopsida > Solanales > Solanaceae > Solanum > Solanum dulcamara. Next base: position 40,400,375 of record NC_077241.1, read on the forward strand.
ACTCCCACATCAAAAATAGAGGCTACTTCACAAGGTAGACTCTGTGAGAAACAACTTTAACTTTGTGTTCTATATGTGGATCCACTAGCTAGGCCATAAAGGCAACTGTCACGACCCAGCCCCGTGGGCCGTGACTGGTTCCCTATTAGGACACCCAAACGAACTTACATACCAAATTATCATATTACAAAATAATTCCAATTTAATATTAGTCTTAATCAGAATAACAGGCTATCCTTAATTTCAGTAGCCGCGTGTGCAGAAAATAATTTAACAAACCAAAAAGGGGCAACGAAGGGTGCGTCACCGGATACGTACATATATACAAACATATGGGCCATTTTGGCCGTTATAACAAAAGGGGCCTCATTAAGATACAAATCATATGCGAACGAACATACACGACCCATGACCCACACCTATCTCTACAGGCCTCTACCAAAGCATAACGAAAACATATGACGGGACAGGACCCCGCCATACCCAAATATTCAAATACATAAGAGTGTGTACATCATAAAGGCATATACCAAAATGCGGCTCCAAGTCAATAGAGCACTCTGTAGTAGAAGAAGGTATGCAGCCTATGCCGATGGATCCAGAACGTCTATACCTGCGGGTATGTAACGCAGCCCCCAAAGAAAGGGGGTCAGTACGAAATATGTACTAAATATGTAAAGCACACGTGTAAGGAATATAAATCATAACTGAAAGGGAGGGTACACGGAGCACATACCAAACCAGAACATTAAAATCTGTACTGAAAACATATGTACATAATGCAAGTAAAATCATGCATAAGGCATAAGAACGTGGTCACCACCCTGACACTGGTGCCACAACACATCATACTCCAGAAGGTTTCAAATCTCCGTACCAACCCCAAACATATCGTATCATCACAGCATGCCATATCATCAGAACATATCATATGCCATGTCACATCATGTCACCATAGACGGTACCCGGCCCTATGGCGAGGTCTCGGGACCCGTAACACATCATACTGCCGAGTATATTATAGGGCGCACGATTACAAAGCCAGCCCGGGTTCCGGCGAACGATATCATAGTAATATGCACGAGCGGAGTAGTGAGAAACTAATGCAGCACATATATATATCAAACATTTCTGAAATTATGTTTACAGTCCCAAAACGGGTATTAGAACATAAGGGGACGATCAGGATATTATTATTTTATTCTTAGTTTTTGTAGGAAAACTCATGGGCAAAAGTTATCCCTTTATGTTATATCAGAATAAACAAGATAGGAGAACTAGGTGAATTTCGGAGCTAGTGGGCCCACCTTTGGCCAAGCTGAGGTGGCGTACATAAATTTCAAACATTTGGCCCTACAGAGTCATCTATCAAGGTTGTAGGATGATGCGGTCATATAAGTAGAAGTTACGGATATTTGCATGTTTCTTTTCAACATACATGAATTTTTAATTCAATTTCACTGAATGGATTTCTAGGAAATTTAAGCTTGGATTCTCATGAGTAGAGTTTTTCCCGAGACTCAAATTACAACCTACTACACTTAGGATATGCCAAAACAAGAAAAAGAGGAGCTTTACATACCTTATCTGCTTCTTACGCTCACTCAAATTCAAATCCCGTTTCTTCCAAAATCTACAAATGGTCACAATTACCAATTGTAAATTATAAGCCTTTAAGAGTTCAATTTTTTTTTTCCTTTACTTGCCTACAAAAATTTGGGCAGCACCTCCCCTATAAATTCAACATCCCCGAGAATTTAACTCGGCTAGAATATCAACAACAACACCCACAAGCATACCAACAATATCAACAATTACTACAAAGCACAATTTACACTAAAAATCTTTCTTCTTCTTCTCTTTTGTCACATAAGGCCACAAGTTCTATTTCACCTCACCTTCAAACTAATATCAACATTTCATATTCATTTACTAGCTCAAGACCACGTAATCATAATTCGAAAGAAGTTAACATTATGCCATACAATATGTAAGAATTCCACCAAAACCATAATCCACCCAAAACTTCTACGAATGTAACGAAACTACCAAATTGCATTGTCTCCCTCCAAATTCATTAAGAATAACAATAATCCACATACTAGAATTCTATTTCCATAATTACACAAAAACTATACTAAAATCACATAATTCTCTATAACAACTTATAACCAATTTTAATGCCATCTCGAATCATTAAACTTTTAGTTACACCATAATCGCCATAACGACACCACTAACAAGCTAAATAAAGTTCAATTCCTCTTCTCCCAACCATCACACCACATGACCACACACACCCACTTGCACACCCACATGGTCACACACCCACATACATCATAATTACATGATTTCCACTTAATTCCACTAGCTACAACACATAGACTTCTTCCATAACATAAAAAGATAGAGTTCTTACCTTTTCTTCAATTTTCGACTTGCCACAAATGAAATTTTCTCGCTCAATTAATTATACTACGTTGAAGAGGGCCTCAAACTTGACAAGAATTCAAGAAGATAAGATTTTTGGATCAAAGTTGAAAAACTTGGAATTTTTCCCCTTTTCTTCCTCTAGTATCGGTCTCTTCTTCTCTTGGAAGATGACTTAGCTCTCTTTGGAAGTCTTGAAACTTCTAGAGACACATATACTAAATAGATGATGGGCCAATATAATTAATGAACTAAATTTTCAAGGCTTGGGCCATATCATGTATTGGGCCCTAATTTCTCTTATTCCTTATTATTATTATTTTGAGCCCAACTATAAGTCTTACTAGTAATTCACAAAATTAGTTTCCAAAATTTCCAATTTTTTTTTTGCCCTCGGTCTTCCTCCGTATTTCCACACCATTTTTTTTCATGAACATCACACCGGTACTAATTGAAATAAATAAAATAATCCAAAAATATTTTTTCCTCTTTCCGAATGCGCAAAGGTGCGAGATGTAACATCCTCCCCTCTTTTAGAACATTCGTCCCCGAATGTTAAATTAGCCTTATGGGTTGGATTCTTTATATGGGCGGCACACATAATTAATTACTAATTAATGTAATTAATTAAGAAATTTAAGTTACCTGACGGCATAGGAAACAGGTACAGATATTTCTTCTTCATCTCGCTTTCAGCCTCCCAGGTCATTTCCTCTCGGTTATTGTTCCTCCATAGAACCTTGACAGAGGGTACATCCTTGGTGCGCAATCTTCTCACCTGCCGATCTAAAATGACTACGTGATGTTCTTCATAAGATAGCTCTTCCGTTATCTGTACATCTTCTATAGGAAATATTCTGGAAGGATCACCAACACATTTATGAAGCATAGATACATGAAATACCGGGTGCACTGCCTCCAGATCGGACAGTAAGTCTAGCTCATAGGCGACTTCGCCTATCCTCCGGGTGATCTGATAAGGTCCGATATACCGCGGACTAAGCTTACCCTTTTTGCCAAACCTCATCACACCCTTCATGGGAGACACCTTCAGAAATACCCAATCGCCAATCTGAAACTCTAGTGGTTGACGTTGCTTATCTGCATATAATTTTTGTCGACTCTGGGTAGCCAATAATCGCTCCCGAATAAGCTTTACCTTATCAACTGCTTGCTGTACCACATCTGGCCCAATTAATTTAGTCTCGCCCACATCAAACCAACCAATCGGGGATCTGCACTTCCTACCATATAGGGCTTCATACGGAGCCATCTAAATGCTAGAATGGTAGCTATTATTATAAGCAAATTCAATAAGTGGCAAATGATCATCCCAGCTACCTTTGAAATCAATTACACAGGCCTGCAACATATCTTCCAGCGTCTGAATAGTGCGCTTGGCCTATCCATCGGATTGAGGATGAAATACGGTGCTAAGACTCACCTGAGTCCCTAATCCTTCCTGGAACGATCTCCAGAAGTTAACCGTAAATTGGGCACCTCTGTCAGTTATAATAGATACAGGAACTCCATGGAGCCTTACTATCTCCTTAATATATAATCTAGCATAATCCCCAGCCGAATACGTAGTCCGAACAGGAAGAAAATGGGCTGATTTTGTTAATCTATCAACAATAACCCAAATAGAATCATATCTGCGTAGAGTGCGTGGTAATCGTGTAACAAAATCCATATTAATTCTTTCCCACTTCAAAGCGGGAATTTCCATTTGCTATAGTAATCCAGCGGGCTTTTGATGCTCGATCTTGACTTGCTGACAGTTAGAACACTGACCAACAAACTCTGCAATGTCTCTTTTCATCCCGTCCCACCAATATAAACATTTGAGATCATGATACATTTTTGTGGATCCAGGATGAATAGAATATCGGGCATTATGTGCCTCGCCCATAATTTGCTGCCGCAGCCCTGCAACGTCAGGTACACATATCCTGCCTTCACATAATAATACCCCATCAGACAAAATTTTGAACTGAGTCCTTTCTTTGTTAAAAGCCACATTTTTGTACTGTAACAAATTGGGATCCTCGAACTGCCGCCGTTTTACCTCTTCCATAAGTGATGATTCAACAATATCTCAGATAGAAATCCCGGTATCTCCAGAATCGGCCAAACGAACTCCAAGGCTGGCTAACTGATTAATCTCACGAACCAATTCTTTCTTTTCTGGTGGCACGTCGGTTAAACTGCTCATAGACTTGCGGCTAAGTGCATCAGCTACCACATTGGCTTTCCCTGGATGATACAAAATATCGACATCATAATCTTTCAATAATTCAAGCCATCTTCTCTGCTGCAAATTTAGCTCTTTTTGCTTAAAAATATATTGGAGGCTCTTGTGGTCCATATAAATATCAACGTGGACCCCATATAAATAATGCCGCCACATCTTCAAGGCATGAATCACCGCGGCTAATTCTAAATCATGAGTGGGATAATTTCTCTCGTGCGGTCTAAGCTGTCGGGAAGCATAAGCTATGACTCGATCGTGCTGCATTAACACGCAACCTATCCCAATACCCAAAGCATCACAATAAATGACATACCCCTCTGACCCCTCTGGAAGAGCTAAAACTGGAGCTGTAATCAACTTTTCCTTCAGCAATCGAAAACTGCATTCACAAGCATCAGTCCAATGAAATTTTGCTGCCTTCTGAGTTAGCTTTGTTAAGGGTGTCGCAATAGAAGCAAAATTTTCTACAAATCTTCTATAATACCCAGCTAACCCCAGAAAACTGCGTACCTCTGTCGGTGTGGTAGGCCTGGGCCAATTTTGTACAGCCTCAATCTTTTATGTATCGACCCGAATGCCATCTGCTCCAACAATATGCCCTAGGAATGCCACGGAGGTTAACCAGAATTCACATTTAGAGAATTTAGCATATAATTTTTGTTGTCAAAGTATGCTGAGTACTGTTCTCAGATGATCGGAATGTGCTTCTGCTGATCATGAGTAAACTAAAATATCATCAATAAATATAATCACGAACATATCAAGGTACAGCCGAAATACCCGATTCATCAAGTCCATAAACACCGCTGGAGCATTAGTTAGCCCAAAAGACATCACCCTGAATTCATAATGCCCATATCGGGTCCTGAAAGCAGTCTTTGGAATATCTGCCTCTCGTACCCGTACCTGATGGTAGCCCGAACGTAAATCAATCTTTGAAAAATATTTGGAACCCAGCAACTGATCAAATAAATCGTCAATCCGGGGGAGGGGGTATTTATTTTTTATGGTCACCTTATTTAATTATCTGTAGTCAATACACATCCGCAGTGACCCATCTTTCTTCCTTACAAATAATACCGGCGCTCCCCAGGGCGATGTGCTGGGCCTAATGAAGCCTTTGTCTAATAAGTCTTTCAGTTGCTCTTTCAATTCTTTTAATTCCCTCGGCGCCATTCTATACGGAGGGATGGATATAGGTTGAGTAGCCGATAGTAAATCTATCATGAACTCTACCTCCCGTTCAGGGGGAAGGCCTGGAAGCTCTTCCGGAAATACATCTGGGAATTCATTGACTACCGGAACTGATTGGAGAACAGGTGTCTCGGCCTTAGTATCATATACCCGAACCAAATGATAAATATAGCCTTTTTGAATCATCTTTTTCGCCTTGAGGTATGAAATAAACTTACCCCTTGGTGATGCTGTACTTCCTGCCCATTCTACCACTGGTTCTCCTGGAAATTGAAACCGAACTACCTTTTTCCGGCAGTCGACATTAGCATAACAGGAAGCTAACCAGTCCATCCCCATAATAACATCAAATTCGATCATATCTAATTCCACCAAATCAGCTTTAGTACAACAATCACATATAATCACAGAACAATCCTTATATGCCTGCCTAGCTATAATAAAATCCCCAACTGGTGTAGCTACCTCAAATGGCTCTATAGGTTTGGGAGTTATTCCAATTTTACTAGCAACGAGCGAAGAGATATATGATAAAGTAGATCCGGGATCAATCAATGCATATACAGATCGAGAGAAAACCAATAATGTACCCTTGACAATATTTGGCGACGCCTCCTGATCCTAGCGGCTAGCCAATGCATATATGCGTTTCGAAGGACCGCTAGAATCAGAAACCCCACCACAACTTCGACTACGACCCGCCAGTGATGGCATACCTCATCCCGCAGAACGTACAGCTGGAGGGGTAGACGATTAACCAGCAACTGATCCTGTCGGCTGAACTACGCCAGCTGCACCACTCACCAACGGACAATCTCGCATGATATGGCCTTGACGGCCGCAAGAAAAGCAGGCTTCTGTAGCTCGGTAGCACTCCCCGGGATGTGATCTCCCATAATAAGAACACCGAGGCATAGGGGGCCTGGACTGACCAGAACCTCTGCTCGTCTGTGGACCTGATGCTCTGGAACTCTGGCCGGCCCCAGACGGCCCTGCACCATCAAGTCGTCTAACGGCGGACTACGTACTCCGACTTAACAGAGGAAGATATCTACCGGACTGCTGCTGAGGCTGCCCGCCTTGAAAATCTCTGGAATACCCCACTAATCTGGACCTCTTAGGCGGCCTCCTGTCACGATCTCTACCAGAATAATCTCCCCTGTCCCGGTCCTCCATTCCCTGCGCATAGGCCTGTAGTCGGCCAATATCCATGCCGACCTGAGATGCCATCGCCATACAACTGTCAACCAAATAACGATCTAACCCTATCACGTACCGATGCATCCTGTCCTCCATATGAGCTACAATAGTAGGTGCATATCGAGCCAGAGAATCAAACTCCAAGCTGTACTCTCGAACACTCCTGCCTCGCTGCCTCAGCTGTAAAAATCTATCAACTCTCGCCCGCCGTAGCTCCGGGGGCAATAAATGGCTAAGGAAGGCAGCTGCAAACTCATCTCATACCGCTGGGGGAGCACTCTCGCCCCTGGACAGCTCCGAGGACTCATACCAGTTAATCGCAATATGCCGTAACCTGTGTGAAGCTAACTCAACAGACTCAGTCTCAGAAGCCCTGACCAGTCTCAATGAGTGCTGCATCTGCCGAATAAAATCTTGGGGGTCCTCCTCGGGCTTAGACCCGAAAAACTCTGGAGGATTACATGTTAGGAAATCGCGGACCCTCAAACTATCACGTCTGTCATCATCATCACCTCTCTACCCACGTCCGTGAGCCTGACCCGCTACTATCGTCGTCAGCAACTGCACAGCCTCCTTCAGCATCCTATCCTCCGCCCCAGGCTGAGGAGTTGGAGGCTCGGGCGCTGGAGCCTCTGGAGCTAATGGGGGAGCTGCTCCAGGCTCCTCCGGTGGTGGTGTAGCAGACCCTTCTGACTGGGGCATAACATTTGGCATAGTCTGAGCACGAGCCCGGGTAGCTCTCGGCCTTCGACTCGTCCATCCAACCACTGCTTTGCCCTTCTGGGCCGCCATTGCATTCTTTGGAGGCATCACTGAAAAATACAACAGCCGATTAGAAAAGGAATTCATCCTAATAGCATAGCTCTCACGCATGATCTAAGATTCAAAGAAAAGTAACACCCTAAATGTCCTGCAGCCTCCTATTTATAGATGTGGTGCACAATACACCGATAAACAGGACTCTACGAGACATGGCCTGTAGACACTCCGAGGACAAACCGCTCTGATACCACTTTTGTCATGACCCAGCCCCGTGGGCCGCGACTGGTGCCCTATTAGGACACCCAAACGAACTTACATACCAAATTATCATATTACAAAATAATTCCAATTTAATATTAGTCTCAATCAGAATAACAGGCTATCCTTAATTTCAGTAGCCGCGTGTGCAGAAAATAATTTATCAAACCAAAAAGGGGCAACGAAGGGTGCATCACCGGATACGTATATATATACAAACATATGGGCCGTTTTGGCCATTATAACAAAAGGGGCCGCATTAAGATACAAATCATACGCGAACGAACATACACGACCCATGACCCACACCTATGTCTACAGGCCTCTACCAAAGCATAACGAAAACATATGACGGGATAAGACCCCGCCATACCCAAATATTCAAATACATAAGAGTGTGTACATCAGAAAGGCATATACCAAAATGCGGCTCCGAGTCAATAGAGCACTCTGTAGTAGAAGAAGGTATGCAGCCTACGCCGATGGATCCAGAACGTCTATACCTGCAGGCATGTAACGCAGCCCCCGAAGAAAGGGGGTCAGTACGAAATATGTACTGAATATGTAAAGCACACGTGTAAGGAATATAAATCATAACTGAAAGGGAGGGTACACAGAGCACATACCAAACCAGAACATCAAAATCTGTACTGAAAACATATGTACATAATGCAAGTAAAATCATGCATAAGGCATAAGAACGTGGTCACCACCCTGACACTGGTGCCACAACACATCATACTCCAGAAGGTTTCGAATCTCCGTACCAACCCCAAACATATCGTATCATCACAGCATGCCATATCATCAGAACATATCATATGCCATGTCACATCATGTCACCATAGACGGTACTCGGCCCTATGGTGAGGTGTCGGGACCCGTAACACATCATACTGCCGAGTATATTATAGGGCGCACGATTACAAAGCCGGCCCAGGTTCCGGCGAATGATATCATAGTAATATGCACGAGCGGAGTAGTGAGAAACTAATGCAGCACATATATATATCAAACATTTCTGAAATTATGTTTACAGTCCCAAAACGGGTATTAGAACATAAGGGGACGATCAGGATATTATTATTTTATTCTTAGTTTTTGTAGGAAAACTCATGGGCAAAAGTTATCCTTTTATGTTATATCAGAATAAACTAGATAGGAGAACTAGGTGAATTTCGGAGCTAGTGGGCCCACCTTTGGCCAAGCCGAGGTGGCGTACATAAATTTCAAACATTTGGCCCTACGGAGTCATCTATCAAGGTTGTAGGATGATGCGGTCATATAAGTAGAAGTTACGGATATTTGCATGTTTCTTTTCAACATATATGAATTTTTAATTTAATTTCACTGAATGGATTTCTAGGAAATTTAAGCTTGGATTCTCATGAGTAGAGTTTTTCCCGAGACTCAAATTACAACCTACTACACTTAGGATATGCCAAAACAAGAAAAAGAGGAACTTTACATACCTTATCCGCTTCTTACGCTCACTCAAATTCAAATCCCGTTTCTTCCAAAATCTACAAATGGTCACAATTACCAATTGTAAATTATAAGCCTTTAAGAGTTCAATTTTTTTTTTCTTTACTTGCCTACAAAAATTTGGGCAGCACCTCCCCTATAAATTCAACATCCCCGATAATTTAACTCAGCTAGAATATCAACAACAACACCCACAAGCATACCAACAATATCAACAATTACTACAAAGCACAATTTACACTAAAAATCTTTCTTCTTCTTCTCTTTTGTCACATAAGGCCACAAGTTCTATTTCACCTCACCTTCAAACTAATATCAACATTTCATATTCATTTACTAGCTCAAGACCACGTAATCATAATTCGAAAGAAGTTAACATTATGCCATACAATATGTAAGAATTCCACCAAAACCATAATCCACCCAAAACTTCTACGAATGTAACGAAACTACCAAATTGCATTGTCTCCCTCCAAATTCATTAAGAATAACAATAATCCACATACTAGAATTCTATTTCTATAATTACACAAAAACTATACTAAAATCACATAATTCTCTATAACAACTTATAACCAATTTCAATGCAATCTCGAATCATTAAACTTTTAGTTACACCATAATCGCCATAACGACACCACTAACAAGCTAAATAAAGTTCAATTCCTCTTCTCCAAACCATCACACCACATGACCACACACACCCACTTGCACACCCACATGGTCACACACCCACATACATCATAATTACATGATTTTCACTTAATTCCACTAGCTACAACACATAGACTTCTTCCATAACATAAAAAGATAGAGTTCTTACCTTTTCTTCAATTTTCGACTTGCCACAAATGAAATTTTCTCGCTCAATTAATTATACTACGTTGAAGAGGGCCTCGAACTTGACAAGAATTCAAGAAGACAAGATTTTTGGATCAAAGTTGAAAAACTTGGAATTTTTTCCCTTTTCTTCCTCTAGTATCGGTCTCTTTTTCTCTTGGAAGATGACTTAGCTCTCTTTGGAAGTCTTGAAACTTCTAGAGACACATATACTAAATAGATGATGGGCCAATATAATTAATGAACTAAATTTTCAAGGCTTGGGCCATATCATGTATTGGGCCCTAATTTCTCTTATTCCTTATTATTATTATTTTGAGCCCAACTATAAGTCTTACTAGTAATTCACAAAATTAGTTTCCAAAATTTCCAATTTTTTTTTTGCCCTCGGTCTTCCTCCGTATTTCCACACCATTCTTTTTTCATGAACATCACACCGGTACTAATTGAAATAAATAAAATAATTCACAACCTCATTCTTTGCAAGCCAAAAATATTTTTTCCTCTTTCCGAATGCGCAAAGGTGCGAGATGTAACAGCAACCTACTTGGACAACGTAGTTTGGGACTTTAGGTTGGTACTAGGATTCTCTTGGGTAACTAACTGCATTACTAGATCGAACCCCACCAAGAAATCCACTCAATGCTTAGTCAATATCCCAACAAAATTCATTAAAACATGATCATAAATATTATAGGGGAAGATAGTAACTACCTTTCAATCTATCTTAATAAAACATATTAGGAGTAGCTCATTAACTTTAGTGATTCATCTGAATCCATAACTTCAATGGGAATTGTCCTTATCACCATTTTAGTATGATTGTATGAGAATTGTACTTAACATACCATAATAACTATTTTGGATCATAATTGATCATCATCATAACTTTCATCATTAAATCATAATCTCAACTTCATTGATGACAACTTTGTTTGAAAATCATTGAACTCATAATCAACTCATGAAAATCATCTTTAACTCATAATCATAATTTGAAATAGCTTTATGAACGGGAATTCATAATTCAACTTAAAAATATGCAATTCATGTAGAAACATGCTTGGAATAGTCATTGATAACAATTCAAAACGAAATTGAAAAAGCCCAATGCAATTCATCAAAACTAGGGTTCATAAATAATTTGAAATTGAAGAATAACTTTGAGGAAACCTTAGGACTCCTTGGGTGAAAGGGACCTATGGATCAGTCTCCACATACCTTGTTAAAATATATTCAAAATTGAAGAAGAACCTTTGAAGAACTTGAAACCCAAGCTTGGAATTTGAAGGAGAGCTTGAGAGAACCCTTTGGTCTTGCCTTAGGAGAATTTTTGAAGAATGATTTAGAATAGAGGGAATTTTGAAAAATTGAACTTATATAAACTTAGAACTTGGCCATAAAAATAACTAGGTTCATTAAACCAAACTTTGGGAAAAGACATAATTGCCTTTTACTAAAACTTAAATTCGAACCTACGAAGTGACTCTACGAGTTGTAGGAAAAATGAGGAGTCATCTTGACGACTCATCCGGAATGTTTTAGAAACACCTTGAAAATCTAGTCTCTGATGTTTTGTTATGACTCACCTCTATGAGTTGTCAAAGCTTCTATGATTCGTCCTGTCAAGTCGTAGACTTGATCCTGAGAAATTTTGCAACTAAGGCTTTTATGGTTTGGTTACGACTCATTGTTATGACTCGTAGTCTTCATTGCGATTCATGAATGTCAGTTGTCCTACAGGTTTGGAAACCTGGAAGCTATTGAGCCTCTAAAGCTTTTCAATGAGTCATTCTTATGACTTGTCAATAGGATGATGACTCGTCTTGCTGAGTCGTAGGGATACTCCTAAGCAAGGTCCTAAACAGGCTCTGAGGCTCACTCTACGACTCACTCTTACGAGTCGTAGAAGGCTCTACGAATCGTAGAGTGACTCATGAGGTTAGTCCAAAATTTATAATTTTCTCCTTGGTTCCAACTTTCCATGTTCTGGGGTCTTACATCTTTGTCCCTCTTAGTTTGACCTTTTTTGCCTTTTGATAAACTAGAGGTGATAAACCTGCTTCTTGACAAATCTTTGCTTCAATTTGATCACTCTCATCCCCCTCATTGTCTTCTTTTATCTCTGCCTCATTATATATAATCTGACTACCTACCACCTTGTTATTAAAAGATTGACGAGGTACCAATGCATGTTGTTTGTCCATTGGTTCTAATTTCAAACCACCATTACTAGGTATTAATGTTGTGTTCACAGACTTCTGCATAAGTGATGTCTCCTGATTTGCTATTGTTTCAGGTGGAAACCTAGCCTCACAATCTTAAGGGGTATCTGGTAGGTAGCTTCTACTATTTTTTTCACCATTCATAGATCCTATACATGTGCCTCATAATATGTTGCTACCAACAAGGCATCATAAATTACCTCCTTCTCAATTGGTATACTATTTGTATTTAACTGTGATATCTCAACTTCACCATTATCTCTATTTATAGACTCCTCCATTTATTTCAACTATGATTTCTCTCCAATTAGTGCAGGTGTTGTTGTCGCATTCCTTTCTCCCTCTTGTTGTTGTGAATTGTTGCCACTCAGATTTCCACTCACTTCACTTCCCATCCCCTTATGATTCACAAATGCTTGATTGATCCATTCTTTGGTAGAGGTATGATGTTGATCTATCTTGCCAATAGCTTGCTTCTTAGGACTCACCTTCTTAGCACTGCCTTCATCACCAACACTAGGCTCCTCTACTCCCCCCTCCTCAGACTTCTTAGAAAGAGCAACAACCACATTACTGGTATTTATTTCTTGACTAGGCTCTGATCTCCATAGCTATAATTTTTGAAGTCAGATGTTAATTGTACTTTATTGAGATAATTTTATTTAATAATTTTCATACTTTACAATATTTGCTAAAATAATTGCATTCTACATGTAGATTGTACATCCGTGGATACTTTCTACTGAAAGTGAGAGCAAATAAACGTTTTGATTGGATTTGTACCTTTGGAAGTCAAGAAACAAGAAACTAAAAGTTGAAAAATTAGTGAAAGATTTGATCGGAGTGAGAACCATTAAAAGTGATTTCGTTGGAGTTGATGATGAATTCAATGATTCAAAAGTTGTTGATGATGTTCTGACAGATGTTATGGGTGTTGGTGGTACCGATGCTGGTGCCGATGGAAGATGAGGATCTTCTCTAATTGTGAATAATGATTTTGATGATCTTTGTGGTGGTAGTGGAATAGGAGAATCTTCTCTAGTTGTCGGTAGTGATACTGGTGGTGTTGGCAGAGGAGATACTCAAACTCCATTCACAATGAATAAATCTTTTAATATTGATGCACCTAAAGTGACTTGTTCTTCTTGTGAATGTGTAAAAGGCTGAGAGGAATGAATTATTGGTTACAAAGGTGGAGCCTTTAGAGCAAGTCGTCAATACTATAATGTCTAAGAGAGATATCATTCCATCATCAAATATCTCGTTGCCATATATTTTTTTCAACTCTAAAAGAGGAAAAGAGAAATTTCAAATATATTAAAAACTGCCAAGAAAAAACTAATGGAGTCTACGAAGAATCAATAATTTGTAGATGGTGCACTGGAGATGGAGGTTGATGGTGGTGTTGAGAAGAATTTGGTGCCCTAATTGAATCAAAAATAATATATTTTAATTGTATTTTGTGATTAGTTTATTGAATGTTTGAATTAGTTAGAATTATTTAAATGCTAATTTTTGTATTGAATATTACAATTTGTTTCAAATTATAATTGGTGTTTATTATTTTTCACTTGTTAAATTTTGTTGTGGTAGCTATTGAATCATAGAAATTGTTGAAACTCTTCTGGCAATTATTGTTATATACATCAACAAGTTAGGTACTTGCTGGAATTGTTCTAGCAATTATTATAAAATACAACATCAAGTTAATTATTAGCTTAATTTTATTTAACAATAAATGTAAAATGCCTCAACAAGTTAGATATTTGCTGAAATATTTTTAGCAATTATTGTAAAATACATCAGCAAGTGTGATGGATCGCCTGACTTCTAAAAGTAGTCCTAACTCTCCTAAAAATCATATCTAATGATAAGTGGGGTGTTGTTAGTCCAATTTAAGACCAAAAAATAAATTTAGTAAATATTGTAATTGAATATGTCGTAGTAAGTTAGCTAGTTGCCAAAAGTGTTGTAGCACTGAATTATAACAATTGTTGAAACTCTTTTGGCAATTGTTGTAACATACATCAACAAATAATTGTTGTAAAGTGTATCAACAAGTTAGCTAGTTGTTGAAAGTGTTACAACAATTGTTGTAAAATGTATAAACAAGTTAGCTACTTGTTGGGACTCTTCTAGCAATTGTTGAAACTATTCATAACACGTTAGTGAGTTACAGTGAATTATCTAGTAGTTGCTGAAAATTGCTATAGCAAGTTAGTTAGTTGCCATAGTAAATAAATTATTAGCTAGATGGATCAATCACACCTAGTGATAAATAAGGTAGTGTTAATCTAATTTAAGAGTAAAAATACTTTCAATAATGATCTTATACGTTGAGCTAGTAATTACACAAATAATGTATGATCAATTGGAAAACTGCACACGTAAGTCGATATTACTATAGTAAATTGATTATTAGTTCAACGAGTCAATCATACCTAATGATAATAGGGCGGTGTTAATTTAATTCAAGATTAAAAATTAGATTCAATAGTGACATTATATATTGAGATAGTTATTAGACAAGTAATGTGTGATCAATTGAGCAATTGCACATGTAAATCGATTTTGATTGAGTAAATTGACTATTAGTTGATTGAATCAATCATATTTATTGATAAATACAGTGATGTTAGACCAATTTTAAGCTACAAGTTAGATTTAATAGAGATTTAGTAGCTAGTTGCTGAAAGTGTTATAGCAATTACTATAAATACATAAGTGAATTAGCTACTTGATAGGACTCTTCTAGCAGTTGGTGTAAAATACATCCGCAAGTTAGTTATTTGCTGAATTTTATTTAGCAATTTAGTGAGGTGTTGCAATTTTTGTTGCAGTTACTATTTTTTTCTAAAGCAAGTTAGTTAGTTGCTATAGCAAATCACTTATTTGTTAGATGGATCAATCAAATCTAATGATATTAATTTATTTTAAACTAGATTTAGGATGTGACTTTCCTAGCAATTTCTATGATTTTTATAGTGGTTGTTGTAAACTACTGCAATAAATTAGTTCAACTGCTACAACTGTTGTAAACTGCTGCAATAATTTAATATGTAATTTTTTGATAGCAGAAGCATTCAAAAACAGAAGTATCCAAACAACAACAACAATGATAAGTTTAGAATGGAAAATGAAACAAAGTTCACAAATAATAAGTAAAAGTGAGTGCTTTTATGGAGCATTCCTCTCTGAGCATGTAGTACTTTTGTGCCCAATCATTTTGCATATGAAATATTTGTTATTTTTTGCATGAAAATGATTCTCCAATAATTATATTCTTATTTTCCTTTCTTTCCAACTTTCCTGGTTCAACATATGGAAAAAGATTTCCCTCTCTAAACTTTTCATAGGAATTTCCCAAGATCTTTCAAATGAAACAAATTTAATTTCCTCCAAGTATGCAAAAAGATGTCTTTACTTTATAATATGGAGAGGAATATTTATAAATACGTGTCCCATAGTCTTCATCATATTACGAGAAGAGCACTGTTATATCATGTGGACAAGGTATCATGTCAAGATTAAAGACTTCACCAGTATAAAATTTGCAATCTAAATCGACCATTGCAATTGCTTCATGACCAGAATAACATATTTGTAGTTGGCATTTGATGAACTAATAACTTGTTCCCTAAATAATTTTTTTCCAATGACATCTTCTATCGAAGGAAAAAAGATAGTTGGTGCATTGAGAAACTCCATACGTCTTTGATTAAAGAAATTCTGCAAACTTCTTGCTATTTCATCAAATAGAACAGAAATGAAAAATTCTCTTTCATCACAAATAGTGTGTTAATTGACTCAACAATATTTGATGTCATAATATTAAATTTGTAAAAATGAACAGCTAAATTAGTTACTACAAGAAATTTTACGGTTGTTGCAGCAGATTTTGCAATTGTTGCAACAGATGCGACAGTTGTTACAAACTACTGTACCTTAAATATGTCAAGATCTAAAAATATATTTGAAAAATGACAAAAAAGTATCCATCTATGAAATCCAAAATGTTCAACATGTGATGTGGCCCCTGGAACCATATCTCTAATTTAATTGAAGTGATTAGTGAATCCATCTTCACTATATGTTTGTATTTCTTTATAAAAGTGGTAGATGATTTTTTCATTGTGAAAGTTGTTTCAGATATTTTTTATGAAGTGCCACATGCAACAACCATAATCAACTAAAGAATAGACAATTGAAATCATTTTTAATGCCTAGATGTCGATCGGACATTATGCACAATTCAGGGATATCATCAACATATCTTCTTATTTCCTAAAAAAAATACCGATAGGAGGCATCACACTTAGAATCTAGTACACAAAAAGCCACTAAAAATATGGATCTCTCCATCCTGTGCAACAGTAGATGACAACCATCCACTGTACTTATCCTTTAAAAATGTTCCATTGACAACTATGACTCTCTCATATGCCTAAAACTAAGAATCCAAGCTCCTATGGCCATAAAAATACTTTATTATTTTCATCAAGCTTCAATATTGTCTTAGTTTCCGAATTTACTGTGCTAAGCATCTAATGATATACATCAAGGACTGCATATCCATGCTTATGTGTTTCCCTTAGAAAAAACATTACTATCCCGCTTCCCTTCCAAACTTTCCAATACCTGACTTTGTAACCCAATTCCTTATGGATTGAAGTCTTCACATTTTTTGTAGATGGGTCTTTACCCTCAGAAAACTTATCTTTGAAGTAAGCACCTGTCACGACCCAATTTCTTAGGTATGATGACACCTGCTAACACCCACCCGCAGGTAAGCCTAACCCTTAAACCATAGCCTGAAACCAAAGAGTATGGGCTATCAAGCGAAAGATGAATAAATAGGAAGAAAGTAAGTAATAATAAGAAGAAAGAGGATGATTGAAACAATTACAAGAAACCACCCCAAAACCTGCCATTAGTCAATAATTGAGCATCTAAACCAAAATAGAAGTACAAGGCTTTTACAAATACAGTGTGAGTACAGACAGTCTTTGAAAGCAAGTAAACACTAGTCCTCATCTGGCATGGATAGAAATCAGCAACTCCGAATGTCAGGAGCTCACCAAATCTCCAAGTAGAAGCTGTTCCACACTAGTCCAAATCAACATCAATGACCCGTACTATGATCTGCAGGGGGCATAAGTGTAGAATGAGTATCAAAGAATGGTACTCAATAGGCATAGGACAACTGAGCTTCAGAGATAAAGCAAGTATAATTAACATATGAGCAGGTAAATACTGCACAAGTAACTAATCAGGAATTATCACAAGCATGACAGAAACAAAAGGCAAGAAGACTGAAATATAGATAAAGAAATAGAGTCAATGAACACACCTGGAATGCAATCAAACAACCTATCAATGGGAAGAAGGCATCATAAAAGTCTACTAATGAAAGTACAGTGCTAACTAACAACTCTAACCACATTATCACTTCGGAACTATTCTTACTGAGCCTAGTAGGAATTACCAACCATAATCTAACTCAAATTCTACGTAAACCATCTATCAATACAACCAAAGGCACCAGCTACAAGTACAACAAGGGATAAGAGAAAGTATAATCAGTCAATAACCAACCAGACGCCTATACCCTCGAAAGGTACAAATAATGAAAACATACCCCTGTAGCCTCAAAAATTGGGGGACCACTCCATACAAGTATTCTGGTTATATTCCATGCTAATGAATGCAAGTCTATAGTAAAAACTAGTGACATCATCGGTGGGTCACACAGAACAACAACAATAAGTGTATAGACCCACCCCGGCTCCTGGCTTTCAAGGTGGGACCAATGAGACACCCTTATCTAGTTCAGTGGTGCACTAGCTAGAAGGGCCCATATGGGACTTAGAAGTCCGTATACACTGCTTGGATACATAGATATATAGTATCCCTATAGTTGTTAGAGAAGCCAAGCCGATGTAGAAAGGGCGTCGCCGCGCTGAATATCAGTAAACTAATAACCTCAACCATGACCACCCTGAAAAGAGGCCACCCACCCAGCTAGTAAAGTCCCAAGGGAATGGCCCAACTAGCAAGAGTAAACTCGGGGGCATCAGTGAACTAAGAAAGGGCATCGATGCGCCGAATAGCCAAGTAAAACTGAGCGCATCCAGATGTCTCTAATGCCTCAAGTAGAAAAAGGAGCACGTCCCTGAGGCCTCATAAGTTTCCAAAACTAGTGTCCAAGTATCCAAGTATCCAAGTGGTATGACTCCCATTAAAACAAGTTTAAAAGTAGAAAAAGTGTGAGAAATCCTTCTCAAAACAGTAGTGAAAAACTAATGAAATACTAGGATCATACCACAAAATGAGTGAATATGGTCAAACAATGCAAGCATGCCATCACCAGCATCATAACAAGATACACATAGCCATAAAGATATATCAGGTCCTAGTATACAACAATTCAAGGGAATAACCTAGGATCCAATTGTTCTTCAGAGACGACCTCAGGCCTAATAATAGATAATAGATAAGATGGCATCATAAGCCTATTACTAAACAAAAGCGAAATCGAGGCATGGCTTTAAATCATAAAGGGGGAGAAATATCTCTAGGTACGATGCCTTACCCCAAAATAAGCCACCTCAACTCTCAACTAGCACCATTAAGACAAACCTACGGCTTGATGATCCTTAGAGGTCTCAAGCACTAGCATAAATGGGTTATCCTATCCATAATATGCCCTACCAAAGTTATGCCTAGCTATGAGGGTAACAACCACATGATAAGGCGCCTAAGGCTCAAACATAGCCTAAGTCCATCAATATTGATCTTAAAAAGTCTAATAAATGCTATGTCACCACCTCAACCAAGCTTAAAACTTAATCTAATAAATTCATGGGACTATTCCAGCCTAAGGCTTACCCAAGAACAAGAAAACAGGATCGGGTGAGGAGAATGTGAATCTCATCAAATACTCACCTAAGTCACATGTAAAGTATACTACACAATATCTAATAGAGTTCAGTCAAAAGGGGGAGACCGTAGCCTACCTCAAAGCCGATCACGCGCGCTATGAATCCACCACAATAAAGCTCTCATCCTCAAAATTGCCTCCAATCGCCATCACGCAAACAAAATATTAAGGACTTCGTCAATACGATCGTTATGACACTAAAATTATCGAATTCAAAGATGGCCCAATTTCGGAGTCTATAATGGGGAAAGTGGGACTCACATCTGGAATTCCAGAATTGACCACAAAATAGATTCTAAACGTCACCCCGATCTCACAAATCAACATTACAAAACAATTTAGGGTTGGAAAACTATGCAAAACAAGCATACAACGAAAATTCATTAAAATCCAAACTAAAGAAGAAAATAGCAGCTTGTTGATCGTCTAATTCCAAAAACACAAGACCCTTCCAACCCAAAAAAATTACACTCCGATGATTATTGCAAAAAAACCCACAATCTAGCCTAAAAAAACACTCAAATTGGATTTAAATTGACCAAGTTACAACCTCCATAATTTTAATAAAATACAACTCCGAAAATCACTGTAGCAGTGGATAAAAAAGAATTCTTACCTCATACGAAGCTTCTCCTCATGTTTCTGAGCTCACCACCCAATTCCTCACAAAATTCCCATGAAATTGGACATTTGAATAGCCCAATTTGACCTTAAGATGATGGAGAAAACAATGTTTAAAGTTTGGAAGACAAGCTGAATTTATCGGTGTCTTCATTTAAAAGACCATGTCAATGGCCTTCGCAAACGCGGTTGCAGTGCTCCCCAAATGCAGAGGCCAAGAAACTTGACATTCGCGAACGCACCTAGAGGACCACGATCGCAGAGGTAAAGTTCTCACACCTCTATGAATGCGGCCAAGGCCCCGTGAACACGAAGAGCAACTTCCAAAACCTCCGTGAATGTGGCCAAGGGCCTACGATCGCGGAGAGAAAAACTCCTTGCACCAGATATCAGCTAAAAAGCTGATATTTTTCAAATTTGAATATTTTGATGGGGTGCTCGAAACTCATTTGGAATCCCAAGCGTGTAAATGAGATATGCTACCCCACTAAATTTGACAATGTGGACTCAATGACACATTTGAAATTTCTATACGAGGCCCTTACGACTGAAAGTAGGTCCCACACCCAAGGACTATTTTGAGCCAAACTCCACAACGGGCCTCGGAATTATACCGGAAGCCTTAGGAAGCGAACAAAGGATCTTTATAGACCAAACTAGACATTCCGGAACTAACCATGCTGTTAGAATTTTCATCCGAGTACGACTTTCAAGAATATTGAACAAAGTCAACTATTACCCAAATTTCAAAGGAAAAAGCGCCAAATGGTCCTAAACTTGTACCGATCATCCCGGCACTTGTACCGACCATGCTACTAGTCTAATTTGGTCATTCTAGAGCTGATGAAACCGTCAGAATTTCGTTGTGAGGTTGTTTTTCAGAAGTTATGACCGAAGTCAACTTTTTAAGTTATAAAAGATCCAAAATAGGGAAATGGGCATAAAACCTAAACGAAAGACCAGGCGACCAAACTATCAGTGTTGGAAAGTCATAAATGACTTGGGGTCATTGCAGGAAAGATCTCAATACTGAAAATATTAGAGAATGAAGAAAATAACCTGGAGGGTCATTATAACATCCACTACTAAAAGAACTTTAGTAAAGGTATAGTCGGGCTTGGAGGCACAAAAGGATGAGGGAATTAGACCCGTACGCTCTGCCAGACCCTCAAACACCCTCTCGGGTCGAAAGACGCCATCACAAAACTCGGGCTGAGAGAAAAATCCTCAAATTCCCTTCAAACTCCCAAAACTCCTCCAAATCCATTTATGGGCTTCAACTCTCACTCACTTAGACTAAACTTGATCAAAACACCAGGTTTCAACTAAGGTCGACAAAACTAAACAAAAACTACCGATATGAGCAATACAGGACCATGGCAGATGCAACTCATTCCAAAATTCAAGATACTTGTCTTATGCTTCTAAATCCCTTTCTTCAAGCCAATAAGAACGTTCTATCAGTCCTTAGCTATCCTTAGTGCTACCAATACCATTTGAAACTTGCTTACCGAACCACACCGCATAACCTCAGGGAAGTCACATAACTTAACTGGACCTCAAGGAATGATAACACCCAAAATTAGGAAAGTGAGCTTGGGAAAAGCTCAAAATTCCAATATGAACTTTCAAATAAAAAAAAAACAATGAAAATTCACCTTCTGAAACTGAACACTTCACTCAAAAAGACCAAGTTACCCCGCAAAGTACAAGGCAAAACTGTATCTAGCTCCTCCGACTTACTCCTATCATAGGCACCTCCGAAACACTTGTACTAGGTTCCCACAAACCACAATGCCTTCTCAAATTTCAGAAAAAAATCCTAGTCCAAGGGTACCAAATCGGTAGCTGACATGCAAATATGGAAAACCGATCGGTAATGGTCCAAGGTAATCTACCCCCACTCACAACCATTGTAATCTATCGAATATGCCAAAATCAAGCCTTCCATCCTAAACTAATTCAAAGTTCCCACATGACATGCATTACGTCGACCCCATTCTATTGATGAGGTTTCTAACCAACTCTCCAACTTCCAACATAGGCTATATCTGAAACAACCAATGAATACCACTACTCCAACTCTGACTGACCAACAAAGCCTCGGGAGTTACCAACCCCACCACGAAGAACTAAGAAAAGCAGTAATAAGACCCAATGAGAGGTCACCCATCCTATATTCTCAACAAACCATAACTGGCACCAAAACTTTTAAAGATATAGCTCCCAAAAAATTGAACGAACAGACCACAATGTGTAATTGAGAATAAGACTGAGGCAAATGGGAAGAGACAACTAACTAGGATTACCACAAAGGATCCAACCTGGTAGGGTAACAGAGAAAACCTCAACCGATAACCTAGAACCCAACTAGCCAATACCTAGCAATGAAGATAGCCATCTAGGCCAAGAAGGTAGAACGCCAGAGAGAATACTAACCACAACAACTCTAACTGTGTAAAAAGGATATGAGGAGCTATTCGACCACTAGCCACTGGGCAACACCCAACTAGGGCGACCCTTAATTCCAACTAGATCTTTTAGTATCAAAAATCCCAAAACTAACACAGCTGGTCTAGACACCTATCCAATCAGGGTCGGCACCATATCAAAATTAATGGTAGGAGAGATGAAAATAAAGGCTAACTAACCTAGACATAACTCAAAACAATATCACCCAGGCAAGGCACAGAGAGTTGCTCAACCGTCACTGCACCAACAGAAGATCTACTTAGTCCATCCACTACTATAAGAAATCAACTACGGGGCTGAAACACACACACACATAAATCCAGATGAGGCAACCACAAAAGTCAGGAGATAACTAACTAGACAAATAGACAAATATGGGGGTAAAAACCCTAAAATCACATCAAATGAATAATATAAAGCAAAATAAGGAAATTAAGCGGATATCACTAATACCTAGATCCTTCGCCTCTGACCAACTCATGGAAGCATGGAATAGATTGCGAATGACCTCAGCCTGAACAACTAAAACATCAGCAGCAACCCTCTGCACTCTACCTCTATCAGGAGGAGGGATAAAACCCTAATACTAACCTGACTGAGCAAACTATGCATGAGTCCCACTCTAGGGAAAATCTCTAGATCAATGGACAAGCTCTCCACAGGTACAACAAGGACTAACAACTTTGGTCTGGTGAGTATGAGGAGCCTAAAACATTGAATCTAACTTGGGGCACTCCCGAGACCAGTGGTCAAGTGAACCGCAGTCATAACACCCCCGTGGCTGTCGGCTAAAAGATGGAGGTAGGACACCTTGGCCCTGACTCGGACCAACACTAGAGCCACCTTGACAAGGCTATCTACCATAGCTATCCTTTTCCCTAGCTGTCTGTATCGGGGCCCTGCGAAGCTCCCTAACAAAGTGATATTCCTTTCCATCCTTATAACAATCTCCACCAATGAAATCCTATTGAAAGAATCCAAATGGAATAATATAAGCTCCAATACCTAAAGGCCTAATAAGCTCACCCTAAGAAGTCTGACCTGTACCCAGTCTATTGTAAAACCCAAATCCTACCTCAAAACCTTCTAGGACCTGAGGTACTATCGCTATGGGTCTGATAAGTTGAGAAGGAAGATGACCCTTGCCATATTCATACTTGCCCTGAAATGGAATTCCATTACCACTATGCTGATGGAGAGGATAGTTACCACCACTCTGTATGCCTCAAAGCATATCTTCTCTATTGACCTCATGTGGCCGATAATCTAGGAAAAGATAGACTAATTTTCTATCAAATGCTCTGATGCCAAATAGAGCAGCAAAGAAACTCTCCTGATAAACTGCCGACTCATATCCAGATTCGTAAGGGATTATGTGGGGTTATTCCCATCCCACTCAAGGAATTCCATGGCATAGTCTGATACTGAGGATGAACTTTGCTAAGCAATAACTAACCCATTTATAGCTTTAGAGCCACCTATCAAAATTCTGGTAGAACTTGTTGACGCTCCGACCATGTTCACCAGGAAACTCATGCTATCCATCTAAGAAGGAATGGATTCCAAATTATCAGTTTAGAGATTATTCAAAATAAGGACACACGATAAGGTGTCAAGAACATAATTCTCTAAAAATAACCTATAGCCTCCCAAAGATAGGATACGAATGTCACCGCATAGATCCGTAGGATTCTACTAGACATTTCCCTTATGCCAATGACACCGGTCAACCTAGAGTTATGATACCAACTTGTCATGACCCAATTCCTTAAGTTGTAATGGCACCGGGTAACACCCACCCGTAGGTAATCCTAACCCTTAAACCTTATCCCAGAACTAAAGGAAATGGGCTATCAAGTGGAAGATGAATAAATAGGAAAAAAGTAAGTAATAATAAGAAGAAAAAGGACAACTGAAACAATTACAAGAAACCACCCCAACACCTAGCATCAGTAAGTAATTGAGCATCTAAACAAAAACAGAAGTTCAAGTCTTTTACAAATACAATATGAGTACAGACAGTGTTTGAAATCAAGTAAAGACTAGTCTTATATCAGGCATGCATAGAAATCGGCAAATCTGAATGCCATGAGCTCACCAAATCTCTGAGTAGAAGCTACTCTGCACCTGTCCAAATCAACAGCGATGACCTATACTATGATATACAGAGGGCAGAAATATAGAATGAGTACCAAACGTATGGTACTCAGTAGGCATAGGCTGACTAAGATCTACAGATAAAGCAAGTATAATTAACATATAATAAGGAAACTACTGCACAAGCAACTAACCAGGAATTATCAAAAGTATGATCGAAAGATAAGGCAGGAAGATTGGAAATAAAGATAAAGAAATAGAGTCAAAGAACACACCTGAAACACAATCCAAAAACCTATTATTGGGAAGAAGGCATCATAGGATCTACTAATGAAAATACGGTGCTACCTGACAACTCTAACCACATTATCACTTAGGAACTATTCCAATTGAGCCTAGAAGGAATTACCAACCATAATCCAACTCAAATTACACGTAAACCATCTATCAATACAACTAAAGGTACCAGCTACAAGTACAACAAGAGATAAGAGCAAGTATAATCAAACAATATGTAACACCCCCCAAAATATTTCCCTAAGATTCGGACTTTTCTTATATTCGTGTAGGGTCAAACTCTATTATTGTGAAGTATATGCATGTGTTAAGATGCGTCCCTGAGAAATTGAAAAGTGTTAGAGGTGATATGGGGTCACAAAGGACCCCTAGGACCAAGCTAAGTCCAAAAGATTCGTCGTGGCTAAGTTTTAAAATGCGTTCGTATAAGGGGTCGACTTCTAATGACCCTATCTTTTGAAAGACGACAATCTGGGTGGCCCACCCTAAATTCGAAACTCTCCATTATCTAATAAAAACCTAAAATTCCTAATAATAAACAAAAATCCCCTACACGATTAGTTATAAATGCTTTCAAATTAAAGGTCGTCGAGTCTTCTTTCCAATGCCACCAAGAATGTAATTTTTGAAGTTCGGAGTCAAAAGATATGATGATCCTAAGACGAACTAGCACGGCAGGAATTTCAGGTTGGGGTTGCAACTGCTGGAAGTTTGGACTTGGCGCCGCAGTGGCGCGATGTGCCACTATCGCGCTAGGAACAAGCCTTAGTAGTTTGTTCCCTGGTGCAGCACGCCACTACGAGATGTATAGGGTTTTCAAGCCAATTTTCCAGAACCCATAAAACTTGGGCTTGGCGCTGTAAGGGCACGACGCACCACTATCATGCCATAAAATAGCCTAAGTAGTTTGGTCCTTGGTGTGGCCCGCCACTAGCTGATGTGTAGGTTTTTAGCCTATTCAACTTGGTGCCACAGTGGCGCGACGCGCCACTATCGCGCCAAGGGTGTTTTTGGCCTATTTTCCAGATTTTTGGAGAAAAGGCAATTTGGGTATTTCCCCAAATTATATATACACAGCCTTGGGACGTTTTGGGGACCATTTTCAATCCCTCTCTCTCTCTAAAAGCCCTAGAAATCCCTCTCTTCTTCTTCTTCTTCTCCAAATCCTTCTCCAACAAGAAGTGCCTCCAAGAGCTTCAAGAGTTTAAGTTCCCATTGAAGACCCAGCATCAAGGTTTTCTTCAAGTCTTCACCAAGGTATGTAAGGCTACTCAAAACATGGGTTGAGTCCACCCATGTGTCCTACACTTTCTTTGAGGTTAAATATTCATAAGAATGGAGTTTTTTGATAGGCATATGTCCAAATGAGTCTTGTCATTCATTAATGTGATTCTTATTATGTTGATGTTGTTGAGACAAGAAATTTTTAGAAAGAACCTTCATGTCAGTATGAGTTGATGAATATGAGTTGTTAAACATGCTTTATTGATTTTCTTAACTATGTGGATTATGACAAAAATGCTAATTCTCTTAAATATGTTGTTCATTTTAAATTGTTGGTCTAAAACCTTGGAGTTGTGATGAGTTCCAAAGATGTGTTAAATGAATAGAGAAATGGTTGGATATGTTTGTATGATGCCATAAATGTATATTTAAATTTACTTTTAAATGATATGATTGGAATCGGTCGGATAGTATGATTGGGAGATGTTTGATGGTGATAGAGTTGACGAGTTGACAAAGTTGTAAATGAGACATGTTGATATGATTTGATTTAGTTGATTGGATGGAGTTTTATGAGCATTGAGTCTTGGGAGGAGTATCGAACACCAAATTGGGCAAGAGTATAGTCCATACTCGAACCTAATAACTACGTCGCCAAATGTATGAGGGAATTGAACCGTTAAAGTCGGATGCTTCCCTAAAATTATTGTCCTGACATTATAGGACTTGGTTGGATTGGATCCATGATTGGTTGATTCATTCATACCCTAGCAAAGTATGAACGGACGCGGCAACAACGTTGGTTTGTTGTACTATCACTAGCTCATAAGTGATGGTTGTCGGATAAAAGAAACTCCCATATAGGTCTTGATAGTACTCCAAGTCGGATTGAGATGAATGGTATGTGATTGGTCCTGTCTAAATCATATTTTTGTTTAGACATAGGACGTTGGATGGAGTTGTTATTTCTCTTGAGTTGAGATTCCGAGTTGATTTGATTCTCCTTTGATGTTTATTTCATTCGGCCAGTTTACATACTCGTACATTCCATGTACTGACGCCATTTGGCCTGCATCATTTCATGATGCAGAGACAGGTACTAGAGATCATCAACTGGTGCACCATTGAAGTTCCACACACTCCCAGCTAGTTGGTGAGTCCTCCTAGTTTCTGGAGGATGTTGAGTTTCATGTATAGTTTTGTGTTATTTCCTTTATTTTGATTGTTGGTAGCCATGGGCTTGTCATTGGCACCTCCTAGATTGTTTATAGAGGCTTCATAGACCAGAGCGTAGAAATGTTGGATTAATCGTTTGAGTAGTTCTTCTATAACTGTTTGTTGATTTGATAGTTATTTGGCCTTTGGCCCTAAATTATGAATAGTACTTCATTGATCGAGTCTTCCACTGAGAGAATATGTTTGAATGAATGTGTGACTGGACCAGGTGGTTTGCTTGGAGGCCAGAAATGGCTTTCGAGTGCCAGCCCCGCCTAGAGTACCTTCTCGGGGCATGACACAATAACCGATCGAACGCTATAGCCTCAGAAAGTACAAATAATGACAAACATACCCCCGACCCCTATAAAACTGAGAGACCACACCATGCAAGTATGCTGGTTATAAGGGATGCGAATGAATGCAAGTTTGTAGTAAAAATCAGTGTCATCATCGGTGGCTCTCACAGAACAACAACAATAAGTGTATAGACCACCTCGGCTCTGTACATGCTAGGTGGGACCTATGAGACTCCCTCATCCAGTTCAGTGGTGCACTGGCCAGTGGTGCCCAAAAGGGATGCAGGAAGTCTATATACACTGCCTAGGCCTGAACCAGTTCTTACATAGAAAATTAGCATCCCCGTAGTAGTACCGAAGAGTGAGCAGCAAAGCCAATATAGAAAGGGCATCGCCGCACCGAATATTAGTAAACCACTAACCTTAACCGTGAGCACCGTAAAAAGGGGAGCCCACCCAGCAAGTAAACTCTAAACTCTAGGGCCATGGCCTAGCTAGCATGAGTAAACCCGGGGACATCGGTTGGCTAAGAAAGGGCATTGATGCACCGAATAGACAAGTAAAACTGAGCACATACCATATGCCTCTAATTCTTCAAGTAGAAAGAGGAGCACGTCCCCGATGCCTAATAAGTTTTGAAAACTAGTGACCAAGTATCCATGTGGTATGAAAACCATTAAAACTAGTTTAAAAGTAGAAAAAGTATGAGAAATCCTTCTCAAAACAGTAGTTAAAAACCAATGAAATACCGAGATTGTACTACAAAATGAGTGAATATGCTCAAACAATACAAGCATGCCATCACTAGTATCCAAACAAGATATACACAGCCAACAGGAAATACCAGGTCCTAGCATACAACAAGTCAAGGGACTAACTTGGGATCTAATTGTTCCTTAGAGACGGCATCAGGCCTAATAATAGATAATAGATAAGATGGTAACACAAGCCTATCGCTAAACAAAAGCAAAACGATTAAGGCGTGGCTTCAAATTATAAAAGGGGAGAAGTATCTCTATGTACGATGCCTTACCCTAAAATTACCCACCTCAGCTCCCAACCATCACCGCTAAGTCAAAACTACGGCTACGACAAGACCAGTGGTCTCAAAAACAAGCCTAAAAGGGGCATCCTATCCATAATAAGCCCTACCAAAAGCTACGCTTATCTAAGAGGGAAACAATAACATGATAAGGCGCCTAAGGCTCAAACCTAGCCTATGGCCATAAATATCAATCCTAAACAGGATAATAAATGCTAAGTCACCACCACAACCAAATCTTACAACCTAATCTAAGGATTTCACGGTACTTTTCTAGCTTAAGGCTCACCTAGGAACAAGAAAATGGGATCAGGTGAGGAGAATGCTAATCTAGGCAAATACTCTCCTAAGTCACATATAATGTATACTATAAGATATCTAATAGAGTTTAGTCAAAAAGAAGAGATCGTAGCCTACCTCGAAGCCGATCACGCATGCTCCGAATCCACCACAATGAAGCTCTCATCCTATAAATCCCCTCTAATAGTCGCCATACTAACAAAATGTTAATCAAATCACCAATACGATCGTTATGACACTAAAATTATCAAATTTAGAGATGGGCCAATTTCGGAGTCTAAACTAGGAAAAGTGGGACCCGCATCTAGAATTCTAGAATTGACCCCAAAAATAGGTTCTAAACGTCATCCGAGCTCATAAATCAACATTATAACACAATTTAGGATACAAAAACTACACAAAATGAGCATGCAATGAAAATTCTTAAAAATATGAATTAAAGAAGAAAATGGCAGCTTCGTGATCATCTAATGTCGAAAAAACGAGACCCTTCAAACCCAAACAAATTACACTAGGATGATCCTTGCGAAACCCCCCACAATCTACCCACAAAAATCACTCAAATTGGATTTAAATTGATCAAGTTACAACCTCCACAACTTCAACAAAATACAACTCCGAAAAGCACTATAGCAATGGCTAAAAACAAATTATTACCCCACATGAAGCTTCTCCTCAAGTTTCCAAGCTCACCACCAGATTCCTCACCAAATTCCCCTGAAATTGGACCTTGAATCGCACCAATTTGGCCATTTGTTTATCCTTTCAACGTCAAATATAACGATTGTTGTACTCAACCCATTCACCTTTACAATCAACCCCTAATGTTATTTTGTCCCCCATTAATGATGTTCAAGGTACCTGAAGCTATTATGATTTAAAACATAAAATAGTCATGAAACAAGAAAAACATGTACTAAAATGTAACAACGGTTGTGTTTTATTTAACAATTGCTTCATCAGTTGAAGCAACATATGCAATAGGTGCTACAGATTATTGAACAACTAATGCATATGTTGCATCAGTCGTTGAATATGATGCAACAACTATTGAAAAATGTGGCAACTATTGAAACATAGTCAACAATTGTATCTACTTCAGTTGTTGTTGCTGTTGATGAAACAATTGTTGAAAAAATATCAAAGCTATTGTTGCATATTTTGCAGGAACTACTCGATCTATTTTAGCACTAGCTGCAACGTTGTTGAAACACCAACAGCAGTTGCTGAAACAACATAATTAATTAAAACCAAAGAAATAGCTCTAATGAACAATGCACACAAAAATTACATAATTTCATTTATCAAATGATTAAAAATCACCAATTAAGTAATTCCCAAGCTACACTAATAAAAGTTAGTCCAAAAATTGAGAATTTTCAAAAATTTGAGATTTTTTTTCATCTCATTTTTTTTTAAAAATAACCCAACTCTCACTACAAAAGCAAAATCAATAGCAACATGAGAAACAAAGGTAAGAGAAGAAGAAGAAGAAGGAGGAGGAGGAGGAGGAGGAGGAGGAGGAGGAGAAGAAGAAGAAAACGCAAGTGAGAGAGGAGAAAAGTGCGGATAAAAAAAAAAGAAAATGCGGGTATTCGTTATTCTTCCAATTAGGGATTTGGGTTTTATTTTATACGGTGAAAGTAAGAAAACTTGAGGACTTATTTAAAAATGGTCAAATATCATTAAATCGTAATCATAAACTTGTCACCTACACTCAATATTTAAAACTTGAATCACATTTTTTACATTTTAAAACCTTTTTTCACCCTTAATTGATTCTCCCAAGTAATTGTGGCATACTCTTGCTGATAATCAACTCCGGGAGACAACAGTGGTTGAAGGAGACATAGGAGAAAAGAAAATAGAGAAGAGAGAGTTGATATCCAGAATGTATAGAAGAAAATGAAGGGTGAAATGTTAGAATTTTATTGTTCTAACTTATCATTATTTTAGGCCTAAATCATATTCAGGGTCATATAGTCTAAAGTTGAGGAATTTAAATTGTTGGAAGCCACATCATGTCGTTTTTCATTATTTTAACGATTCATCAGGTAATTTATTTATGTAATGAATAATTTAGAAATAAGCTTCTTTTGTCACAATCCAAAACTGGGTGTGATGACACTTGTTCAATCCCACCAGAACAAGTCAGTCTAAACCCAACAAATATAAATAATACTACAAAAGTAATTAAAGAGATAAATTATACCAATGCAAAAGTCTTAAATAATCTCAAATAAACCCCAAAAATCTGGTTGTCACGTGTACACGTCAATAGTAAAAATGGAATGAAAGATAAATACAAGTATCAAATGTCTTTGTATATCAACTAAAACAAAACACAATTAAATGGGCAAGGGAGTGTCGGGCGTCAATCAACTACTTTTCAAGTCACCTCAAAGCCGCAGAGGAAAAAGAATGACTCAAACTCACTGTTAGACCTCGGAACCTACACAAATATTGAACGAAGAAATGAGTACCAAACAACACGATACATAGAAAGAAAATTAATAACACTAGCAAAATCTACTAGAATACAAGAACTCCTTTCAACGGAAATCAAACCTCCATAACTACAACCTGCAAAACAATCAACCCAACCTAGAGTTCACAATACATGGTTCAAATAAATTTTGTAATCACAGTTAAGTCATCACAAGTCAGAAATCACAAGTATCACTCAGATTAGTCACAAGGATCAAAACACCACACATAAATATATGAGGATACTCATGCATAATCAATAGTCGAGCATCATACACATTCTCCGATAATGACCTCGACATGACAATCTCATCAGAAATGACCTAGGCATCACACTCTAACTGAAAATGACCTCAACAACACAATCTTGTCAGAAATGACCTTGAATCCATACATATCCATAACATCACAATGTTCAAGAAAAAAATGCAATTTGACTTTTTCACTCAATAATGATAAAATGACAAGTTCACTAAGCTCACAAACACAATGAAGCTATCAAAGCATTTCATCAAATACACATCCAACCACAAGATTAGCACACATTTCCAGTTAGTTATTCTCGTCTATTAAATTAGATTAATTCATGTTAAAATATAACCCACAACCTCATTCACATTACACCCCAACACATACAATAAAGGAAATTTGAGGATACTACAAGACGTACATAGTTTTAGAAGTTCACTTTCCTTAATCAAATCATGATCAATCAACCACTTGAAAATTTCCCTATAAAATCTTATCCAAAATATCACAATCTAATCAAATAATAATGTAACACCCCTCAAACTTTTTCCCAAGATTCAGGCTTTTTTTTGTACACGTGTGGGGCCCATCGTATTTATTTCGAAGTACGTGCTTGAGTTAAGATGAGTCCTTGAGGAGTTTAAGAGCGTTGGAGGTGATGTGGGGTCATTGAGGACCCCTAGGACCGAGCTAAGTCCAAAAGATTCGTCGTGGCTAAGTTTAGGACGAGTTCATGTAAGGGTCGACTTTTAACGACCCTATCTTTTGAAGGACATCAATCTGGGTGGCCCACGACCTATCAAATTAAAGGTCGTCGAGTCTTCTTTCCAACGCCACCAAGAACGTAAATTTTGGAGTTCGGAGTCAAAAGATATGACGATCCGAAGACGAACTAGCACGACAGGAATTTCATTTTTGGCCTGGGTTGCAACTGCTGGGGATATGGCTTTGGCGCTGTAAGGGCGCGACGCGCCACTATCGCGCCAGAAACATGCCTCAGTAGTTTGGTCCTTGGCGCGACGCGCCACTAAAAGTTGTGCAGGGTTTTTCAGGCCAAATTCCCAGAATTTAGAATAATAGGCTTGGCGCTGTAAGGGCGCGACGCGCCACTATCGCGCCAGAAATATGCCTCAGTAGTTTGGTCCCTGGCGCGACGCGCCACTAAAAGTTGTGCAGGTTTTGGGCGTAATTGGCCTTGGCGCTGTAAGGGCGCAACGCGCCACTATCGCGCCAAGGGCGTTTTTGCCTGATTTTTAGAAATTAGAGGAAGGGCAATTTGGGAAATTTCCCAAATTATATATACACAAGCCTTGTGTATTTTGGGGGCATTTATTCAGCCCCCACTCTCTCTCTAAAGAAAAGCCCTAGCTCCTCTCCCTTCTCTCTTCTCTTCTTCTCCATTTCCAACTAAAAAGGAGTCCAAGAACTTCAAGATTTAAGTCCTCCATTGAAGACCCAACTACAAGGTTTTCTTCAAGTCTTCACTAAGGTATGTAAGGCTAACCAAAACATGGGTTGAGTCCACCCATGTGCCCTATTCTTGTCTTGAGGTTAGATATCCATGAAAATTGAGTTTCTTGGTATGGTACATGTTTGAATGAACTTGGTCTCCATTTTATTTAATTATTTATGTGCTAATGTTGTTGAGCTAAGAGGTTCCTAAAATGAGCCCTTATGTGAGTATGAGATGATGAAGGAATGAGTTGCTAAATATGTTTTATTGATCTTCTTAATTATGTAGATTTGATAAAGTATATTACTTTCTTAAAAATGTTGCCTATTATAAAAATGTCGATTTGAAGTCTTGAAGATGTGGTGAGTCATGAGGATTTTCTCAAATGGATGAGGTAATGATTGATTATATCTAGATGATGTTATACATGTGCATTTAAAGCTTCCTTGAAGATATGATTGAGATTGAGCACTGAGATTGATATTTGATTGTGACAGAGTTGATGAGTCGACAAGGTTGTAATGAGACTTGTTGATATGAGTTGATTGAGTTGAGTTGATGGAGTTTTATGAGCATTGAGTCTTGGGAGGAGTATCGAGCACCGAATTGGGCAAGAGTATAGTCCATACTCGAACCCAATACCTGTGTTGCCAAACGTAGGGGGGATTGAACCGTTAAAGTCGGATGTTTCCCCGAGAGCTTTTGTCCTGACATTATAGGACCTGGTTGGATTGGATCCATGAGTGTTCGTCGTTCATGCCCTGGCAAGGTATGAACGGGCGTGGCAACGACGTCGTTTCGTTGTACCTTCACTGGCTCATAAGTGTTGGTTGTCGGTTAAGAGAAACTCCCAAATAAGTGTTGATAGTACTCTGAGTCAGATTGAGTTGAATTGTATATGATTGGTCTAGTCTAAATCATATCCTTGTTTAGACTTAGGACATTTGATTGAGTTGTCATCCCTTTTAAGTTGAGCTCCCGAGTTGAATTATTCTTCCTTGATGTTCGTTGTATTCGGCCATTTTACATACTCGTACATTCCATGTACTGACGCCATTTGGCCTGCATCGTTTCATGATGCAGAGACAGGTACTAGAGATCATCAACCGGCGCTCCGTTGAAGATCAACTTACACTTTCAGCCAGTCGGTGAGTCCTCCTAGTTCCTGGAGGATATTGGGCCTTCCTGTACAGTTTTTGGATTGTCTCTTCTTTATTTAGATTGTCGGTAGCCATGGGCTTGTCATTGGTACCTTTTAGACTGGAATAGAGGCTTCATAGACTAAGATGTGAGGAGGTCGAGCGGCCATCTTGAGGATTCCTATTTTGATTATCGTCTTGATTGTAAATGTTTGGCCTTCGGCCCTTATGATATGAGAAGTATTTCTGAAAATTGAGTTTTCTGCTAATAGAATGTGCTTGAATGAATAAGTGATTGTCCCAAGTGGTTCGCTCGGAGGTCAGAGATGGCCTTCGAGTGCCGGTTACGTCTAGGGTACCCTCCCGGGGCGTGACAAACATGGTATCAGAGCACAGAGTTCAAGTGTCCTAGGGAGTCTATGAAGCCGTGTCTAGTAGAGTCTTGCTTATGGGTGTGTTGTGCACCACACTTATGAGCAGGAGGCTATAGGACATTAGGAATTGTTTCCCTTCTTTCATACTCTAAATTCGTGCGATGGAGTTGAACTCCATGAAACTTCCTTTCTAATTTGTGCGTTCATACATTACAGATAATGCCTCCTAAACGTACCGCTAGCCAGAGGAATATTGATAATGCAGGGATGCCACAGTTAGAGGCACGCCCAGCAAGAGCTAGAGGCCGACCCGCGAGATATGCGGAGGCACCTCAAGTGCCATCTACTCCACCTGCACCCACATCAGAAGCTGAATTTCGAGGGGCAATTGCCATGCTCACTCAACTAATGGCCGCCCGAAGTGGCAATCAGAGTTCGCCGACTCTCAGCTCTAGTTCCCAGGAACCATCTGCTGCCACTAGAATTAGAGACTTTCTGAGGATGAACCCACCGGCATTTACGGGTTCTAAGGTTGATGAAGATCCCCAGAATTTCATTGATGAAATGTGGAAGATTCTAAAAGCTATGCACGCTACAGAAATCGAGGGGGTCGAGTTGGTGTCTTATCAACTCAAAGATGTGGCAAATATTTGGTATAATCAATGGGAGCAGAGTAGAGGTGAAGATGCTGAACCTGCTAGATGGGATGAATTCGAGGGGGCTTTTCTTGACCACTTCTTTCCCCAAGAATTGAGGGAAGCGAAGGTGGAGGAATTCGTTAATCTGAAGCAGGAAGGAATGTCGGTTAAGGAGTATGGCCTAAGGTTCATCCAGCTGTCCCGGTATGCTCCAGAAATGATTCCTGATGTGAGGTCGAAGATGAGGAAGTTCATCTCCGGATTAGGGAGGCATGTGAAGAAGGAATGCAAGGCAGCATTGTTGATCTTGGATATGGACCTTTCCCGATTAATGGTGTATGCTCAACAGGTAGAGGAGGAGAAGAGGAAAGACAGAGAAGAGCACCTGAGCAAAAAGGCAAGGTCATCTGGGTATGAGAATGAGCAGAGGCAAAGCAAGGGCAACAGGTCCTTCTTCCAGAAGAGGCCTTCCACGTATGCCTCATCTACCGCCAGCGCACCGATGCCGCAGGACAGGTATGATCGGCAGGGACAAAGTCGCCAAAATTTCAGACCTCAGGTTTCTCAATCCCCGGCCAGTGTAAGTCAAGGTTCGAAGGGAAAGCCACCATGCAGCAAGTGTGGTAGGCTCCACTTGGGAGAATGCAGAGCAGGAAGGGTTGGTTGCTATAAATGCGGCCAAATGGGCCATCTTCTGAGGGAATGCCCAACATGGGGGAACAGGGCCCAGTCCTCTGCCACCGCACCACCAGCTAGAGGTAATCAGAGGGGCGCTACTCCAGGGACGAGTGGAGGTACAAACCGCCTATATGCCATGAGTAGTCGCCAAGATCAGGAGAACTCTCCAAACGTCGTGACGGGTATGATTCGAGTCTCTTCTTTTGATTGTTATATATTGATGGACCCAGGTGCCACCCTATCTTTTGTGACTCCTTATGTGGCTAGCAAATTCAATAAAATTCCTGAACGTCTTCTTGAGCCTTTTAGTGTGGCCACTCCTATCGGTGATTCTGTCCTAGCTGAGAGAGTCTATAGAGATTGTACCATGTCAATTCATCACAGGGACACCTTGGCTGACTTGGTTGAGTTAGACATGGTTGATTTCGATGTGATCCTTGGCATGGACTGGCTTTATGTCTGTTATGCCTCTATTGATTGTAGAACTCAGATTATCACGTTCAAATTCCCGAATGAGGCTGTCATAGAGTGGAAGGGTAGTCCTGTTGTGCCTAAGGGTAAGTTTATTTCATACCTTAGGGCCAGGAAGCTAATCTCAAAAGGGTGTATTTATCACCTTGTCCGAGTGAAAGATGACAGCATTGAGTCTCCATCCCTTGAGTCGGTCCCGATTGTCAACGAGTTTCCGGATGTCTTTCCTGAAGATCTGCCTGGAGTCCCTCCTGATAGAGAGATCGACTTCGGGATTGATGTTCTTCCTGATACCCAGCCTATCTCAATTCCTCCATATAGAATGGCTCCGGCTGAGTTGAAGGAGTTGAAGGAGCAGCTGAAGGACTTGTTAGATAAGGGATTCATTAGGCCGAGTGTCTCGCCATGGGGTGCTCCGATCCTATTTGTGCGAAAGAAGGATGGGTCCCTTAGAATGTGTATCGACTACAGGCAGTTGAATAAAGTCACTGTGAAGAACAAATACCCTCTCCCCAGAATAGATGACTTATTCAACCAACTTCAAGGTGCCACTTGTTTCTCAAAGATAGACTTGAGATCCGGCTACCACCAGTTGAAGGTGAGAGAATGCGATGTTCCGAAGACTGCTTTCCGGACTCGTTATGGCCACTTTGAATTCTTGGTCATGTCTTTTGGGCTGACTAATGCTCCCGCCGCTTTTATGGATCTCATGAACCGGGTATTCAAACCGTACCTTGATATGTTTGTGATTGTATTCATAGATGATATTCTGGTTTACTCCAAGAACGAAGAGGAGCACGCCTATCATCTTAGGGTCGTTCTACAAACTTTGAGGGACCAGGTATTATATGCAAAGTTCTCTAAATGTGAATTTTGGCTTGCATCGGTGGCCTTCTTAGGCCACATTGTATCTGGAGATGGTATTCAGGTGGATGCTCAGAAAATAGAAGCTGTGAAAAATTGGCCTAGACCCACATCCCCAACAGAGGTAAGGAGCTTTCTAGGCTTGGCCGGGTACTATCGAAGGTTTGTAGAGGGATTCTCATCCATATCATCACCATTGACTAAGCTGACCCAAAAGAAGACTAAGTTCCAATGGTCTGATGCTTGTGAGGAGAGTTTCCAGAAATTGAAGACCAAGCTAACCAATGCTCCTGTTCTAACCTTGCCCGATGGGACAGAAGGTTTTGTGATTTATTGTGATGCCTCCAGAATTGGTTTGGGTTGTGTGTTGATGCAAAGGGGGAAGGTGATAGCCTATGCTTCAAGACAGCTTAAGCTTCATGAGAGGAATTACCCAACTCATGACCTTGAGCTGGCAGCTGTGGTGTTTGCACTTAAAATCTGGCGCCACTACCTGTATGGAGTGCATATCGATGTATTCACCGATCACAAGAGCTTGCAATACGTCTTTAGCTAGAAGAAACTCAACCTTAGGCAAAGGAGATGGCTTGAGCTACTCAAGGACTATGATATGAGCATCCTCTACCATCCAGGTAAAGCTAATGTTGTTGCTGATGCTCTTAGCAGGTTGTCCATGGGTAGCACTAGCCACGTGGAGGAAGGAAAGAGGGAATTGGCGAAGGAGGTACACAGATTAGCCCGATTGGGAGTTCATCTGGAAGAGAACAATGAAGGCAGAGTTACCATTCAGGATGGGTCTACGTCCTCACTTGTGGCAGAGGTGAAGGAGAAGCAAGACCAAGATCCCGTCCTTCTCCAATTGAAGGGAGGCGTTCACAAACAAGAGGTAATGGTTTTTACCCAAGGGGGAGATGGTGTGTTACGGTACCAAAATAGATTGTGCGTGCCGGATGTTGATGATGTTCGAGAGAGGATTATGGCCGAAGCGCATAGTTCTAGATACTCTATTCATCCGGGTTCCACAAAAATGTACCATGACTTAAGAGAGATCTACTGGTGGAGCGGGATGAAGAAGGATATTGTGGAATTCGTTTCCAAATGCCCGAATTGTCAACAAGTGAAGGTTGAGCATCAAAGGCCCTGTGGTCTAGCCTAAAACATAGAAATTCCAGAATGGAAGTGGGAGATGATCAACATGGACTTTATTACAGGCTTGCCGAAGTCCCGAAAGCACTATGATTCCATTTGGGTAATTGTGGATAGAATGACGAAATCAGCTCACTTCTTGGCGGTTAAGACTACTGAAACCGCAGAAGAATATGCAAAGTTGTATATACAAGAGATCGTCAGATTGCATGGGGTCCCTTTGTCTATTATCTCAGACAGAGGAGCCTAATTCACTTCCCAATTTTGGAAATCCTTTCAGAAGGGATTAGGTTCGAGGGTGAACTTGAGTACAGCATTCCATCCCCAGACAGATGGCCAAGCAGAGCGCACAATTCAGACATTGGAAGATATGCTGAGAGCGTGTGTGCTTGACTTCAAGGGAAATTGGGACGATCACTTGCCTCTTATAGAGTTTGCATATAACAATAGCTACCATGCAAGCATTTAAATGGCTCCTTATGAAGCCTTGTATGGGAGGAGGTGTAGATCGCCCATTGGGTGGTTTGAAGTTGGTGAAGCCGAGTTGATTGGGCCTGACCTCGTCCATCAAGCCATAGAGAAGGTACGAGTTATCCGAGAGAGGCTAAAGACAGCCCAAAGTCGCCAAAAATCGTACACCGATGTGAGGAGGAGAGACTTAGAGTTTGAGGTGGATGATTGGGTGTATTTGAAAGTGTCACCCATGAAGGGGGTCATGAGGTTTGGAAAGAAGGGGAAACTTAGTCCTCGATACATTGGCCCATACCAAATTTTGAGGCGGATCGGGAGTGTCGCTTATGAGCTGGACCTACCCTCAGAACTAGCTTCTATTCATCCGGTGTTCCACGTTTCAATATTGAAAAAGTGCTTGGGTGACCCCTCATTGGTAGTCCCTATTGAAAGCGTTGGAATTAAGGATAGCTTATCCTATGAGGAGGTCCCAATCCAAATCCTTGATCGCCAAATCCACAAATTGAGGAATAAGGAGGTCGCCTCAGTCAAAGTCTTGTGGAGGAACCAATTTGTTGAGGAAGCCACGTGGGAAGCGGAGGAAGCCATGAAGTCTAAATACCCACATCTATTCGTGCCTACCGAGGAGAGCATTGAAGGTAATGACTACTTCCTTGACTCAAATTCATTCGTACCTTTTTGAGTTTTGATTGATATTTGATTGAGAATTTGATTGATTGAATGACTGAATTTTGATTGTGATTTATACCCCGAGTCTATTCTTGGTTGCTCGTCATTCGAGGACGAATGATCCCAAGGGGGAGATAATGTAACACCCCTCAAACTTTTTCCCAAGATTCGGGCTTTTTTTTGTACACGTGTGGGGCCCATCGTATTTATTTCGAAGTACGTGCTTGAGTTAAGATGAGTCCTTGAGGAGTTTAAGAGCGTTGGAGGTGATGTGGGGTCATTGAGGACCCCTAGGACCGAGCTAAGTCCAAAAGATTCGTCGTGGCTAAGTTTAGGACGAGTTCATGTAAGGGTCGACTTTTAACGACCCTATCTTTTGAAGGACATCAATCTGGGTGGCCCATGACCTATCAAATTAAAGGTCGTCGAGTCTTCTTTCCAACGCCACCAAGAACGTAAATTTTGGAGTTCGGAGTCAAAAGATATGACGATCCGAAGACGAACTAGCACGACAGGAATTTCATTTTTGGCCTGGGTTGCAACTGCTGGGGATATGGCTTTGGCGCTGTAAGGGCGCGACGCGCCACTATCGCGCCAGAAACATGCCTCAGTAGTTTGGTCCTTGGCGCGACGCGCCACTAAAAGTTGTGCAGGGTTTTTCAGGCCAAATTCCCAGAATTTAGAATAATAGGCTTGGCGCTGTAAGGGCGCGACGCGCCACTATCGCGCCAGAAACATGCCTCAGTAGTTTGGTCCCTGGCGCGACGCGCCACTAAAAGTTGTGCAGGTTTTGGGCGTAATTGGCCTTGGCGCTGTAAGGGCGCAACGCGCCACTATCGCGCCAAGGGCGTTTTTGCCTGATTTTTAGAAATTAGAGGAAGGGCAATTTGGGAAATTACCCAAATTATATATACACAAGCCTTGTGTATTTTGGGGGCATTTATTCAGCCCCCACTCTCTCTCTAAAGAAAAGCCCTAGCTCCTCTCCCTTCTCTCTTCTCTTCTTCTCCATTTCCAACTAAAAAGGAGTCCAAGAACTTCAAGATTTAAGTCCTCCATTGAAGACCCAACTACAAGGTTTTCTTCAAGTCTTCACTAAGGTATGTAAGGCTAACCAAAACATGGGTTGAGTCCACCCATGTGCCCTATTCTTGTCTTGAGGTTAGATATCCATGAAAATTGAGTTTCTTGGTATGGTACATGTTTGAATGAACTTGGTCTCCATTTTATTTAATTATTTATGTGCTAATGTTGTTGAGCTAAGAGGTTCCTAAAATGAGCCCTTATGTGAGTATGAGATGATGAAGGAATGAGTTGCTAAATATGTTTTATTGATCTTCTTAATTATGTAGATTTGATAAAGTATATTACTTTCTTAAAAATGTTGCCTATTATAAAAATGTCGATTTGAAGTCTTGAAGATGTGGTGAGTCATGAGGATTTTCTCAAATGGATGAGGTAATGATTGATTATATCTAGATGATGTTATACATGTGCATTTAAAGCTTCCTTGAAGATATGATTGAGATTGAGCACTGAGATTGATATTTGATTGTGACAGAGTTGATGAGTCGACAAGGTTGTAATGAGACTTGTTGATATGAGTTGATTGAGTTGAGTTGATGGAGTTTTATGAGCATTGAGTCTTGGGAGGAGTATCGAGCACCGAATTGGGCAAGAGTATAGTCCATACTCGAACCCAATACCTGTGTTGCCAAACGTAGGGGGGATTGAACCGTTAAAGTCGGATGTTTCCCCGAGAGCTTTTGTCCTGACATTATAGGACCTGGTTGGATTGGATCCATGAGTGTTCGTCGTTCATACCCTGGCAAGGTATGAACGGGCGTGGCAACGACGTCGTTTCGTTGTACCTTCACTGGCTCATAAGTGTTGGTTGTCGGTTAAGAGAAACTCCCAAATAAGTGTTGATAGTACTCTGAGTCAGATTGAGTTGAATTGTATATGATTGGTCTAGTCTAAATCATATCCTTGTTTAGACTTAGGACATTTGATTGAGTTGTCATCCCTTTTAAGTTGAGCTCCCGAGTTGAATTATTCTTCCTTGATGTTCGTTGTATTCGGCCATTTTACATACTCGTACATTCCATGTACTGACGCCATTTGGCCTGCATCGTTTCATGATGCAGAGACAGGTACTAGAGATCATCAACCGGCGCTCCGTTGAAGATCAACTTACACTTTCAGCCAGTCGGTGAGTCCTCCTAGTTCCTGGAGGATATTGGGCCTTCCTGTACAGTTTTTGGATTGTCTCTTCTTTATTTAGATTGTCGGTAGCCATGGGCTTGTCATTGGTACCTTTTAGACTGGAATAGAGGCTTCATAGACTAAGATGTGAGGAGGTCGAGCGGCCATCTTGAGGATTCCTATTTTGATTATCGTCTTGATTGTAAATGTTTGGCCTTCGGCCCTTATGATATGAGAAGTATTTCTGAAAATTGAGTTTTCTGCTAATAGAATGTGCTTGAATGAATGAGTGATTGTCCCAAGTGGTTCGCTCGGAGGTCAGAGATGGCCTTCGGGTGCCGGTTACGTCTAGGGTACCCTCCCGGGGCGTGACAAATAAATCACAATAAGATTCTAGAACTAGCGACACCAAATTCACAAAATTTGGAAAAAAGAGTTAAAGCCGCTCAAAATTCCAATTTTGAAAATGTGGTTCAAATCTTGAAATTTTTACATGAAAATTTTTCTTAAAGCATTTGGAATCCATTAATGAACACCACTTCAAAAACAAAGTTAAAATCAACTCATAATCACCATTTTAGTAAAACCCAAATTCTTGAGCAAAAACCCCATTTTTGTAATCAAAATAGAGAAATTAGAGGTTGAAATCACCATATTGAAGAATCTTAGATAAAATTGCTTACCAAATGAAGAATCTTGAAAATCCCTCTAAAAATCACACCTATCGACTCTCTAAACTCAACAATAATGGAAAAATATCAATTCCCAAGTTTTGAGAATATTTTATTAATGGAAAAAAAATACACTCTGTGAACGCAGATGCAACGCCGTAAATGCGAAGCCGGAACATGTCAGTCATTCACAAATATGGAGGCTACGCCGCGAACAAGAAGGTTCTTCTTCCTGGCCTTTTGGAAATGCAGACAAGGACCACGAATGTGAAGGTCGTCCAACCGAACCCTCCATGAACGTGGTTAGGGCTCGCAATCACAGAGAAGATGGACTTAGACACCAGATCAAAACAAAGGCACAAGCACAAGAAATCACCAAATGGACCCTCAGGATTTTTTCGGAACTCCATGCACACAAACTATATATGCTACCCCATTAAATTTGGCATTTTAGACTCAATGAAATCATCAAAATTTAGATTCAAGGTCTCCTTGACTCGAAATACGTTTGGTAGCAACTACATTAACTTCTCAAAAACATGAAATTAAGCTTGAGACCTCTAAATATTCAACCAAGACCTCCCCTAGGGCTAAAATCACTAGTCGGATCAAATGGAGTCATTAGAATTCTAATCTGAGTGTTCAAACTATGGATATTGACCAAAGTCAAATCTAAATCTAACAGTTCACAATTTTCAACTTAGGACCACAATTCCTTGATACAACCCTAATTCTAAAACTGACAACTCTCCTTGACCAATTTCATAATTC
This sequence comes from Solanum dulcamara, assembly GCF_947179165.1. NCBI lineage: Eukaryota > Viridiplantae > Streptophyta > Magnoliopsida > Solanales > Solanaceae > Solanum > Solanum dulcamara. The sequence goes on from NC_077241.1 coordinate 40,443,816, forward strand.
CAGAGCTAATCAAATTGACATAATTCCATTCTGAGACTCAAAACTCTAAATATAATGACCTCTAAGATTATTTCCTTGCTCTTGCATATTTTTACCATTTTGCCCCTCCCCTTAGCTTTTTTATAGGCCTTGTGTGATGTTGGATGGGTGGCATGCTTCTCGAGGTGATTGGGTGAACTTGGTGCGAGTTTTTATTAATTAGAGGTTTAAAGTGAAAAGAGTTAATTTTAGTAAACATTTTGAGATTCGATAATCATATGGGAATATTGACGGTTTCATCTAGAAGAAAGGTTGGTTTGGGTTTTTGAGTTTGTGTGATTTTTCCATTTTAACTTTAAAGTTTTGGCCAAGTTTAACTTTGGTCAACATTTCATGTAAACACGCTTCGGTGAAAATTCTATTAGCACAATTAGTTCCAAAATGCTGAGTTTTGTCTTGAACGACCTTTGGTTTGATACCCGAGACACTGGGAATGAGTATATGTCCATTTGGGCATTTTATGTGTTTTCTTTGAAAGAGTTGACTTTGTTCAATATTTTGATGAGATGACCTCCGTTCGTCATTTTATTGATTCTGTTTAGTCTAGAATGCTATTTCTAATAGGGTAGCATAGTTTTTTTCATCGACGGAATTCCAAACGAGATCCGCGCCACCCTTTGGGATTTTTTTCCCCTTAGTGTTTAACTGCTGGTACAACTAAAATTCCTTCTCCATAATCGGGGGCCTTTGACCACATTTGTAGAGGTCTAATAGGTTGTGCTCCGCATTTGCAGGCTAGCTTCCGCATTCGCGGAAAGTAAGTTGGCTGACCTTCGTGTTCGTAGAGCTAGCCTCCGCATCGCAAAGACAAAAATACCTGGCATTAGTGGTCTTTTAAAACCCATTTTCAGCATATATTTCCCTGTTTCCCACATAATCAAAACCCACTTTTGAAAGCAATTCTTGATCACTTTCAATAATTTTTGTTGCCTTGCATCGTGAACTCTTACGGAAATGTTCCAAAAACCTATAATCGTCCCAAAAATCTTGTAAGTATTGCGTGTTTTCTTTGAATTCTTCTATTTTTGACCCTCTTAGGGCTTGCGTTTTGTGGAACTAATTTGAGCCCTTTCGATGCTCGGAATGTACCCATTTTGGGGGCACAATTTCCTCGAACTATTTAGAACTTTGTAATAAAGTTGGTTTCTCAATTTCGTGTGTGGGTCCCAATGTCGAATTTTGACCCAATTTTGGTTTCATTTTTATTTGTGGTAATATAGGTATCGTTGGCTTTGTTTTGATGTGTTCTTCAATAATTTAGTAGAGTGGCATCATTCAGAGGCAACATGGACAGGACAATCTCTGGTTTAGCAGTTTGTGTGCGGTTTCGACCTTGAGGTAGGTTACAGTTTCTTCTCTTTAGACTTGGTTTAGTTAGAATTGGTATAATATGAGTAGTGTTGCATAATTAGGTTGGCTTCTAGGTATTAGTAGCCCTTTAAGAAAATTAGGAGGTGATGTCCGTCATTGATAGCTACTATGGATTTTAGCCATTAGAACCTTTATGGATTTTAACCATTGGAACCTTAGACTAGGTGCTTGCTTGTCGTATTTGCACCGCTTAGTATCCCTAGCAATTGCTCCTAGGTGATTTAAAAATTAGGGTGCCTCTTTTAAGTTTTGGTTGGTTGCATTTTTCCTTTTTGGTATGCTTTTGGGTTCTACTTTTGTTTGCTTGCGCTTGTATTTGAAATGTTGGGCCCGATGCCATGCTGTTGGGGCGTTGGAGTCTAGGTTAGTAATTTGATGCCCTTGGCGGAATTTTCCCTCGGATTTTAGGAATATATGTTAAGGCGATATGTTGTTTGCCTTATTGCTTTACTGATGAATAAAACTGGAAATTTTCCCTCTAAATGGACTAATCTATGAAAAGACTGAGATTTTGGTAAATGAATAAATAAAAGGATTTGAAAATATTAGTAATCTCATTGTTTTTGTCATTACTTTTGATGAGCTCAAGGTATAATTTTGGGCGGCGCCTTTTATTAACTTTGGGCTACACTGTTACATTTATTGTTGATAAGATTGAGGCGTGAATTTTGGGCTACCCGTTGATACATATTTTGGGGTTTTACTTTGATATTGATGATCTTGAGGGTTATTTTGGGCATTCCGTAATATTTTCAGGATTATATTTAAATCTTTGCTATCTTATATCTTACACACTCCTGAAGTATTCTATGAGTTAAAAAAATTATTATGATTACCTGTTGTTGATGGTTTATTTGGCCTTTTATTTTCTCCCTGTACCCCGATGAACCCGTAGTTGTAGTTTATGGTTCGCTTTAGTTGTTATTAGTATCATAATGCTGCTTATTATATATTTATTCTATCTGAGCTCGGTCGGCCTGCGAGGCTTACTGGGTACCCCGTGTTTGGTACTCTTACTACACTTCTGCATCTTTTGATATAACTCCCAGTTCAAGTCACCACCAGCATGCACCGGATCATCCGTAGCTGTGCTAGATCTGGAAAGTGGTGAGCTCCCAGCGTTCAGAGACTTGCTTCTTTCCATCTTTTGTACTGGCTTGCACTTGTATTTTTTGAAAGTTAACTATGTATTGTGTATATATATTGTTAGCTTTTGTACTTAGCATCTACTTTATAGGTGACACCAGGTCCGGGGATTGGTCTAGTGTCGGTTTGTCATTTTTGGTCACTTTCGGGACTTTTTGTATATTTTGTATTATATTTATACATCTATATCATGACCCTCTCTCTTTTGTTATATTATTCTTACTTTTGCCTTTTTATGTTAGTATTTATTTATTAATTTGATGTTTGAATTCCACTTCATGGGTTGGGTTTGGCTTGCCTACTCGAGGATTAAAGTAGACACCGTCATGGCCCGGATTTGAGTCATAAGACTAAAACACCCTAAAAATTACTATATCACAACTTAAGCCTTTTGAAAGTCCAAACTTTTAAAAATCACAACTTTTTCCAAGAATTTTCAAAACTAACATTGTAAATTGATCAAATATGATTTGGAGCACCTATCGGGAAGGGTAACACGGTTATTTTATGAAAATTTCCAAAAATGGCCTTCAAGTTCATTACCTTATCCACCACTAAAATCTATGTTCATCCTCGAATATAAAGTAAAGTACCAAAAGCCTCAAGGATCTGGAGATATCGGGCACACATGTCAGCCTCTATCTCCCAATCGCCTCAATGAGTAAACAGTGCTTTCACTGTACCTTCACTTAAGCTATCTTCTTGGTCCTAATCTTACTGACCTTCCTATACAGAAGTTCTATAGGCTCCTCCAAAAATGTCAAATCTATACCCAACTCTACGGAATTGAGTGAAAGCACATGATACTCATCCAGAAAACTTTCAGAGCATGGGAATATGAAACACAAGATGCACAACTGATAAGACAGGTGGATAGGCCAACCAATAGGCCACTTCTCTAATTATGAGTGGGTAATTTTTACTCATTTAGAGCTCTTTGCTTATGATTTTGTGTTGTTAATATAACGATTAAGGCTAATTATTCTTTGAATGGTGCTTATTTTAGGTATTTGTGGCTTACAGGGAGTTTTGATGAAAACTCAAGAATTGAGAAGAAATAAGCCAAAAAATAGAGCAAAAGGAATCTCTGATGTTGCTTGTACGACAAGAGCTTCTCTTTAGCGAAGAAGTCAACTAAGGTCAAAGGGTCGCTAAAACAACCGGGCGGAGTTCACTTTAGTGATAAGGTCAAACAAGTTAGTGTTTGTGTTTGCGGTTAGCCTATCACTTTAGCAAGGTTCGCTTTTGTGAAGTTCTACCTTCTTTAGTGACTGTTGGCTAAATGACTGGAAGGACAATTATGGAATTTTACATATTTGGATTATAAATTCTCACAAAATTTGATGGGGAGCCTAGGGGAAAAACATTTTTCACATGTGACACATCTTTGGCATCTTTTACGTATTGGAACACCTTGAAGAGCACTCTATAGCTTGGGCTTAGGTTTTCATAGCAAGTTTCCTACAATTCACTATTAGATTGAAGATTTAAATCTTAATTGTAACTATTTTTATCCTTTCTTCATTTCCTTGCTTTGTATTCTATGAATTGTAGGTGTTATTATCATAGTAGAATTGGGGTTTTGTTCTTGAAATAGACAATTGATTGGGTTATTGATTTTATTCTTGTACTTTTGCAATTAATTGAATATTATCTCATTTATGAATTGGGTCTTTGATTATCTAATAAATATCATGCTTTAATTAATTTCCTATGGACTTGATCACTCTTTGGACTTGTGCATTTACTTTGATTGAGCTTGAAAGAGTAAATTGAGGTTGGGTAAATTTGATTAGTGTACAATTTGAGATTTAGCTACTCCCATCTAGGATTTTAGCTAAAAATAGTGAATCCATACATTGCCTATGTTGAATTAATTGTGTTGTCAGTCAATTTGGGTCGAAAGAACTTGTTGAGAAATATTTTACTATATTCGAGAGAAATAGGTGGATGATTTAGACTATGCCTTATATTTTAGAGAAATAGGTGGATAATTTAGACTCTAGGCATATATTATTTTATCCATGATTGAGTGAGAGTATATGAGATTAACGTGCAATGGATCATGTGAATGTTAATTGACTTCCCATTCCCCAAATTCTCATTGATTCCTTGCTTGAAAAGATCTTTGTCCTCATTCTCGTGTTCCCTTTTTATTCTCATTGATAATTACCGAAACATTCATATTATAATTGTATTATTTATTTCGGATTTAAACTAGTAGATTGTAACTCTTTATTTCTTTAATTGCCTACACATTGTTACTTGTGGGATTCGACCCCAACCTTACTCGTTGGGTTTATATTGCTAATGACTGTCTATACTTTGAATCGTAAAGGTCTAGTTTAGCATTATCATCTAATTCATCCCAAAATCTCAAATAGACCAAAGAACTGAGGGCTAAGCTTTCCCTTTTCCTGAACCACATTATGCCCTTCAATGGAAACACTCTAAGCCATACATGATCACCCTCCATAAACTCTAATGGTTGAACTCTCTAGTCTGCATAACTCTTCTGCCGACCTTAGGTTGTCAACATTCTACCCTAAATCATATTGACCTAGTACATGGCATCTTTAAGAAAGTCTGTATGTAAAGAGTCTATCTCTGTCGAGTCAAACCACCCAATCATACATCTATACCATATGCCATACAATGCCTAAAATGGGGCCATCTGAATATTAGAATAATAACTATTGTTGTAGGAAAATTCTACTGAGGGAAAATGCTAATCCCAGTTAGCACCATAAGTAATCATACAGGCTCAAAGCATGTACTCCAACACCTGAATTATCCTCTTAAACTGGCCATCAGTCTGAGGGTGGAAGTTTGTGCTCATATCTAACAGACTAACCAAACCATGCTATAAATCCCTCCAAAAGTGAGAAGTGAACAATGAACCTCGTTTAGAGACGATAGAAATAGGCACACCATGAAGTTGTACTATCTCACTAACATAAAGCTGGTCTAACTTCTCCGTTGTATACTTCACCTGAACTAGGATGAAATGGGCAGACTCGGTCAGTCTATCAACAACCACCCAAATTGAATCATAACCACCCACGGTGTTAGGTAGGCCTACAAAAAAATCCATAGTGATCCGCTATCACTTCCAAGTAGGAATGAGCATCCTCTGAGATACACCTTCAAGATACTAGTGCTCACACTTGACCTATTGATAGGTAAAACATCTAGATACAAAATGTAATGACTCTAAAAGTCATTTCTGGTTATTTTTTCAAAATGACACATTTTACCCCTCTCAATAGTAGTTTTGACTCACGTTTGATCAGTATTCAAAGTTGGATTTGTAAAATCCCTTGAAATGTTGTGGTTTTTTGAAAGTTTTATGTTTTGAAGGTTTAAGTTTTCAAATAGTGGTTTTTAGTGTCATTCAGAGTTTTAATTCTCGGAATGGAATTCCATCAATTCCATCAACTATGGAATGTGGAATTTGGTCTAAGAGAGTTGATGGATTTTGATCATGGAGTTGTAGAGTTTTTGATTCTAGAGTTGACTTTTGTCAACATTCAAAGTTCAGATGCTTAGATTGGATTTTTGATGACTCCATTGGATATGATTTTAGGCCTGGGAAGAGTATCAATGTATTTTTTAGAAGATTCGAGGATGTTTTGGTTTTTTCAAGTCCCAAACTAGTTTAGGTGCAAATAAATGGATTTTGGATTAAGGAGATCTTGAATTTGAATTCTAATTATTCCAATGAGTCCAGAACATTGAATTTAGTATGGTAGAATATATGGTTTATGTGTGCATGTTTCCAAATGAATCCCAAGGGTCGATTTGCAAGTTTGAGAAGTGGAGGATTTCTTGATACTTGTGTTTTGGTGCAAGTCCGATTTAGCGAGGGTAGGATCACGAAAGCGACCTCTTCTTTAGAGACGAACCCATCTCTTTTACAATAGGGACCACTTCTAATGTCGCGGAAGCAACTCCGTGAAAGCAAACCCTGTTTCGCTTCCTGCTGGGGTTTGACCGAGGTTTTACTTCATTTTTCCCATTTTGAGACCTAAGAGCTCATTTAGTCAATTTTTGAGGTGATTTTTCAAGTCTTATACAATGGGAAAATACTCCTGACCTATAATATTCATTACCCATCGTTTATATCATGATTTTAACTCCAAATTATTGATTTTGAACTTTAAACTTTGGGAATTTCTTCAAGAACTCAAAGTTTTTTAAAATAGTGATTAATGGTTGTTTGGAACTCTATTTTTGAAATTGTTTTCGCTAATGAATTCCAAATGCTTCAAAAAATATTTTCATGTAAAAATTTTCAGATTTGAGTCCCATTTTCGAAATTGGATTTTTGAGCCATCTTGACACTTTTGCCTAAATTTCATGATCTTGGTGTCGTTTGATTTCGAATTTGATTGCAAATCATTAAATGCTTAGATTGTGATTTTTTGGAGAATATTCGGAAGGGAAAGAATGAAGGACTTGATTGATCGGATATTGATTAAGGCAAGTAAACTTCTAAAACTCCATAAATCTTGTTGAATAATTGTACTTGTTACACCCCACACTCTTGAGATAGGAATGTCTCCTAAGCTTCTTAGAAGTTATCATGTGAGCCAGAAAATCTACGACACCATCAAATGATTCTAAGTAAGGGAGGATGTGGTACCCCATGGTAGGGAAGGTTGGAACTAGGGTCATGAGAGGTCAAAAGGAGTTGGAGGCCAAGTAATGAGTCGTAGGACTCAACTTACCTACATAAGCTACTAACTTGGAAGTCTTACATACCTAAGCTACTTGGGCACAAACCAAGATTACGTAGAAAGAATTACATAGGTTCTTAAAATAAGATGAGATTACGAACCCACGCGGAAAGGGAGAGAATGACACGTGGCAGCAAGAGGAGGTACCACGTGGCAGCATGGTAAAGTGCCACGTGGAAGAAGGTGACCCACCTACTTGGGGTTAAGTAGGTGACCCACCTGCTTGGGGGGTTGGACCTACTGCAACATGGCAGCCCCTAATTGGCTACATAGATTTGTTGGCCCAATAAGGGCTGGACACGTGTCACCCTAAGGGGATGACATGTGTCACCTCCTAGGGAAGCGCATATATATGTGTTATGTGACTAATAACTTCAATTTCTATCCAAAACTTCATCCAAAAAAAAGAGAAAATGCTAGAGAAGAAGAGAGGCAGCTTCGGCTTGGAAGAGTTCAAGGTAAGTTCTCTAATTTTTCTTCGTGAATTACTTACCTACGGTGTTCCTTAATGATGGGGAGATGTATATATGTATTTTATGATTCCTACGGAATCATTTCTTCAGCTTTACACTTGGAAAAAATTGGAGAAAGTTGAAAAAAAAACTTAGAGAGCCAAGGAGAGGAGCTACGGGTTTGGCCACCTTGAGGTGAGCCTCCAACTTTCATTCCATAAATTAATTATTTTTGGTATCCTACAATTACATAACGATGTTTAATAGCCTAAAATCACTATTTGGTGCAGCGAAGAAGTGACCCAAACAGTCCACTCCATTTCAGCTCATCAAAGAGATTTCCGAGATGAGTTTTGGCAAGCTTTTACAAATTTCGGGTAAGGTAAGGTATTTTCTTTCAATTTGGATTTGATGGTGTTGTTATGAAGTGTATTACACATTTTTTAAGTTTCTGTAAACATGAAAATTCCATAAATATGATTGACGATTCGAAACAAACTAAATTGGAGTCACTATAGTTAAATTATAGTCGAAGCAAAGTGTTATGCTTGTTATGTGCGGCTGCAGGGTGTTGTGGTGTGTTGCAGGGAATAGAAGTATTCTAAAAGAGGTGTGGTAGCTTCTGGTTTCAGCCTTACAACCCTCCGCTTCGTACGGTTAAAGGTTTTACAAAATAGAGACTAGAAACCCTATTTTGGTATCATAATTTTCAGCAAGTTGTTTGGAGCTTGTGTGGTGTAATGTTGCCATGTTTTGTGTGTATATGATCAGAAGGTTATTGTTTTTGGTTGGCTGTAGTACTTAGGGATGTTATAGGAGAAGTGTTTCCCGATTTCCAATAATGCCTTAACTAACCAAAGAACTAGTCGAGAAGACGAGCGAGAAAATGAGTTCTATTAATACTTGGGTGCAACTTAAGATGCTGAAAAGTCAAGGGTTATTGATATTCGTATTGCTTCTGGTTTGAATAGGTTCAAAGGACGATGAGGCGAACGTGATAAAAAGTCTCATAAGAGGTATGTGAAGCTTTCTCTTGGCATGTTTTTGGCATAAGTATGTAAAGCTATCTTTCTTTCCTTTTGGCATGTCTTAGCCGTAAGTGAATTGTATGTGAAATAAGGGGGTAATTCCATTCCCAAAACTCCAAGTACACCTCATAATCCCAATCCACTATTTGGTATTGGTACTTCTGCAAGAATTGAGTATTGCCAGTTAAGGCTTTTACGTGTTAAAACATAGTGTGTGGAAAGCTATCTCTCCTTTCTCTTGATATGTACTTGGTATGAAAATGAGATTATGATGCCATAGGTTTTCACCGAGCTCCAGGATGGGCCGGGTAAGAAATATGTACATGATGATCACATGAAGGGAACTACAGACTATATAGAGCTTATTCTCTTTATTCTTTTGGCATGCCTTAGTTCTAAGTTAAATATGATATGAGCTCTGGGGTAATTCCATTCTTAAGCATCTCCTATTTACTTCTGAATATTGAACTCCTATAATAGTTGAACTATTTCTCTGGAAACTCCTATATGTTAAAGAGGTACCAAATGTATAGGCTCCAAGTCTTAAAGACTATACGATAACAAGTGTTTCTGGTTCCATAAGGGATTTGGCCTTATGTTAATACATGTATAAGGTCCCCGAGATTATAATTGATATAGCCCATAATGGTATTTAGAGTGCACTCGAGATGACTACACTACTACTCGGGTCCTCAGACAAAAGTTTAATCTTCGTATACGGTCAAGTCTCTAATAATATTTTCAATTGCTTATGGATACTCACTACTCTACTCGTATATACTGTAATCCTTCTATCACCGAGTCTTGAGCCAAGGTATGTAGATGTGCACAGTTCACTGAATTATCCACCGAGTCCCTCACTAAAGGGTCGGGTATACTATACGAGGACATGATAATGCAATGACATGAAAAACTCACCGAGTCCCTCCCTAGATGGCCGGGTACGTATATATATATGTGATGATGTGTTGTAATAAGGTGGTGATGGCGTCGGGCCTATGATGGTCCTATAGATATGATTCACCAAATCCCTGATAGGGATGGCTATATTGTATAATTTGAGCATGCATGTTTTATGATTCACAGGGCACAGGTACAGGTTTTTGATTTGATATTTTATCCCCTGCTTCTCTATTTCAGATATGCTTCTAGTGGTATTATGTTATGTTTTACATACTAAGTACATATATTGTACTGACCCCTTTCTTTGGGGGGATGCATTTCATGCCCGCAGGTACAGATATAGTATTTGGGAGTCCATCAGCTAAGGATTCTGTTTAGCTCAGCTGGAAGAGGCTCCATTATATCGGAGCCTAATTTTTGCACTGACTGCTGATGTATATAATTATTTTTATTTATCCATGGGTAGTGTGGGGGCCCTATCCCGATACATTTTGTCGTTAATATTTTTAAAGGTCTGCAGACACAAGGCACGCAGGTAAGCAAAGGCATGAAAGATATCTGTTGGGTAAGGTATTGAAGTAAAATTGAAATGTAAGGTCGAAAACTGAAAGGAAAAGTAGACAGGAAGTGCAATAGATGCAGTTCGAAGTTGGAAATACAAGGTAAGTCCAGTATTTTTATGTTATTATTGACATTGGAAGCCCTGTGTGGCTGCGATATAAGATGATATTGAAAGCCTTGTATGGCTGTGATATGATACGAATATATATATATATATATATATATATATATATATATATATGTATTGGCCCTACGAGACATTGTTGGTATTTTCTGCGTGCAGGTTTTGGGATAGTAAGGAGTATAGAGGAAACTCTACCAAAACTTTCCCAGAGTAATAAAAAGGGAATGAAACATAGCTTCATAAAATGTCATGGAAGTTGATACCGAGTACCCATATTATGTTAAACTAAAGCTGTAAGAGGTACTCTCCATGTCATCGATAAGGGGCACCCTTTTTACTTGGGTAATTTTATTTCAGAGAAACAAAAGCCTATCTGAGCAGTAAAGTTCAGACCACGGCATCTCCAGCCGTATTTGTGCCGTCGAAAAAAAACTCAGGTTGAAGGATAAGATATCCAGTAATTGAGTTTCACTTTTCCTTGAAAAGTACCAAGCCCCCAACTCCTAGTTATAAATTAGATAAGTTTTTCATGACTTGAGGATAAACTCAGGGGGATACGCAAGTATGAATTGAAAGGTGTGGTACAACAATATGGGGATAAGGTAAGACCGCTAGTAAGGCACACTTGGTAGATGTTGACTAAGTTAAAAGCCTGTGTTGGGTACACAGCAAGGACGAGGGGCAGAAGGTATAAAAGAATGATGCGTGTACACAACGTCGCCCCAAAAATAATGGAATCCTTAAGAGACAAAGATGGGAAACTTAAGGAATAAATGGCGCAACTTCCATTCACCCTAGGAAACAAAGGATATAGGGGGGGTAAAGCTACTACTTCAAGAGAACCTTGGACAGTTATCGTCGGAATACTAGTACTGCCTAATTGAAATTGGAACGACTACAGGTGCTAATTAATTTTTGATGAAGATAAGTAGAATGTGGCCTTGGACGAGTTGTTCCATGCGTCCCATTACTCAAGTACAAATTAATAAATAAGATGTCGCACTATGTATGGGAAGGCTCTCGTCGCTTTATGATTTAGCCAAGGTTCCGTACATGGATAATCAGGTTAAAATAATATGCAGAAAGACGGGGACATGATACAGTACCAAGTAGATTGGGGAAGGAGATTGGATGAATTTGAGACTGAACATAGAGACATAGAGCAATGTATAGGCAGATAACGGTATAAGTACCCTTTAAAGGGGGGAAGCAAATGAAAAACAACTGCAAGGGTAAAGTGGAGGCAATTGATATGGCAACATATTTGAGATGGATGTTTAAATTTCAATAGGAACCCTGGATGAACCAAGTTAGGAAGGTGTAGAAGTCACCAATAATTGGATAAAAGTCAAAATGCTATGTAAGGCAGTGTTAAGAAGTTTTTAATAAGACATTGAATGACATTATGCTAGACCAGAAGCCAAAATGTTGGCTATAGAGTTGGTCGCAAATGATGTTGCGATAGATAACTAACTAAGGAAAAAGGAACACGAAACCTCCTACGATAGGGGACGAGAAGAGAAAAGAGTAAATAAGGGACAAGAAAGGAATATAACAAGATGGGACAAGCAAGATTCAATGTGAGTGAGATGCGTACAACAAAAGGAACTAGGAGACGGAAGGATTACATCTACCTCCTACAAGTTGCATCAGAATGGTTGTGCAACCTCGGATATGTATATATAAGCATCAGGCTAAGTGAGTAAATACATGATAAAAGGAATAGGGTTTCAATAATGACAATGTAGTTATGATATTTTGGATACCCTACTAAGAGATGCGAAGATAGGTTAAACCAAACTATCGAGATAGAATTAGTCCTATGGGCAAAGTAAGACATGGCCACGGTTGGACCAAAGATCTACCCCAACATCGATTGTAGGATAAGGAAGGAAATAGAAAAGTAACATATGAGACCTAGCGAGAGGATGCTAAAATATTTCTCAGGTTAAGTTGAATGCCTTCTTAAATTCTCGTAAAGGTAAAGAACGACACGAGATAACGTATCTAAAGGGTTATAAGTTGGGATAAGGAAATTGCGAAATAATTTAACCAAGAGGAGCAGAAATGACTGGATACTAAAGGATGGCGGACTTATATGCCAAGTTCCTTCAAAATTATACCAGGTAATGATAGACACAGCATAGAATGACTATGAGAGACATTATATGAGGGGACTTCAGCATTATTTAGCAGCCAACCCTAAGGATGGGGAAAAAAAGAAAAGAAGAAGAAAGGTAAAATACCAATTAAAGTCTTCTAAGGAAATTGAGGAGTAATACATGAGGTCCCCACAACTATTGCCTTGAGTAGAGGGGTTTAAAACATAGCTATTTCTTGGATGTCAGTCCAAGAAAAGATTGGGAACACAGACTTGTCTTACTACCGCCTTTTACCCTCAAAATTGATAAATGGGCTAAGAGTACCACTTAAACATTAGAAGATATGTTGTGAGCTGGTGTTGTTAACTTTAAAGGTAGCTTGGATGATTATCTATCACTTGTCAAGTTGCCTATAAATTTGTCCCTACTATCTGGTTTAAGAACAATACGTCCAATTTTCCACCCATCAATGTTTCGTAACTGTATAGTAAACCCTTCCAGAATATTCTTTGTGGATGAAGTCAACATAAGGAAGGAGTGATCCTATGAAGAGCAACCTAACGCCAACCTACATCGACAGATTAAAAGATTACGGACTAAGAATGTAGTGTTTGTCAAGGTGTCGTAGTAAAATAAAAATCGTGAAGAAATGACCTGAGAAGCTAAAGAAGACAAGAAACATAGTATGTGTGATCTCAATAGAAAAGAATCTCCCTACAATCTATATAAAGTCTTGAAGGAGGTTTTGTTTAACATTCGAGGATGAATGTTCTAAAGGGGGAAGGATGTTACACCCTACACTCTTGAGATTGGAATATCTCCTAAGCTTCTTAGAAGTTATCATGTGAGCCGGATAATCTACGACACCATCAAATGACTCTAAGTAAGGGAGGATGTGATACCCCATGGTAGGGAAGGTTGGAAGTAGGGTCATGAGAGGTCGAAAGGAGTTGGAGGCCAAGTAATGAGTCGTAGGACTCAACTTACCTACATAAGCTACTAACTTGGAAGTTTTACATACCTAAGCTACTTGGGCACAAACCAAGATTACGTAGAAAGGATTACATAGGTTCTTAAAATAAGATGAGATTACTAACCCACACGGAAGGGGAGAGAATAACACGTGGCAGCAAGAGGAGGTACCACGTGGCAGCATGGTAAAGTGCCACGTGGAAGAAGGTGTGCTTGGGTTTAAGTAGGTGACCCACCTGCTTGGGGGGTTGGACCCACTGCAACATGGCAGCCCCTAATTGGCTACATAGATTTGTTGGCCCAATAAGGGTTGGACACGTGTCACCCTAAGGGGCTGACATGTGTCACCTCCTAGGGAAGCACATATATATGTGTTATGTGACTAATAACTTCAGTTTCTATCCAAAACTTCATCCAAAAAAAGAGAGAAAATGCTAGAGAAGAAGAGAGGCAGCTTCGACTTGGAAGAGTTCAAGGTAAGTTCTCCATATTTTCTCCGTGAATTACTTACCTACGGTGTTCCTTAATCACGGGGAGATGTATATATGTATATTATGATTCCTACGGAATCATTTATTCAGTTTTACACTTGGAAAAAATAGGAGAAAGTTGAAAGAAAAACTTAGAGAGACAAGGAGAGGAGCTACCGGTTTGGCCACCTTGAGGTGCGCCTCCGACTATTTTTCTGTAAATTAATTATTTGTAGTATACCAAAGTTACATAATGATGTTTAATAGCCTAAAATAACTATTTGTGGCAGAGAAGAAGTGACCCAAACAGTCCACTCCGTTTCAGCACATCAAAGAGATTTCCGAGGTGAGTTTTGGCAAGCTTTGACCAATTTCGGGTAATGTAAGGTCTTTCCTTTTAATTTAGAGTTTATTTTGTTGTTATTTAGTGTATTACACGCTGTATAAATGTCTGGAAACATGAAAATTCCATAAATATGATTGACGATTCAAAACAAACTAAATTGGAGTCGCTATAATAAAATTGTAGTCGAAGCAAGGTGTTATGCTTGTGGTGTGCGGCTGCAGGGTGTGGTGGTGTGTTACAGGGCCTAGAAGTATTCTAAAAGAGGTGTGGGAACTTCTTATTGCAGCCACATGGCCCTCTTCTTCGTACGGTTAAAGGTTTTACAAAATAGAGACTAGAAACCCTATTTTGGTATCATAATTTTCAGCAAGTTGTTTGGAGCTTGTATGGTGTAATGCTGCCATGTTTTATGTGTCTATGAGATTCAGGGGATTGTTGTTGTTTTGCTGTAGTACTTAGGGATGTAATTGGAAATTCGTATAGGGCATGTTATAGGGGAAGTGCTTCCCGATTTCCGGTAACGCCTTAACTAACCAAAGAACTAGTCGAGAAGACGAGCGAGAAGTGCAACTTAAGATGCCTAAAAGTCAAGGGTTTTTGATATTCATATTTCTTCCGTGTTGAATAGGTTCAAAGTACAATGAGGCGAATGTGATAAAGAGTAACTCGTAAGAGGTATGTGAAGCTTTCACTTGGCATATTTTTGGCATAAGTATGTAAAGCTAAATTTCTTTCCTTTTGTCATGTCTTAGCCGTAAGTGAATTGTATGTGAAATGTGGGGGTAATTCCATTCCCAGGAATCCAAGTATGCCTCATAATCCCTATCCACTGCTTGGTATTGGAACCCCTACAAGAACTGAGTATTGCCTGTTAAGGCTTCTACGTGTTAAAAAGTAGTGTGTGGAAAGTTATCTCTCCTTTCTCTTGATGTGTACTTGGTATGAAAATGAGATTATGATGCCATAGTTGTTCGCCGAGCCCTAGGATGGGCCGGGTATGAAATAAGTACATGATGACCACATGAAGGGAAGTACAGACTATATAGAGCTTATTCTCTTTCTTCTTTTGGCATGTCTTAATTATAAGTTAAATTTGATATGAGCTCCGAGGTAATTCCATTATTAAGCATCTCTTATTTACTTCTGAATATTGAACTCCTATAATAGTTGAACTATTTCTTTGGAAACTCCTATATGTTAAAGAGGTACCAAATGTACAGGCTCCAAGTCTTAAAGACTATATGATAACAAGTGTTTCTGGTTCTATAAGCGATTCAGCCTTATGTTAATACATGTCTAGGGTCCCCGAGATTACAATTGATATAGCTCATAATGGCATTTAGAGGGCACTCGATATTTCTACACTACTACTCGGGTCCTCAAACGAAAGTTTAATCTTCGTATACGGTCAAGTCTTTGATAATATTTTAAATTACATATGGATACTCACTACTCTACTCATGCATACTGTAAACCTTCTATCACCAAGTCTCAGGCCGGGGTATATAGACATGCGCAGTTCACTACATTAGCCATTGAGTCCCTCACTAAAGGGTCAGGTACACTATATGAGGACATGATAATGCAATGACATGAAAAACTCACTGAGTCCCTCACTAGAGGGCCGAGTACGTATGTATATATGTGATGATGTATTGTAATAAGGTGGTGATGGCATCGGGCCTATGATGGTTTTTAGATATGATTCACCAGATCCCTGATAGGGCCGGCTATATTGTATAATTTTAGCATGCATATTTTATGATTCACAGGGTACAAGTACAGGTTTTTGATTTGATATTTTATCCCCTGCTTCTCTATTTCAGATATTCTTCCAATGGTATTATGTTATGTTTTACATACTCAGTACATATATTATACTGACCCCTTTCTTTGAGAGGCTGTGTTTCATGCCCGCAGGTAAAAATACAGGATTTGGGAGTCCATTAGCTTAGAATTCCGTTCAGCTCAGCTGGAAGAGGCTCTATTATATCAGAGCCAAATTTTTGCACTGACTATTGATGTATATAATTGTTTTTGTTTATCCAGGGGTATGACGGGGGCCCTGTCCTACCACAATATGTCGTTAATATTTTTAGAGGTTTGCAGACATGTATATGTGGGTTTTGTATGTCAGTTTGGTTCAGCTGGGTCTATATGATATATGGTACATGTTTTTATGTTATGGCAGCCTTGTCGGCTTGCGTGCCCTTTCATAATGTGATGCAAATAGAAGAGGCTATAGGTTTGTGAAAATATTATCACCCATTAGGGTTCTGTTGCATGGTATGATTTTATTTATAGTTTGACTTGAACACAACTGATAGACATATATACGGGGGTTCAGGTCAGACCCCAGTCGCGGCCTACTGGGTTAGGTCGTGATAGTACTTTCTTTTATATATGTGTTAGGGAGTAATGGTTATAAGGATTGGGACTTTATTTATGTAAATTATGCTTAATAAAATGGGGTTAATAAAATTCAATGTGTGCGGTAATTATGATTGGAAATATGAACGTTTGGACTTGAAATTGATGTGAGTTTGATGAAATGCTATGATAGCCTTAATATGATTGTGAATGTGATGAAATTGTTATTTGCTCATTATTGATTATGGGAGTTGATTTGACTTTCTCACTGATTGATCCTTATTATGTGATAAATGGGTTATGAAATAAAGACTTTGATGACTATAATAATGTGAAAATATTGGTGTTGATGTACTATTGATATGGTAATGTGAATGATATTGATATGAATTAAGTTATGGTTGTGGACACTAGTATATTCTCATTATCTATGTAAACATGTGTATGTGCATTAGTTCTGGAACATTGTGATGAGACCTAATTAATACTTATGCCAATGGGAAATGGTTTCGATGATTGGTACTTATATCCATGGAAATGGCTATGGTGATACCGATGGGAAATAGTTCTTATAATTGATGATTATGCTGATGATAAATAGTCTCATAGATACATGGACCTTGTGCGTCCCTCATGGATTCGAGCCTGCTACTCAGCAGAAGTGTATCATTAGAACAGATATGCATCACTTTAATTGACATCACATTGCATTGTATTACATCTTATCTGTCATCATGAAATTATATATATATCCTGTATTGTCTTTGTTATTGATATACTTGATACTGATGTGACTTATTCGGTGAGTAATGATGAGTTATTGTTGAAATATGTGCCATATGAACTGTGTACTCTACATTAGGATAATTTCTATGCAGATTTGTAGTTGGGGAGGTTTAGTTGGGATGAAAAAAGTTCTAGTTTTTTATTAGAATTACCTTGTTTTGTTAGCTGGCTTGTTGAGTACCATGTTGTTTGGTACTCACTCATCTCTATCTACACTTGTGTAGGTTCTGAGCCCCGGACTGTGATTCAACTTTTCCTTTTTCCTTATCTGAAGCTTTTAGAGAGACTTGAGAGGTAGTTGATCCCATTTATTATTCTTTGTTCTATTAGAGAAACAACCATATTGAGACTTGTACTTATCTTTTATTTCCTTCTATTTAGATGCTTGTTCATGTGACAACTAGTATTTGGAGTTATTGTAGTTGATTAAGACTTCTGGTTTTATATATCTATCTTATTTAAATTGCTTCTGTATTGCTTTCCATAGTTGATTCAGTTTAGGCTGACTTATTCTAGTGGGAATGGACAAGTGACATCACACCCAAATTTAGCTTATGACAAAAGGGTATCAGAGCTCCAGAATCCTAGGTCTTATGTGTACAACCCAAGTCTAAGTAGAGTTTCAAGAATTGGTGAGGAGACATCTATACTTCTCTTCGAGATGCTACAAAGACAATTAGGAAACTTCTCTTATTTATTCTTTCTTATCATGTGTGGTTATTATCGCTAATGGTGAGTGTTGTGTGTTGTTTTATCTGATGCCAAGGACCAAAACTTCTATTTCAGGTTTTTGAGAGGAGGCATTCCCCGAGGTAGTTGTTGATATACAACCAACAGCAGCAAATTCAGATTAAGTCAACAACAACCAATCTGAAGTTGTTAGAGCACTACATGGCTATTCTCCAGCACCTCTTCAGCAGCAACATATCTCCAACAAGTTGCACCTTCTTCAGCATCAACAATTCCAACAAATGGGATCACAACTTACTTCCTTTTCAGCATCTTCAGCATTCATAGAAGCTGATTCACAGCTTTTTGGCAAAACTCCGAAAGCTAACAAAATACAACAACTTGTTTGTTAGGTCTTATATGGTGTGTTCGGCAACAAAATACATCGTCTTAAACTCCAACAAGATCCAACATGAGCTTAAGTTACCGAGAAAAAACAAAGTACCTTGGGAACTCAGAAATTACAGGAGCAGTAGATGGTTTTGCTTGTTTCTACAGCGATAAGAATCCAGACCAGCCATACAACATCCAATACTTGGAGCTACACTCAACGGCCATCAAAATGAAACTAGTTTTCAATTTTGGTCACTGTTGTGTGTCTCATGGTTTAGTTGTACTGACCTTGAGCCTTGTATTGGAGTTGTGAGGCTGATCCTGGATTTAGGGAACCAGCATCTGCAGATCCCAAGAAGTTAAAGCTCGAATGCATACTCGGAAATGTTAGTCGAGCGACATAGAAGACATGACCGATCTCGATCTATGCAAATGGAAGTTGTGTATACTTGATTTTCTTCAATTTAGCTAGGTTAGAATGTACCTTAGTTGAATAGGACTAGTTTCGTATACTTACTCTTCTTGGTCGCATTGTATCGAGAGGAGTCCTCTTAGTAGTTATCATTCATATTATTATTTTTGGAGGTAAGGTTTTCTATGTCCCCCTCCTTATACTATCTTTTTGTTATGTATGATATAAAAATTTCGCAAAAAAAAAACTAAGGGTTGGGGTAGGGATCAAGTTAGAGGACATGCTCATAGAGTGGAAGCAGGTAGAAGTCATGCTCGAGAGGTTGCATAAATTAGAGGTCGTGCTAGAGAGGCTTCTCTATAGACCCATGTTGATACTAGAGAGGACCAAGCCCCTCTAGAGCTTGTTATTGCATCGTTGCTTTAGGCTACTTTGATGCGAGTGTTTGGTACGCTTGAGGGATTTACAAAGAGTGTGGATGCTATAGGTACCCTTGAGGGTTGTTAGACTAGAGCAGGAGCTTAGACCCAGAATAGTGTTAGGTCCTGATTGTTCAGGATCAGGTGGGTCATCCACTAGAGGTTCCCACACTAGCTGTCGGTGCTTGAGTTTTTCCTAATATACTTATGATAATGGATGATCAACAGTGTTATGAGAGGTTTCAGAAGATGAAACCACCCCATTTTCATGGTGGTAGGAGTGAGGATGCTCATGAGTTTTTGACTTTGTGTTATGAAATGCTTCAGACAGTGTGGATGGTTGACGCCCGTAGTGTTCATTTTATTGCATTACAGCTTCATGGTTCATCTAAGGTGTAGTGGAGAACATTTATGAGGTCTAGACCAATGGTATCCCCTCCGGTACAGTGGGATGCATGTTCTAGGTTATTTGAGGAATGCTACAATCTATGGAGCGTGCGTGAGAAGATAAGGTTGAGGTTAGAGGGTTTTACCCAGAGTGGTATTTCCATTTCTGAGTATGAGACAGAATTTTGCTAGCTGTCTCGACATGCCATGGCTTTAATTCTAGATGAGGAAAAGAGAGTTTGTAGGTTTGTGAGAGGACTAACCTTTTCCATTAGATCGTATGTGTTCAGATCAGCCGATGAGAGGCCTTACTTCCAATCCATAGTGAACACCATTAATGAGGCATAGTTGATGGTTAGAGAGGAGTTTTGGGACCCCAACCAGGCTCATTTTAGTGATCAGTTTTCCAGAGCCTCATTTGGAGGCAGAGGTTCGTACAGGGGTAGTAGTTCATTTCAGCATTAGAGATCTATTCATGCTTCCATTCCCACAGCTAAGGGTGGACAGGTATCTCGAGGGTCCTAGAATTCTGGCTAGGTGGCTATGGTATTTTGTCGGGTTAATTGTAGTAGCTTTCTGTTCCGAGATCTTTTAATAATTATGGGGATTTGGGTAATTTATTGTGACAATTCCCTTTGCAGACTCGTTTAAGGCCCCACTATACCTATTCAGCTGCTCTAGAGAGAAATTCAATGCCTCCAGCTAGAGGTCAAGCCAGGGGTCAGACAATAGAGGTGGTACGACCTCTGGTAGTAGTTTTGTGGTTCGGTAAGGTGGTATAAGTGTGGTGCAGATAGGTGGCGGCAGGGGAGCTCAGTGTTATGGCTTTTCGGGGAGACAGATTGTGACACGGTTATCACAGGTATCATTTAGTTTGCCATTGACCTTTTTTTGTGTTACTCTGCGAAAGCGAACCTTGTGTCTCTTAAGCGACACCTGCAGGGGTTGTGGCTAGGGTCTTACTTCATTCTTTCATTTTTGAGACCCAAGAGCTAGGTTAGGCAATTTTTGAGGTGATTTTTCAAGGATAATTGATTGGGCAAGTTTTCTTAACCTAGAATCTTCATTACTCATCATTTACACCATGATTTTAACTCTGAATTATTAATTTTTGGACTTTAAATTTTGGGAATTTCTTCAAGAACTCAAAGTTTCTTAAAGTGGTGATTAAGGATTGTTTTGAACTCTATTTTTTAAATGGCTTTCTCTAATGAGTTCCAAATATTTTAAGGAATATTTTCATGTAAAAATTTCCATATTTAAGTCCCATTTTTGAAATCGCAATTCTGAACGGCTTTGACTATTTTGCCCTAATTTAGTATTTTGGTGTTGTTAGATTTGGAATTTGATTGTGAATCATTAAATGCTTATATTGTGGTAATTTGGAGACTATTCAGAAGGGAAAGGCTCAAGTACTTGATTGATCGAATATTGATTAAGGGAAGTAAATTTCTAAAAACTTGTAAATCTTGTAGAATACTTAAACTTTCTTATTTATGTGTGTTGGGGAGTAATAAGAATAAGTTTTGGAGACTTTATCATGTGAATTGTGCTTAATGAAAGAATGGGGTTCATAAAAGGCAATGTGTGCTATGATTGTGATTGGAAATGTGAACTTCTTTACTTGAAATTGATGTGAGTTTGATGAAATGCTATGATATCCTTAATGTGATTGTGAAGTTGATGAAATTTTCATTTGGTCATTATTGATTATGGGAATTGACTTGAAATACTTTCTCCCCTATTGATCCTAATAATGTGATAAAGGGGTGATGGAACTGAGACTTTGAGGACTATGATGATGTAAATGGTGGTGTTGATGTACTATTGATATGGTGACTTGAATGATCTTGATATGAATTAAGTTGTTGTTATGGAAACTATTATATTCTTATTATCTGTGTTAACATGCTTATTTTCATTGGTTATGAAACATCTTGATGAGACTTGATTGATACTTATGCCGATGGAAAATAGTTCCGACTATTAATACTTATGCTGATGGGAAATGTTCTGACTATTGATACTTATGCTGGTGAAAAATGATTCTGACGATACCAATGAGAAATAATTTTGATGATTGATGATTATGTCAATGGTAAATGGTTCCGATGGATACATGGACCTTTTGCATCTTTCATGGGTTCCAACCCGCTAGTCAGCGGATATGTATCATTAGGACAAACATGCATCACTTTATGTGACATCACATTGAACTACATTACATCTTATCTATCATCGTTAAATTTGTATGTACCCTTTGTTGTCTTTGTGATTTTAGTACTTGAAACTGATGTGAATTATATGTTGAGTGATGATGAGATATTACTGATCTATGCGCCATATGAATTGTGTACTCTAGATTGGGTTGATTTCTGTGACAGTTTGTAGTTGAGGAGGTTCGGTTGGGATAAAAGGAGTTCTAGTATTCTATTAGATTTACCTTATTTTTTTAGTTAGCTTACTGAGTACCATGTTGTTTGGTACTCACTCCTTGTTATCTAACTTGTGTAGGTTTTGATCCTGGACCATGATTCAGGTTTTTCTTTTTCTTATATGAGGATTTTGAGGAGACTTGAGAGGTAGCTGATTGATAATGGCAATCTCCCTTGTCCCTTTCATTATTCTTTGGTCTATTTGCGAAACAAATACATTGATACTTGTACTTATCTTTGATTTCCGCTTATTTAGAGGTTTGTAGATGTGACAATGATGAGTCCGGAATTGGGGCTCATTTATAGCTGAAAACACAATGAATTAGTGACCTTTTTGCATATATAATATCTAAAACTGACTCTAAAATGATCATTTGCAGATGCAAGGAGTTAAGGACAATGCAAGAGCAAAATGTTGAAGAAAAGAGATAAAAAGAACAAAATTTAGCAAAATGAAAGGTGAGGCTCGTAGAGAGCTACTTGCAAGTTTCCAAATGCACCAAAAGATCGCCAAATGCATCAGAACTCAAGGTTAACAACTCAACTATTTCGGCAATGGAAAGAGACTTTAGCTACTCGCCGAGTGAAGATGGGTGATCCACATCATGCTCGCCTATAGTCATTGAGATATAAGCATCATATGAATAGCAGAAATGAGAGCAAGGAAGAACCTTTATGACTCATCAATCAGTAAGGAGAGCTCATCTGAACTCGCCCAAAAGATCAGAACTCCAAGGAAAGAATGCAACTGAAGAACTATGTAAACAGAAAGAAAGGAGACTCGCCGAACATATTGGGGAGAATGATCGACATCACCGAATCAGTAAGCATGAACTAAAGAACGAATGCACTAGAGGTAAAGGAAGAAATCATAAAGGCGACTCGACGAATACTTTGGCGAGCGCGACTAAAGTCACCAAAGATGTCCAAACTAACAGTTTCTTCCTATATTTTACACACGCATAAATATATTTTTCAAAGGCAAATGAAGGAGGTTGTTTTTATAGGTAAGACTTAGAGAGAAGAACCAGAGATATATCTTGGGATTTTGATTTTGTTTTTGAGATTTTGGCTTTGGTCATTGTGATTTGAAGTTGTTAACTTGAATAGAGGACAATTAGTTTGGGAAAACTCTCTTAAATTTCTCTATGTGTAGATAAAATCCATACTTCTAGGAGGTGCTTATGTATATAATTTGTTGTTTTAGGATTTGGATTTTTGTATTCAGCTCAAGAATCATTAATTTGATATGGGTTTTGTTAATTTGACATGCTTGATTTATGATTTATAGTTGCAAACATATGTCTATGTTAGATCTATATGTCAGTTCGAGAGGGTGATATGAAGTGATTAGATTAACAAATAGTCGTTGATTTGATCTTATCAATAGTAATCTCACTCGAGAGAGAAGGTTTTGCTAAGGATCAGATTAGTTGTGTTAATACCCTTGTCTAGGCTTGAGAGAGCTAGCATGGATAAATGACAGTGATCGAGAGATACTTTTCATATTGATTGATCTTTGCCAATTCATTGATAATTAACGAAATTGAGTTGTGCATTTACCCTCATTCGAACAATATAATTAACTACATACCTACCCTTGAAGTCCTTTCTACCTTGTTACAACTCAAATTGGTGTAATCATTTTATTATTGAATCTTGTTAACTCTCCGAATTTTGATAATGAAACTTATAGATTTAATTCATGTCGCAATTCAATTGTTCCTACGTACAAAAGTCAGGAACAAGTTCTTACTTCTTGATTGAATTCTATTCCTAATTGTTCTTTATGGGATTATACCCTAACCTTATACGTTGGGTTTATACTACTAACAATCGCCTACACTCTAAATCATAAGAAGTGTAGTTTGAGTATTATTGGACAACCAGTCTTTGAGGTTATTATAGTTGATTAAGACTTTTGCTTTTATATATCTATCCTGTTTTTATTGTTTCCACACTGCTTTTCGTAGTTGATTATGTTTAGGCTAATTTGTTTTCCGTGGAAATGGACAAGTGCAATCACACCCAGATTCTAGTCATAACACAAAATATGTGATATTCTTCTTTATACCACACAGCCAATAATGCTGACTCAGATCATGATACATCTTCGCCACTCCCTGATTGATAAAATATGGACAGTGATCCTCCTTTAGAATCATGATAAAATCACCCACCTTGAGCACACAAATCCTTACTCTGATCCTCAAAACACCATTTAGAATCAAGTACGGCCTTCTTGGCATCATCTCTCAACACCTTTATAGAATGAGACACAACTTCTCATTACCCAGCTAGCGCTCTTGGATCTACTCAACTAAGGAAGAACGAGCCTCAATGTAACCAAGTAACCCACCACTCTCCTTTGAAACCCGCAATCGGACAAGGCTGTTGGCTAGCCTTTAAACATTTCAAGCCAAGGACCTCCTATCAACACTGATTGCGGTAAGACTCCCCATACTAGGAGTCTTCCTCAGATGATATAAGATATTCATGTCGTATTCCTTTAGCAACTCAAGCCATCTACGCTACCTAAAGTTTAGATTTCTCTGACAAAAAATGTATTAAAGATTCTAATGATCGGTGAAGACCTCACAATGTACCCTTTTCAAGTAGTGTTGTCACAACTTAAGCACAAATACCACCATCACCAACTCTAAGTCATGAATAGGATAGTTGTTCTGATAGGTATCAAACAGCCTAGAAGCATAGGCAATGACTTTTCCCATTTGCATTAACACACCATCCAAATCAACACCAAAAATATCATAATACATGGTAAAGACCACACCCTTCTCTGGTAGAGTCAAAACATGAGCCAATTTCAACATGGTCTTAAGCTTTTGAAAGCTCACTTCACACTCATCAGACTAATGAAAATCCACTGTCTTCTAAGTAAATCTAGTCAATGGAGTTGCAATAAAGGAGAAGCCCTGCACAAACCATGTGTAGTAGCCTTCCAACCCTACATAGATTTGAATCTTGATAGGATACTAGGTCTCGCCCAGCCCTTAACTGCCTTAATCTAGGCAAGATCCACTCTAATACCTTCCTTGGACACGTGTCTGAAAAATGTCACTGAATCAAGACATAACTCACACTTGGAGAACTTTGCATATAAATTCTTCTCCCTTAATCTCTATAACCCCATCCTTAAGTGAAGGACATGATCCTCTTTAGTCTTGGAATTTATGAAAATGTCATCAATGAATACAATCACAAAGGACTCCAACTAAGGTTAGAACACTCCGTTCATCAACTCCATAAATGCCGCAAGGGTGTATTTCAGCCCAAAAGACATCACCAAGAACTCATCGTGGCCATAATGAGTCTACAAAAGATGTCTTAAGGATATCAAATGCCATAATCTTCAACTGATGATAATCGGACCTCAAGTCAATCTTAGATAACAATGCCACTCTATACGGGGAAGAGGATACTTGTTCTTGAGAGTTACCTTGTTCTATTGTCTATAATTGATACACATCATCATGGACCCATCTCTTTTCTTCACAAATAAAATCAATGTGTCAAAAAGTGACATACTAAGGCGAATAAGCCATTTTCTTAATAGGTCTTGCCACTGATCTTTCAATTCCTTCAACTCAGTTGGAGCCATATAATATGGAGCAATGTAAATGGGCTTAGTTCCCACTCTAAATAAATAGAAAAATCAATAACCCTATCCGAAGGAACAACTGAAAGGTTAGTAGGAAACACATGTGGAAACTCCTGAATCAGAGAATGGACTCCATAGATGGTTACTGAACACTAGTGTCCTGCATAAAAGCCAAATAAGATATACACCCTCTATTAATCAACCTCTGAGAATGGATGTAAGAGATAACCTTACTAGGATAAGAACTACTAGTACCCTTCCACTCTATATTTGGGAGACCAAGCATCACTAAGGTGAAAATCTTACCATAATAATTAAGATTCCCATGATAATGAGAGAGATAATTCATACCGAATATAACATCAATATCCACATCCTCAAGGTAATCATGTCTACCCAAGTGTCTTACCCAGCCAAAGAAACAAGACATGCTCGATACACTCGATCTACCACTAAAGGCTCACCCACAATTGTAGAAATATGTATAGGCATAGACATACGATCACCTATCAAATCAAACCCACAAGCAAAGTAGGTAAACACATAGGAGAATGTAGACCCTGGATCAAATAACACAGATGCAGATCAATGGCAGACAGGGATGATACTTGTGATGAAGACATCAAAAGACTTGGCCTCAGGTCACCCTAAAAAAGCATAACCCTGGTGTCACGACTCAAGTCTATGGCCTAGACATGACATGGTGAATGAGGAACCCAAAAGTACCTCAAACAAGACTCTTAGTATTCTTTTAGCCTTCCATAGGTAATGACAATAAATAAACAAGCAGAAATCATAATAGTAAATCTTCAACTTATATATGCCCAACAATACCTCTAACTCTTAGATTTAACGGGGCTATGACAAGTCCCTAGCTCACCCTCAGTCATAATAGAAAGAAATGTCATAGTAAGTGTCTAAATATCTCAACATATCATAAGCTAGAAAGATAAAGGAGTATTGTTCCTAGAACATGGGAACTCACCAAAAGTAGTCTTCAAACGAAATCTCAACTAGCCTCGTGGAGGAGAACGAGGAGGAACACCGGTCCCTACATTGTGATATCACGTAGGCAAAAGAGTATGTATTAGTACTTTAAATGTACTAAGTATGTAAGCATGCATGAACATTAAGGAAATATTAAAATATTTATGTAATATGAAACATAATGCAATGCATGCATAATCAATTATATAGATATCCTTTAAAATATTCATTTTGTGGGAAAATGACCATAACTGACATTTAAGACCATGCGAGCTATTACATGGAATCCAACATAACCCCCTACATTGGTCGGGGAGACTACTTACCGGGTAGAACTCCGTCAACTTCATTCATTTCTTTAACTTTAACTTTAAGGAATATTTGTGGATCCATTATCCTAAGCCTACAAGGGCTCCTATGTTGGCACATAGTTAATGAGACAAGGGGTTGCTACTAGGATTCCCTTACCGAATCTCACCTCAATGCCCCATTCGGTGCTCAGTCAATCCCACAGAATAGTTTAATACTTTAAAATAGTCATAGTATATAGCTTGAGAATTCAAAACATCATATTCGATGGAATAGCTCATTAAAATATTTGGTTATTCAAATATGCAAGAATTGTCCTTATTGCATAAAGAATCCATCATTCATATCATTTCATTATTCTTTTATTTCATAAGACTCCCTTTTGATTATAGACATTGCTTTCATAAATATTCATTTGGAGTCAAAGTTTTTAAGTCAAACTTCATTGAAAATATAGTAAAACTAGGTGGGTTCAAATCACTTCAACTTTCAAACATGTATGTAACTGAAACTATGCATAAATAATTTGAAATCCATTAATTAAAAATTATGCTTTAAACAACCCACCATGAATTTCAAGAACTTTTAAAGAGATAAATTGAGAAATTATTTGCAAATCATCAATTCATACATATAAAATTATTTTGCATCAAAATAAACCAATAATCATTATTTTAACCATGATTTATGCTATTAAGTAGAAATAAGAATTACCTATAAGAAAATATTACTTGAAATCAAGAAATTTAGTTAAAAGAGTTTTGGACTACATAGGTGGAAGAACTCATGGATGAACACCCACATACCTTAGAGTAAAACTTAAAGAAAATAAACATAATTTATCATATAATAAAAATACGTTAGGAATGAGAGTGGAAGGAATACTCTCATTAAAGCCTTACATACTTGGAACCCGAAGCGTTACTCAGAATCGAAGGACTTAATAAATAGTCTTGAATCCTAGCCTTTTCTCCTCGCCGGAGCATTTTGTGTACTATCCAGAGTATATGACTCACCGGAATAGTATTTCTACACTACTAAGAACTAAAACTATATTTTGATGAGTAAATGAGTGTATAGAGAGAAGAGTTGCTTGAGAAAGCTTGATGAATAAAATGATGAAATAAGGTGGTTATTATAGATGTGAAGAAGGGACCTAACAATAATTAAAATAATTATAAAGAAAAATATGAAAATTTAATGGAAGATTGTGATGTCATGGTTGATGTCAAATGGAGGACTATTGATATAATAGGTGATATAAAAAGGATCTAGATCTTTTTATGGTTGGTGAGATGAACCTTCTTTTAACAGAATAACCTTTTTTGGAGATGCGTTTGAAAAAGATAACTTCCTCACTAGGATTTGGTGTCTCATATGAATTGTTGATCTAGAAGTCTACTTTCATGTCATTTAAGAATCAACTGATTTGGAGTATCCTACAGTGAGATATGATTTTTCTTCTACAAATATTCAATTTCATCACAACACCATGTCTTGCAACAATTAATTTATTTGACCTACTTAACCTCCAAAACTTAAAATATAGTCTTCACAAAATTTGTAGGTAATGATGTTGAGTTATTCTGAAATTTGAATCACCTAATTTGGACCATCCTATCAAAAGTTATGCTGAAAATATAGAAGATATATTATTTTAATCGAGAATTAGAACATCATATACAAAGTTTTTAGGGGGTGTTACACTTGGGCCCCTCTACCACCTCCATTCTAAGAAATACCTCCACCTCCACACTGAACTATAGCACCACTACCAAAAGTCTAGCCACCTCTACCTGTCTAACTCCTACCTCGACCCTTGGCCAGAGATACTATCTTTATCCAGAATAGCTAAATAAGTACGATGGGTTCCTGATTGAGTCTTTAAGAGGCACTATCGTATTATGTGGCCTGGATCCCCAAAACCAAAACAAGATCTTGGTATGGATGCATGTTGATGTGCACTTGATGAACTATCATGGACACCTTGGCCCAAACTGTAAGAACCACAAGACACCTACCCACTCTCAGACGCTGGCATGGATGTACGTACGGGCCCATGACACTGGGAAGAACCACCACCTTTGTGAGAATCCCTTCCTCTACATGAGTCACCAAAAAACTGACTGAAAGCGCGGGCCCTCTTAGGGTCCCCAAACACCTCTCGAACAAACAACTCCACCTCCTTGGCGGTGCTCACTATGGACTTGAAGGAATCCCACTCACGGGTTGATCTAAACACATAAGATCTAATGGAGAAGGTCAGACATCTCATGAACCTGTGGATTCTCTCTACCTCATCAAGAATCAAAGCCATAGTATGCCGATTCAGCTAACAGAAATGTGCCTCATACTCAGTAATACCCTGTGTCAACCCCTAAAACCTCAATGGGCTCTTCTCAACCACACTCCAAGGGATGAAGCGATCTCGAAAAGCACTAGAGAACATATCCCACTTTGCCAAAGGGGATCCGAATGGTCTAGACCTCACATAAGTCCTCCACCTCTCCCTGGCGGGTCCACGGAGCTTGAGTGCAACAAAAAAAACACCATGAGCATCGACATACCCATCACCTGTAGCATCTCATAGTATAAAGTCAGAAACTCATGAGCGTCCTCATTTTTACTACCCTAAAACTAGGGTGGTTCCATCTTCTAAATCCTCTCAAAAAAATGTTGATCTTCCATTTTCAGGACTACCTCAAGAATGACCAGTACACCGACAGCCGGTGCAAGCACTACTGGTGGCTGACCCACCTGATCATGAATAATCGAACCCTGATGTTGACCTAGGGTTTGTGCCCCTACTCTCGTTTGAGAATCTAGTGGTGTGACTACTACACCTTGAGAAAGGCTATCTAGTACACCCAACATCCTCATCAAAGTATCTTGAAGCGAGGGAGCCACATACACAGAAGGAACCTGGTCCTCACCAACCTCCACCTGTGGCTATGGAGAAGTCTCTCTAGCACTACCTCTAACAAGTGCCACTCCTCAAGCACGACCTCCACCTAATGCCACTCCATAAGTACGACCTCTAGTTCAGTCCCTTCCCCTACCCCTAGATAGGGTCTCAGTAACTATCTCGGGGACTGCCTCCCATCTAATGCCTAAGATAGAATCTCTAGTCCTGGCATCTGCCAAAATAACATATGGTAACTCTGTACTAGAAAAAGTAACCACGCACGATAAGAAAGAATAATGAAAAGAAAGTTTTCTAATAGTCTTCGTAGACTCTCGAAAATAAGAAAAGATGTCTCCATACCAATCCTCGAGACAGTACTTAGACATATCTAGGGTTGGGCATTCAGTATTCGGTTCAGTATTTTCAAAGTTCGGGTTTGGTAATTCGGTAATCGATAATTCAAAATATATACCAAATGCCGAACTTTCAAATTTCGGTTCGATAATTCGGTAATCGATAAATTAAACTTTTATTCGGTACGGTATTCGGTAATACCATATTTTTTTAATAGTTAACGTACAATAAAAATTTATCCGCATTTAATATTTACATTAACCTAAAGAATACATATCTTAACTTATATTTTTATTACTACACCATAATTAAGTAATATATGCATTTTAACTTACCGAATACCGAAACCAAAATTGCTCTGAAGCCACATTCTACGGAGGAGAAATGATACATCATAAACAAAGAGAAATTAATTTAGGAATAGATACAAAATAAAACAAATATTACGATGTAATAAAAATGATGAAAAAGAGTGAAAACAAAAATCTCTAATATATCACACATAATTTTTATACATATGTTTTTCTTTGAATTATCCAAAAATTCTACATCACTACACTAATTATTAATTAGTTCCTGCAAAGAAATGAAAGAGTTGGAATCTTTCATTTTTAATGTAACTACCAAACAATTTATGTAGATAACTGACGTGGTGAATCATGCAAAGTAAAATTAGAATTCTTAACCAATTGCATAAATTTGAAATTAGAATTTATAATTTTTACATGTACATGAATTTAAATTTTAGCAGTTATCCATAATGTACGTGTTGAAAGTGTGCATATAGTATGCTGTAAATGTGGAAAAGTTGAAATGGAAATGGTAAGGGAAATGAAAAATTGGAATAGTTTCCTTTTACTAAACTCTTCTTTTTTTGATAATTTTTCTTTTTTTTCAGTTTTTTTGTATTAATAAAAAAATTGGTATTCGGTATTTCCCAAATACCAAAACTGAAATACCGAATACCAAAATGAAATACCAAATTTTATATTTCAGTACCGAATACCAAACTAAATTACCGAATTACCGAATAACAAAATAGCCAGTTCGATTCGATAATTCAATGTTCGGTATTTTATGCCCAGCCCTAGACATAGCTTGTACACATGTGAGACATATGAACCTAGGGTTCTGATACCATTTTGGTACGAATCGAAATCGGGTGTGATGACACTTGTCCTATCTCACCAGAACAAGTCAGCCTAAACCCAACAGATATAGACTTAATAATGCGGAAGTTATGCAATCACAGTAAGTCATCACAAGCCAGAAATTACAAGTATCACATAGATAAGATACAATAATCAATACACCACGCATAAATATACAAGGATGCTCATGCACAATCAATAGTTGAGCATCAATCACATTTGCAGGCAATGACCTCAGTGTCACAATCTCACCGAAAATGACCTACACATCACACTTTCGGCTAAAATGACCTTGTGATCACACTCTTGCTGAAAATGACCTTGGTAACACAATCTCACTAAAAGTGACATCGACAACACAATCTCACCGAAAATAACCTCGACACCATGCGTGTCCATC
Source organism: Solanum dulcamara (assembly GCF_947179165.1). Classification (NCBI taxonomy): domain Eukaryota; kingdom Viridiplantae; phylum Streptophyta; class Magnoliopsida; order Solanales; family Solanaceae; genus Solanum; species Solanum dulcamara. The sequence continues at coordinate 40,475,668 of NC_077241.1, forward strand.
TCATCATAGTGTTCAAGAACAAAATGCAATTTGGCATGTTCAGAGAATAATGAGGAAATGACAAGTTCACGAAGTTCATAAACAAAATGAAGCTATCAAAGCATGTTATCAAGTACATATCCATATAAAGAGAAAGACATTTTACACTTCCAATCACAAGGTTAGAACACATTGACTTTTAGTTAACCTCGTCTGTTAATTTAGATTAATTCATGTGAGAAAATAACCCACAACCTCATTCCAATTACTCTCCAACACATACAAAAAAGGAAATTCAAGAATTCTACAAGATTTACAAAGTTTTATAAGTTCACTTGCCTTAATCAAATCACGATCAATCAACCACTTGAGCCTTCTCTATCCAAATGGTATCCGAAACATCACAATCTAATCAAATAAGGATTCACAATAAGATTTCGGAACTAGCGACCCCAAATTCAAAAACTTTAGACAAAAAGGGTCAAATAGGCTAAAATTCCAATTTCGAAAATGAGGCTCAAATCCAGTATTTTTCATCAAACTTTTCCTTAAAGAATTTGGAATCCATTAGTGAAGACCACTTCAAAAATGGAGTTAAAATCAACTCATAATCACCAATTTAGTAAAATCCAAATTCTTGAGCAAAACCCCCATTTTCGGAATCAAAATGAAGAAATTGGAGCTTGAAATCACCATAAAATTAATTTGTATTGAAGAATTTTAGATAAAATTGCTTGCCCAAATAAAGAATCTTGAAAAACCCTCTAAAATTTGCCTCTACTGAGCTCTCCTAACTCAACAATGGTGGAAAATACCAATTCCCCGACTTTTGGGAATATTTCATTGACCTACAAAAATACACTCCGCAAACATGAATACAAACTCGCCAACGCGGAGCCTGAACAAGTCAGACCTTCGCAAATGTAGAGGCTACGCTACGAATGGAGATGTTCCCCCTCTTGACCTTCCGCGAATATGACCAAGGTCCGCGAATATGAAGGTCGTCCAACGATATCCTCTGTGAACGCGATCAGGGCTCTGCAATCGCAAAGAAGGTGGACTCAGACACCAGATCATAGCAAAGTCACAAGCATAAAAATTCACTGAATGGACCTTCGCAATTCGTTCGGAACCCCGTGCATAAACCATATTAACTATCCCACTAAATGTGATGTTCCGGACTCAATGGAACCTTCAGAATTTAGATTTGATATCTCCTTGAACCGAAATTCGTTTAGTCGCAACTAAACTAACTTAAGGCTCAAAAACACCAAATCAAGCTCAGGACCTCTGAAAACTCAACCAAAACCTCCCCTAGACCTAAAATCACCTTTGGGATCCAATGGAATCATCAGAATTCTGATCCGACTATCCAAACTTCAAATGTTGATCAAAGTCAACTCTAAGGCTAAAAGTTCACCAATTTCCAACTTAGGATCTCAATTTCCTGATACAACCCCAATTCTGGACCGACAATTCTCCTAGACTAATTTCATTATTATAGAGCTCATGAAATCGACAAAATTTTATTTTGAGACTCGAAACTTTGTAAGACACAAAAAATACTATATCACAACTCAAACCTTTTGAAACTCTAAAGTTTCAAAAATCACCACTTTTTCCAAAAATAAATTCAAATCTAACATAGTGAACTGATCAAATACGATTCGAGGCAACGGACCAGGATGGATAAAATAGTCATTTTATAAAAAAATTCAAAAATGACCTTCAGGCTCATTACACCTTATTATTCATTTAGTTGTATGATTGGCCCTTCAAATGAGTTGATACACCTCTCGTGACAAAAGTAGCTCACATATACCTCTACTATTTCATAAATGTCGGAGATATACCATTTTGGTCTAACGGGAGTGAAAAATTAATTTTAATTTTTTAAAATTATTTTTGACTTTTTAAAAAAAAAATTGGGTTTGTTAATTTGATGGTCAAATTTATTTTTCACTCTTTGTTCTTGTAAAATTTATCATAGATGCCCCATTTTTTATAGATATAAAAGAATTACAATATAGCTGCAATAAATTTTGTTTTAATTTTTTTTCTTTTTATTTTTCATATTTTTACACTAAAAATTAAAAAAAAAATAAGAATAAGAAACTCAAATAATGATAATCAAATAGATCTATAAAGGAGATATTTAAAACTCAAATTAGTCGTTTAATCAAATAAAATCATGTGTGAGAAATATCAAAGTTCATATTTACCTCTACATGAATTATTTTTTAAAATAAATAAATTAAAATTAAAATTAACATTTTTATTTCCATTAGATGAAAAGAGTATATTTGAGCTGCTTTTGTAAGTATAAGGATATTTGTGAGCTACTTTTATAATAAAGAGTATATCAGTACGAAATCACAAAGTTGAGTGGTATATCAAACACTTTTCTTTTAAGTTTTGTCCTTCAAAATGGTTGATCTTTAACTTTTGCCTTTGGAATTGAACTTATACTTAGCAAAGTATAACTTAAATAGCAAAATACCTCCCCCATCTATTACCAAATTTCTAACTACACACTTCAACTTCATGGGGTACTATCACCTCCGGCACTGTTTTAAACTAAAATTATTACTGCCTTAAAAAGCTACAACCACATTTATGTTGCCCTGTGAAACTCACGTGTTTTACACGTGGATTTTCTTTTCTAAATTATTTTTTACCCTTTTATCATATATTTTCCCCTTTCCTTCAAACACCAAAAGCCTTTTCACCATTTTTTCCATTCATTGCAAACACCAGAACTCCACAAATCAACCCAGCACCACCCACTTATTGATGCTTCTTTTCTTTCCTGACAATTGCCCAGAAATTAATTGATCAGATTTGAACTCATTTAAAATAAGCACAATATTGCTTCACACCATATCATCACAAACGAACCCAACTAGCTGCTAGACCAATACATCCTTATATTCAATATGGAAAATGGAACAATGAGATGAAGAGATGATGTACTTTTGTTGTTGTTGTCGTCGATTGATGAAGATCGGCTAACAATAGTGTGTTTCACGTTATCTTCAACGGCGACAACTATCACAATTTTGAAGAGGAAAAAGGCCGACAAAAAAATTGATTTCTATATGTGTTATCCACCATTTGATTGATACTCAGATCATTTTTATGGATACATTTGTTAAATTGCTCAAATCGAGACAATTTATACATAACAATGGATACTACTATCTAAAGCAAATATTGATCTTTCCACTTTCATTCTCAAAATCACATGTGGACTCCGTCGAAAATCCAAAATTCTTTCTGGGTTTGGAATAAAATTGTCAAATTAAGGCACTGAATAATCAAGATAAGAATTTTTCCAAGTCAATCAACCTTGCGGGTTGGCATGTAAAGTGATGATTAACAACTCAGATAATATCAATAAAGAATTGATATCAATTTTTTTAATTACATGCACAAATTGAAGAATCAAAATTCAAGAATTAAGAGGAATAATGAAAGTCCATGGTCAATTCGATGGAGATGATAGTGATGGCAGCGTTTAAGGATGGTGAGAGGTAGAAAGTGGTCTATATTGTAATGAAGAACAAGGAAAACAAATAAGGAAAAAGAATAATTAAAAATACAAGTACTTCTAAAAAGAATATTAAAATTTAAAGCTTTATTATTTGTCTTACGTGATCACTCTCTCAAAGAGAGTGAATACACTCACTATGTCACATAACCATTTTTGGAGATAATAAGTTTAAGTTTAAACAGTTCAGGGGTAATAGGACCCCCCGTGAAGTTGAAGTGTGTAGTTGAAAATTTGTTAATAGATTTGGGGCCATTTGGCTATTTTTCCATAGTAAAATAAATTTTAAAAGCATAGAGCATAATTGTGAGATATTATAATGTAAGTTACTTCCTCCGTTTAAAAAAGAATGACATTCTTTTCTTTTTAATCCATTTCAAAATGAATGACCCTTTTCCTTTTTTGCGTAGAGCATAATTTGTGAGATATTATAATGTAAGTTACTTCCTCCTTTTAAAAAAGAATGACCTTCTTTTCTTTTTAATCCATTTCAAAATGAATGATCATTTTCCTCTTTTGATAAAACTTTAATTTCAACTTTTTACGTGACATGTTTAAGGCCACAAGATTACAGAATATTTTGATATATTTGACATTAATTTAATTTAGGACCACAAGATGAAAAACTCCTCTTTATTTTCTTAAACTCCGTGTCAAGTCAAACTAGTTCATTATTTTTTAAACGGAGGGAGTATAAATTTGTGTCCCTCAAAATTATTATTTACTTTTTTAAAAAAATATTAACACTAACCCAAAATAGGGGGAAAAGTGCAAACAACCTCATAAGTGGCGTGACTCGAAGTTTATGAAAATAAAGAAAACTTTTTCTTGTGATCCTAAATTAAAGTTATATTAAATATATCAAAATATTTTTTAATTTTATGACCTTAAACAGGTCATGTGAAAAGTTGAAAATAATATTTTACCAAAAAAAGAAAATAATTAATTTTTTTGAAATAAATTAAAAAGAAAAGAATTTAATTCTTATTGAAATGGAGGGAGTAATTATATTATGAGGTTTGTATCAATGAGAGACGAACTTAAATTTTGTCATCCTTCAAAGAATTAATTAATGCGCATATTCCAAGACTCCATGAGCCATATTCTAAAACAGTGTTGAGATAGAATATGAGAAAATGTTAGTGGGGAAATCTTATTGTTGGTTATGCGAAGGCGTATCAAGACAAAATCGGAATGATTTGCCTTACGCTTATCTAGAAGTTTTAAAATATTATCAAAATAATCTTAATTTTGGTCAAAATTTACAGCACATGAACAAATTCTCGTTCACACTAATATAGCTACAGTATCCAACTACTATAAATTGGCTTGGTTAGCAAAGTAAACGTACATAGATGTCTTGAAAACACAATATTCAGTTAAATGGATGTTCATATCGTGAGAATAAACATAGGTGTCATGATGAGCTTATTCTTACTTGAAGTTAGTCTAGTCCTCGGTGATATAGGCACTGCAACATCTTATCATCCTCCTTATACACGTAGCTAACTACTCTTCTTCCTTGCTATTATGCTAGTGTTGAATCTATAGCTAGCAATTTGTGTTATCGAGTTCAATTAAATCCGTTATCAATATGTTCAAACTATATATGCAATGATTGAAAATGTGTACAAATATAATAAGATTAATATACTCATATTAACTCATTGACTTTAAATCTTGAATTTGCATAGTCTATTTAGTTTTTTTTCCTCCTTGTGTTTCAATCTTTATTTAAATACTGGCCAAATAATGCAATACTAACATATTTTAGCAAACAATTAGTCACGATTAATAATACACCAAAAGAAAGAGTACTTCTTAACTAGACTAGTTCGATCTTCTCAGATTTTTCTATTTAAAAAAAGGAAATATTAACTAAAATTCTTCTTATAATATCCAGCAACAAGATGCAATGGGAACAGAGCAGATCAGTTTCCGTCAGGGAATTTGTTTGTAGCAGTAAGTGAAGGACTTTGGGATAACGGGGCAGCATGTGGGCGGCGTTACAGACTGAGATGCTTGAGTGGAAGTGGTCGTAGGCCGTGCAAGGGCGGCACTATTGATGTTAGGGTGGTGGATTACTGCAACAAACGGCCATGCCCCTCCACCATTGCTCTCTCAGCTGATGCTTTTTCACAAATCTCTCCATCTACTAAGGCTAAAATTAACATCGAGTACATCCAGTATGTTCTCATTTAATTTTCTATATTGTATTCTTTTGTGCCATTTTTCTGAACAAAGTTTTTATGGTTTATTTGTAGGATCTAGTACGAAGAATTGCTGCGGATCTTTTTACCAACTCATCAGTATTGATGATAAGATTTTGCAGTTAGTTTACAAGAAACTGAAGCATAGAAGAGAGGATAGCTGCTAAACATATGTGACAACTATAGAAAGCTGTAATAAAATAACCTCTTACAAAAAATGTAAAGTTTGATCACCCTCTATCTTGAATTCTGCGTATACCAGAAGTTTGACGCATCAAAGTCAAATATCCATTTAAGTAGAGGTGGTGGAAAAAATCATATGTACTAGTTGTCACTATTGAAGCTAGCTGGGACTCTTTATTTTTCTTTTTTTGTATAACTGTTGCGTCGAAACGTACATGTATACTTATGCACTTTGTACGAGTAATATATATTTTAAGTTCAAGTATTCTAAAGACTTATGAATAACTATTTAGTAAATAAAACTAATATTAATTTTTTTATTCAAGCAATAGAATCCAAAGGTTATTTTATATGATTAACTAATATTAAAAATAAAAAGAAGCTAAATAATGAAACATTAACAGATGAAGATCATATTTTACGCTATCGGTGAGATGAAATCAATTAGGGTTATGATTTCACTTACAATCATGTTGAGTAATCACTTGTACAAACTCTGATTCTTTATCGAGTTACTAAGCTCTACTTTTTCTATTACGCACACAAATCGCTTCTTCTGAGTCCAATTATGAACAATTGATGTTAAAATATATATATGACATTTGTTGATGAAAAATGAATATCATTATGCCGACACAACAATTGAATTCATATCTTTTGAATGTACAAGGGCGGAGCCCATTTTTAAACATAAAAAGATGACAGGACCATTTAAAAGAAAAAATAGTTCTCATAATCTTAACCATGATGAAAGACAAACCTGATCTTTGTGCATATCACACAAAATAAACTTCAACAATGGACTCCTTTTCCTGTCATTTAGAACAAATTACTTAATATATAAAATTGAAATATTGTCATTTGATCAATGTCAAATTTATGTTTAAAGGGTAATAAAGACGAAAGATATTTCACTAATTAAGGACTCCCCATATGATTTCAAATTGGTGATACCAAATCAAAATGATTTTAAGTTGAAATTTTGTTTAGACATGCAATTTAAATTTTCTAAGTTGTATTTTTTCTCATAAACATGAAAATTCATAATTTGTGAAATTATTAAAACTTTCCCAACTTTCATACAATCTTACGTAATAAACAAGTTATAATCCTAATCACTTTAAGCCCTCGATCAATATAAATAGATTCCACAATACAAATATTAATTATGTTTGGTGTATTTTATAGTACCTTCAAAGTTTTCAATATCAGGACAATAAGTAAATGACAATTATTTGAATCAATTGTAAATGATGATTTCTTGTATTATAGAGTCTTTTAAAAATTCAATCAACATTTCTTAGGATCTTTATATTTTTTGTATGATATAGATTGATATAATATTGCATTCCTTTCATTAAGTTGCCTGCTTGATTTCCTTATATAAGTGTGGGAATAGTTTTGGAGATGTTTTAGGGTCACAAGAATCATTTAGCACAAATTTAAGTTGAAAACTTCCTTACGGATAGAGTTTAGTAGTAAGATTTTATATGTGTCAACTTTAAACAATCATATCTCCTAGAATTTAGAGAACTAGGTGGCCTGTGATCTATCAAATTAAAGGTGTTTGAGTCCTCTTTCCAACACCACCAAGTTTACTTTATTTAGAGTTTGGAATAAAAAGTTATTCTCATTTTAGTGAAGCCCTGTTAGACAATCACATGTTGACGACTGACACTACGGACCGTGAAGATCAGTATGGGCCGTATTGCCTTCTATGATGGATGGCTACAACCTTTTTTCAAAAACTTCCTACACGCTTCTTGGTCCTTTCCAAAGCTTTTTAATCCATTTCTAAGTCATTTTTGGGTGTTTTGAAGGAATATATCATTCCACTAACTAGTTTTCCCCTCATAATCATAAATCTAACCATTCAAGTATCTAGAAATCCTCTCTCTAAAAGATCCTCTCAAGAATCTCTTCTTCTCCTACAAGACTCCATTGAAGGATCAACTAGGGTTTCCGATTCTTCCATCAATTTTCCATCTTCATCAAGGAATCCACTCAAGGTATGTGGGAATTGATTCATGGGTATATCGATCCAGCCCATGGAGCCCAAAAGATCTTCAACTTTTCAAGTGATTTCAAGTATGAATTTCATGAGATTTTGGTCAATTCTTGTTCAATTGCATGAATTAATTATCAATTAAAGTCTATCTACTCAATTAGGCATGATTCAAGTTTAATCACATGATTCCATTGATTTTCATTCAATTACTCCTATATGGTATCTAGAGTTCAAGCTATTGAGTATGGGTTCCTCAATTATGATTGTAAATTGATTCAATTCTATTCAATTATGCATGATTTAAGTTGGAATTGCATGATTTTGATGGAGTGTTACCAAAACCCATGTATTATGTTAATTCAAATTATGAATTTATGAATGCCCTTATGGGTCTCTCCAATTATGATTAAGTTGATATGATTTCACATGATTATGTATGCTATCAATTCAATTACATGATTTTAAGATACTTTCCTGTAAATTCAAGCATGAGACTACAATAATCTATATATATTATGAGTATGATTTGATAAGGTGTAACACCCCTCAAAAATTTTCCCTAAGATTTGGACCTTTCTTGTATACGTGTAGGGTCGAACTCAATTATTTTGAAGTATGTTCACGATTTAAGATGAGTTCCTAAGTAATTAAAGAGTGTTAGAGGTGATGTGGGGTCATAAGGGATCCTTAGAGCCAAGCTAAGTCCAAAAGGATTCATCTTTGGTAAGTTGTTGAGGGAGTTTATATAAGGGTCGACTTCTAATGGCCATATCATTTGAAATATGACGATCTGGTGGCCCACGACCTATAAAATTAAAGGTCATCTAGTATTCTTCCCAATGCCACCAAGAATGTAAATTTTGGAGTTTGGAGTCAAAAGATATGACGATCCTAAGACGAACTAGCATGACAGGAATTTTAGGCCTAGGTCGCAACTGCTAGGAATCTGGGCTTGGCGCCACAGTGGCGCGATGCGCTACTATCGCGCTAGGAACATGCCTCAGTAGTTTGGTCCTTAGAGCGGCGCGCCACTACGAGGTGTGTAGGGTTTTTCAGGCCAAATTTCCAAAACCCAGAAAATATGGCCTTGGCGCTATAAGGGTGCGATGCGCCACTATCGCACCAAGAATGTGCCTCAGTAGTTTGGTCCTTATCGCGGTGCTCCACTATCAGGTGTGCAGGTTTTTAGGCGTAATCGACCTGGCGCTGTAATGGCGCGACGCGCCACTATCGCGCCAGGAGTATTTTAGCCTATTTTTTAGAACTTTTGAGAAGGGGAAATTTAGGAATTTGTCCCAAATTATATATGTATCATCCTTGATCATTTTGGGAACATATTTTCAGCCCCCTCTCTCTCTAAAAGCCCTAGAAGTCTCTCTCTCTCTCTCTCTCTCTCTTTTTCTTCTCCATTTCTAACAAGGATTTGTTCCAAGAGCTTTAAGATTCAAGTTGCCATTGAAGACCCAACAACAAGATTTCTTCAAGAATCTATTCTAAGGTATGTAAGGCTAACCAAAACATGGGTTGAGTCCACCCATGTGCCCTACATCTTCTTTTGATTTATTGTTCATAAGAATGAATTTTATTAGTAGAGGTATGTCTAAATAGGTCCTTTTTCATCTATTATCCTAATTCCCTTTATGATGATGTTGTGGAGTCAAGAAAGTGATATGCTACATGTTGTTATGAGTTGATTGAGATGAGGTGTCGAGCATATATTGTTAATTTCCAAACTATAATGATTTTAATAAAGAAATGTTAATTTTCTTAAATATGTTGTTTATCTTGAATTGTTGATTTGAAACCTTGGAGTTGTGGTGAGTTCCAAAGATGTGTTAAATGAATAGAGAAATGATTTGATATGTTTGTATGTTGCTATAACGTATATTTAAATTTACTCTTGAAAGATATGATTGGGAGAGGTTTAATTGTGATAGAGTTGATGAGTTGACAAGGTTGTAATGAGACTTGTCGATATATTTTGATTGAGTTGATTGGATGGAGTTTTATGAGCATTGAGTCTTGGGAGGAGTATCGAGCACCGAATTGGGCAAGTGTATCGTCCATGCTCGAACCCAATAACTACGTCGCCAAACGTAGAAGGGGATTGAACCGTTAAAGTCGGATGTTTCCCTAAATTTATTGTCCTGACATTATAGGACTTGGTTGGATTGGATCCATGATTGGTTGATTCGTTCATACCCTGGCAAAGTATGAACGGATGAGGTAACAACGTCGGTTTGTTGTACTTTCACTGGTTCATAAGTGATGGTTGTCGGATAAGAGAAACTCCCATATAGGTCTTAATAGTACTCTGAGTCGGATTAAGTTGGATGGTATGTGGTTGGTCCTGTCTAAACCATATTCTTGTTTAGACTTAGGACACTTGATTGACTTGTTATTTCTCTTGAGTTGAGATTCCGAGTTGATTTAGTTCCTTCTGATGTTGTTTCATTCGGCCATTTTACATACTCGTACATTCTATGTACTGACGCCATTTGGCCTGCATCATTTTATGATGTAGCGACAGGTACTAGAGATCATCAACCGGTGCTCCATTGAAGATCTACATACACTCCCAGCTAGTTGGTGAGTCCTCCTAGTTTCCGGAGGATGTTGAGCTTTCTTGTATAGTTTTGTCGTTGTTTCCTTTAATTTGATTATTGGTAGCCATGGGCTTGTCATTGGCACCTCCTATACATTGATAGAGGCTTTATAGACTAGAGTGTGGGGAGGTTGGACTGTTATTTTGAGGAGTCTTATTATATTTGTTTTGTTGAGTTGATAGTGTTTGGCCTTCGACCCCCCATGATGTGAATGGTGTGTTTATGATTGAATTCTCCATTGAGTGAATGTGATTGAATGATAGTATGACTGGATCAGGTAGTTCGCTTAAAGGCAGAAATGGCTTTCGAGTGCCGGTCACGTCTAGCGTACCCTCCCGGGGTATGACAAACATGGTATCAGAGCACAGAGTTCAAGAGTCCTAGTGAGTCTATGAAGCCGTGTCTAATAGAGTCTTGCTTATGGGTGTATTGTGCACCACACTTATAATCAAGAGGCTATGAGATATTAGGAATTGTTTCACTTCTTTCATACTCCGAATTCGTGCGATAGAGTTAAACCTTATAAACTTCCTTTCTAATTCGTGCTTTTATACATTACAGATAATGCCTCCTAAACGTACTGCTAGCCAGAGGAATGCTGATAACGCAGGGATACCATAGTCAGAGGTAAGAACATCGAGGGCTAGAGGCCGACCGGCGAGGTATGCAGAGGCACCTCAAATGCCTACTACTCCACCTGCCCCAACTTCGGAAAAAGACTTTAGAGGAGCGATTGCCATGCTCACTCAACTAGTAGCTGCCCAAAATGGTAACCAGAGTTTGCCAACTCTTAGCTCTAGTTCCCAAGAGCCGTCTGCTGCCACCAGAATCAGAGACTTTCTGAGAATGAATCCGCCGGCATTCACGGGTTGTAAGGTTGATGAAGACCCCCAAAATTTTATTGATGAGATGTGGAAAATCCTGAAAGCTATGCATGCTATGGAGGTTGAGGGGGTTGAGTTGGTGTCCTACCAACTCAAGGATGTGGCAAACATCTGGTATAACCAATTGGAATAAGGTAGAGGTGAGGATGCTGAACCTGCTATGTAGGATGAATTTGAGGGAGCCTTTCTTGACCACTTCTTTTCTCGAGAATTGAGGGAACAAAAAGTGGAGGAGTTTGTAAATCTGAAACAAGGAGGCATGACTGTTAAGGAGTACAGCCTGAAATTCATCCAGTTATCCAGGTATGCTCCGGAAATGATCCCAGATATGAGGTGGAAGATGAGGAAGTTCATCTCCGAATTGGGGAGACATGTGAAGAAGGAGTGCAAGGCAGCGTTGTTGATCTCTGACATGGATATTTCCAGATTGATGGTATATGCTCAATAGGTGGAGGAAGAGAAGAGGAAAGACAGAGAGGAGCATCTGAGCAAGAAGGCAAAATCAGCAGGGCATGAGAATGAACAGAGGCAAAACAAGGGCAACAAGTCCTTCTTCCAGAAGAGGCCTTCCAACTATGCCTCATCTACCGCCAGTGCACCTATGCCGCAGAACAGGTATGATCGGCAGGGACAGAGTCGCCAGAATTTCAGACCCCAGGTTTCCCAATCCCAGGCTAGCGTGGGTCAAGGTTTGCAAGGAAAGCCACCATGCGTCAAGTGCGGTAAACTCCACTTGGGAGAGTGCAGAGTGGAAAGGTTTGGTTGTTATAAATGTGGCCAAATAAACTATTTTCAGAAGGAATGCCCAGCATGGGAACAGAACCCAGTTTTCGACCACCGCCCCGCTAGCTAGAGGTAACCAGAGGGGCACTACTTCAGGTACGAGCGGGGGAACAAACCGCCTATATGCTATGGGTAGTCGCCAAGATTAGGAGAACTCTCCGAACGTCATGACAGGTATGATTCAAGTCTCTTCTCTTGACTGTTATGTTTTGATGGATCCGGGTGCCACCCTATCTTTCGTGACTCCTTACGTGGTGAGTAAATTCAAAAAAATTCCTGAATGTCTTCATGAGCCTTTCTACGTAACTACCCTTGTCGGTGATTCTATCATAGCTGAGAAAGTCTATAGAGATTGTACTGTGTCAATTCATCACAAAGATATCTTGGCTGACTTGGTTGAGGTAGACATGATGGATTTTGATGTGATCCTTGGCATGGACTGGCTTTATGTCTTCTATGCCTCTATTGATCGTAGAACTTAGATTGTCAAGTTCAAATTCCCGAATGAGGCTGTCATAGAGTGGAAAGGTAGTCCTATTATGCCTAGGGGTAAGTTTATTTCTTACCTTAGGGCCAGAAAGCTAATATTAAAAGGGTGTATCTATCACGTTGTCCAAGTGAAAGACGACAATATTGAGTCTCCATCCCTTGAGTCGGTCCTGATTGTCAATGAGTTTCCCAAAGTCTTTCCTGAAAACCTGCCCGGAGTCCCTCCTGATAGGGAGATCGACTTTGGGATTGATGTTCTTCCTGATACCCAGCCTATCTCAATCCCTCCATATAGAATGGCTCCGGCAGAGTTGAAAGAGTTGAAAGAACAGTTGAAGGACTTGTTAGATAAGGGATTCATTAGGCCGAGTGTCTCACCGTGGGGTGCTCTGGTCCTATTTGTGCGAAAGAAAGATGGGTCCCTTAGGATGTGCATTAATTACAGGTAGTTGAACAAGGTAACCATAAAAAACAAGTACCCTCTCCCCAGAATAGATGATTTGTTTGATCAACTTCAGGGTGCCACCTGTATCTCAAAGATAGACCTAAGATCAGGCTACCATCAGTTGAAGATGAGGGAGTGTGATATCCCAAAGACAGCTTTTCGGACCCGTTATGGCCACTTTGAATTCTTAGTTTTGTCCTTTCGGTTGACTAATGCCCCCGCAACTTTTATGGATCTCATTAACCGAGTATTTAAACCGTATCTTGATATGTTTGTGATTGTATTCATAGATGATATTTTGGTTTACTCCAAGAATGAGGAGGAGTACGCCCATCATCTTAGAGTCGTCTTGCAAACCTTAAAAGACCAGGTATTGTATGCAAAGTTTTCTAAATGTGAATTTTGGCTTGCATCAGTGGCTTTTCTAGGCCACATTGTATCTGAAGACGGTATTCAAGTGTATGCTCAGAAGATTGAGGTAGTGAAAAATTGGCCCAGACCTACATCCCCGACAGAGATAAGGAGCTTCTTGGGTTTGGCTGGCTACTACCGAAGGTTTGTAGAGGGATTCTCATCCATATCATCACCATTGACCAAGCTGACCCAAAAGAAGGCTAAGTTCTAATGGTCCGATGCTTGTGAGGAGAGTTTCTAGAAGTTGAAGACTAAGCTAACCACTACTCCTGTTCTAACCTTGCCTGATGGAATAGAGGGCTTTGTGATCTATTGCGATGCATCTAGATTTTGTTTGGGCTGTGTGTTGATGCAAAAGGGGAAGGTAATAGACTATGCTTCAAGACAGCTTAAGGTTCATGAGAGGAATTACCCAACTCATGACCTCGAACTGGCAGTTGTGGTATTTGCTCTTAAAATTTGCTGCCACTACTTATATGGAGTGCATGTTGATGTATTCACCGATCACAAGAGCTTACAATATGTCTTCAGCCAGAAGGAACTCAATCTGAGGCAGATGAGATGGCTCGACCTACTCAAAGACTATGATATGAGCATCCTTTACCATCTAGGTAAAGTTAATGTTGTTGCTGATGCTCTTAGCAGGTTGTCTATGGGTAGCACTGCCCATATGGAGGAGGGAAGGAAAGAATTGGCTAGAGAGGTGCACAGATTAGCCCGATTGGGAGTTCGTCTTGAAAAGAACAATGAAGGTGGAGTTAATGTTCAGGATGGGTCTGCATCCTCACTTGTGACAGAGGTAAAAGAGAAGCAAGACCAAGATCCCGTCCTACTCCAATTGAAGGGAGTTGTTCACAAACAAGAGGTAATGGTTTTTACCAAAGGGGGAGATGGTGTGTTGAGGTACCAAAATAGATTGTGTGTGCCTGATGTCGATGATGTTCGAGAGAGGATTATGGCTGAAGCGCATTGTTCTAGATACTCTATTCATTCGGGCTCTACAAAAATATACCATGACTTGAGGGAAATCTATTAGTGGAGTGGGATGAAGAGAGACATTGCGAAATTTGTTTCCAAGTGCCCGAATTGCCAATAGGTGAAGGTTGAGCATCAAAAGCCATATGGTTTAGCTCAAAACATAGAAATTCCGGAATGGAAGTGGGAGATGATCAACATGGACTTTATTACAGGCTTGCCGAGGTCCCGAAAGCAACACAATTCTATTCGGGTGATTGTGGATAGAATGATGAAATCAGCTCACTTCTTGGCAGTTAAGACTACTGACACCTTAGAAAATTATGCGAAGTTATACATTTAAGAGATCGTCAGATTGCATGGAGTCCCCTTGTCCATCATCTCGGATAGAAAAGCTCAATTCACTTCCCAATTCTGGAGATCTTTTCAAAAGGGACTGGGTTCAAAGGTGAACCTTAGTACAGCCGTTCATCCCCAGATGGATGGCCAAGTAGAGCGCACCATTCAGATGTTGGAGGATATGTTAAGAGCTTGTATGCTTGACTTCAAAGGAAATTGGGATGATCACTTACCTCTCATAGAGTTTGCATATAATAATAGCTATCATGCAAGCATTCAAATGGCTCCTTATGAAGCTTTGTATGGGAGGAGGTGTAGATCACCTATTGGGTAGTTTGAGGTGGGTGAAGTCGAGTTGATTGGGCCTGATTTTATTCACTAAGCCATGGAGAAGGTGAGAGTTATTCAAGATAGGCTAAAGATAGCTCAAAGCCGCCAAAAATCTTACACTGATGTGAGGAGGAGAGACTTGGAGTTTGAGGTGGATGATTGGGTATACTTGAAAGTGTCACCCATGAAGGGCGTCATGAGGTTTGAAAAGAAGGAAAAGCTTAGTCCTCGATATATTGGTCCTTATCAGATTGCGAGGCGGATTGGGAGTGTCGCTTATGAGTTGGAGTTACCCCTGGAGCTCACCTCTATTCATCCGATATTCCACGTTTTGATGTTGAAGAAGTGCTTAGGCAATCCCTCGTTGGTAGTCCCCATTAATAGTATTAGAGTTAGGGACAACTTATCCTATGAAGAGGTTCCGGTCCAAATTCTTGATCGCCAAATCCGCAAATTGAGGAACAAAGAGATCACCTCAGTTAAAGTCCTGTGGAGAAATCAATTTGTTGAGGAAGCCACATGGGAAGCAGAGGAAGACATGAAATCTAAATATCCACATCTATTCGTGCCTACTGACGAGAATGTTGAAGGTAATGTCCATTTCCTTGACTTGAATTTGTTTGCGCATTATGAGTTTGATTGGTAATTTGCTTGATAATTTGATTGGTTGAATGACTAAATTTTGATTGTGATTTTTACCCCGAGTCCATTCTTGGTCACTCGTCATTCGAGCATGAATGATCCAAGGGGGATATAATGTAACACCTCTTAAAAGTTTTCCCTAAGATTCGAACCTTTCTTGTATACATGTAGGGTCGAACTCAATTATTTTGAAGTATGTTCACGAGTTAAGATGAGTTCCTAAGTAATTAAAGAGTGTTAGAGGTGATGTGAGGTCATAAGGGATTCTTAGAGCCAAGCTAAGTCCAAAAGGATTCGTCTTGGGTAAGTTGTTGAGGGAGTTTGTATAAGGGTCGACTTATAATGGCCATATCATTTGAAATATGACGATCTGGGTGGCCCACGACCTATTAAATTAAAAGTCGTCGAGTCTTCTTCCCAACGCCACCAAGAATGTAAATTTTGGAACTTTAGGCCTGGGTAGAAACTGCTGGGAATCTAGGCTTGGCGCCACAATGGCGCGACGCGCCACTATCGCGCCAGGAACATGCCTTAGTAGTTTGGTCCCTGGCGTGGCGCGCCACTATGAGGTGTGCAGGGTTTTTCAGGCCAAATTTCCAAAACCCAGAAAATATGGTCTTGGCGCTGTAAGGGAGCGACGCGCCACTATCGCGCCAAGAATGTGCCTCAGTAGTTTGGTCCTTGGCGCAGTGCGCCACTATCAGGTATGCAGGTTTTTAGGCATAATCGACCTGGCGCTGTAATGGCGCGATGCGCCACTATCGCGCCAGGAGCGTTTTAGCCTATTTTTCAGAACTTTTGAGAAGGGGCAATTTGGGAATTCATCCCAAATTATATATGTATCATCCTTGAACATTTTAGGAACATATTTTCAGCCCTCTCTCTCTCTAAAAGCCCTAGAAGTCTCTCTCTCTCTTCTTCTTTTTCTCTATTTCTAACAAGGATTTGTTCCAAGAGCTTCAAGATTCAAGTTGCCATTGAAGACCTAACAACAAGGTTTCTTCAAGAATCTATTCTAAGGTATGTAAGGCTAACCAAAACATGGGTTGAGTTCACCCATGTGCCCTACATCTTCTTTTGATTTATTGTCCATAAGAATGAAGTTTATTGGTAGAGGTATGTCCAAATAGGTCCTTTTTCATCTATTATCCTAATTCCCTTTATGATGATGTTGTGAAGTCAAGAAAGTGATATGCTACATGTTGTTATGAGTTGATTGAGATGAGGTGTCGAGCATATATTGTTAATTTCCAAACTATGATGATTTTGATAAAGAAATGTTAATTTTCTTAAATATGTTATTCATCTTGAATTGTTGATTTGAAACCTTGGAGTTGTGGTGAGTTCCAAAGATGTGTTAAATGAATAGAGACATGATTGGATATGTTTGTATGTTGCTATAACGTATATTTAAATTTACTCTTAAAAGATATGATTGAGAGAGGTTTGATTGTGATAGAGTTGATGAGTTGACAAGGTTGTAATGAGATTTGTCGATATGTTTTGATTGAGTTGATTGGATGGAGTTTTATGAGCATTGAGTCTTGGAAGGAGTATCAAGCACCGAATTGGGCAAGAGTATCGTCCATGATCGAACCCAATAACTACGTCGCCAAACGTAGAAGGGGATTGAACCGTTAAAGTCGGATGCTTCCCTAAATTTATTGTCCTGACATTATAGGACTTGGTTGGATTGGATCCATGATTGGTTGATTCATTCATACCCTGGCAAAGTATGAACGGATGAGGCAACAACGTCGGTTTATTGTACTTTCACTGGCTCATTAGTGATGGTTGTCGGATAAGAGAAACTCCCATATAGGTCTTAATAGTACTCTGAGTCGGATTGAGTTGGATGGTATGTGGTTGGTCCTGTCTAAACCATATTCTTGTTTAGACTTAGGACACTTGATTGAGTTGTTATTTCTCTTGAGTTGAGATTCCGAGTTGATTTGGTTCCTTCTGATGTTGTTTCATTCGGCCATTTTACATACTCGTACATTCTATGTACTGACGCCATTTGGCCTGCATCGTTTTATGATGTAGCAACAGGTACTATAGATCATTAATCGGCGCTCCATTGAAGATCTAAATACACTCTCAGCCAGTTGGTGAGTCCTCCTAATTTCTGGAGGATGTTGAGCTTTGTTGTATAGTTTTGTCGTTGTTTCCTTTAATTTGATTGTTGGTAGCCATGGGCTTGTCATTGGCACCTCCTAGACTTTGATAGAGGCTTCATAGACTAGAGTGTGGGGATGTTGGACTATTATTTTTAGGAGTCTTATTATATTTATTTTGTTGAGTTGATAGTGTTTGGCCTTCGTCCCCCCATACTGTGAATGGTCTGTTTATGATTGAATCCTCCATTGAGTAAATGTGATTGAATGATAGTGTGACTAAATCAGGTGGTTCGCTTAAAGGCTAGAAATAGCTTTCGAGTGCCGATCACGTTTGGGTACCCTCCCGAGGCGTGACATAAGGCTTTCAAGCAAGTTACATGAAAGGTTTTAAATAAGCTTTATGATGAAATTTAAGTCAAGAATGAATGATGGTGGGTTCCTCACCTAAGTATGAATGTGTAATGATGAAAGTTCTACATTCGCATTACATGAGACAAGATTAAGGAGCTATTCTATAATTTTGTATTTATACATAGTGGATGGATAGTAGATATGACCCCTCCCATATGATGTTAACTTTGTGACTTATGATTTTTCTATTTCATTGAGAGCTTAACTAGCACCGAGTGGACCTTAGGATAGGCACTCTCCCCTGTATTTGAGGCAGGAGACCCATAGTAAGATCCCATTATCCCATAACTATGTTCCACCGTAGGATAAAGGATTACATATAGTAGAGGCTCGACTCCTTTAAGGGTCGCCCGTAGAAGAGGCTCGATCCTTCATGTGGCTTAGTGGATCCACATAGCCATATAGAAGTCTACCTTGGCAAGTAGCCTTCTCCTTTCCTCTGTTTCATGGGTAAATATTGGGACTCCATGTTATAGCTTACATGGTTTTTGTCGGTTAACGGTGTGTCTCACAAAGTAAAGTATGTTCTCTCACTCATGGTTTTGTGACTCTCACTTTGACTTAAAATTCTTACTACTACTTATGAAAATTTCTCATTATGACTTATGACTATCCATTCTTTGTACAATTTCTCTTTATAAGATTGCATTATGGTTTTAAATGACATTTGCCTTATTCTTGATTCTCTATCAAGTATACATGGTTTACTTATTATGTGTTTTATCCTTGATTATTATTTCTAGACAAAGAAAATGTGTAAGTCAGTTTAATTAGGCCTAAGCTTCACCTTTATCTTTAGACTTTATTTTGAGACATAACTATCACTTTGCTTCCTACTATTGATTTACTTACCTTATGTATGCTTATGACATTCTAAGAGGCTTGGTTGGGGTTTTCTCGGGAATCCTAATTGTAGTGTCAAATCTAGGGCCTAGCTTAGTTAGTGATAAACTTGGCATCAGAGCACAAGTTTTAAGTGTTCTAGGGAGTCTAACATGCCACATCAAGTAGAGCCTTATTCATCGGTGTGAAGCATGCCACATCTATGAATAAGAGGCTATGAGGTATCTTAGGAAATACTTCATTTCTTCCATGATCTTATCGTTCTATAGAGTTGAACTTTAAGGTTTTTCCTTTAATGCTCTCTCTTTGCGATTAAGATTCATTCCTCCACAAAGATACCCCATCCGAAGAAATATTGAGGGAGAGGAGAAACACGCTCTGAATAACCCTTTGAATGATAAAGTGTCTAATGCGGAGTTCCAAACCATTTTTTAAATGCTAGCCAAGTCGTGACTACTCAAGTGAAGCGATGGGTAGATGCTCCTCCAAACATGGCTACACTGTCTTCAAGGGTTAAAGACTTCACAAGGATGAACCCTCCCAAGTTTCATGGATCTAAGGTTGATAAGGATCCTCAAAACTTTGTTGATGAGTTGAACAAGATCGTGGATATTATGGGAGAATTTTCAGAGGAGAAGGAAGAATTGGCGGCCTACCAACTAGAGGTGTCATCCAAGCATGGTACAACCTGTGGAAACATAAAGAGTCGAAAAGGGTCCCATAAGTTGGAAAAATTTCAAAGTTGCATTTCTTGACCACTTCTTCCCACTTGAGTTGAGGTAGGCGAAGGTGTTGGAGTTTATCAACCTCAGGCAAGGAAACATAAGTGTGAGGGAATATACCCTCAAGTTCACAAAGTTATGCTCCTTCTTTGGTAGCCAATTCTCATGCCCGAATGAGTAAGTTTATTTCAGATGTGTTGGACTTGGTGATGAAAGAATGTTGAACTGTTATGCTCATTAAGGAGATGGATATTTCAAAGCTCATGACTTATGCCGAGCAAATTGAGGGGGGGGGGGGGAGATTAAAGAGAGAAAGGAAGGGAGTCCAAGAGGGCTCTATATGAAGGTGGGTTTTCTCATTCAAAATCCTATAGTGGTTCACCTTTTGCTAATGCCCCGATTTCTAGGCCTAACAAGGAAGGACGTCCCTTTCCCCTTTGTGAAAGGTGTGGTAGGAATCACCAATGGGAATACATGGCCGGTAATAAAGGTTGCTTCAAGTGCGGTGATATGGGGCATAAGATGAGAAAATGTCCGGTGGCTACTAGAAGAAGAAGGGAGATGGCTCGGGCTGCTTCATTCGATAAGTGTGAATTCCCTTTTTTTGAAATGGTAATGGTTGGTATGGATTGGCCTCGTGTTTGTTGTGTTTTGATTTACTTGATAACCTTTGTGGCTGAGTTGTGGTATTTATAAAGGTGCTAGCCTTCCATGTTCATTCTCATGCACCTCTATTTTCTAGTTTTTCTATAATTATTTTATATGCATGCATGCTCATGAATCTAATTTTAAATCTATGTTTTTCGTTAAGTTTTAAAATCTCATGGTTTATCTATTTTTGATGTGTCATTGCATTCATGTTGGGTTGTTGGATGTTCATTCCACTCTACTCGTGCTGGTTTGAGTCTCATTCAAGGATGAATGTTCTCAAAAGAGAGATATTATAAGTCCGAAAATATAATATAAGGATAAAATCTCAGGAAACTTTTCACCAATTCAGGTTCACGAAGCCCATCATGGGTCGTATTTAGCACCACAGCTCATGGAAGTGAGTCGTGGTAGTTCCAGGAATGAAAGTTAGATCAGGGGAAGACCATGACTAGGTTCACAACTAGTAGTCATGATCACAGACCATCAAGTGGTCCATGGAAGCCAACTCTTAAAACCATAAAGTGGGTCAGCTTCATGAGTGTCACTATGGCCCATCAAGTGCATCATGGCCCATGGTCCCCTTCCGTAAAGAGTTATTGTCCAAGCTTGACCAAGGTAATCTTCACAGACCATCCCACAGCCCATGGAGCTTTTCACGAACCATGAAGATGGTCCGTCCAAGGGTCCTTTCATTTTTATCTTAGGGGTTTTAAGATCAATTATTTAGTATGGAAATAGATTCACAAGAATCCTTTAGCACAAAGTTAAGTTGAAAGCTTCCTTACCAATTAAGTTTCAGTGTAATATTTTACATATGTCAACTTTAAACAATCATATCTCATAGAATTTAGAGAATTAGGTGCTCATGAACTATCAAATTAAAGTACTTTGAGTCCTCTTTCTAATACCACTAATTTTACCTCATTTGGAGTTCGAAATAAAAAGTTATACCTACTTTAGTGAAGACCTGTCGGGTAGTCACATGTTCACAACCAGCACTACGGACCATGAAGGTCACTACGGGCCATATTTCCTTCCGTGATGGATGGCTGCAATCATTTCTCAAAAAATTTCGATACTCATCCTAGGGTTATTTTGGTCTTTTTCAAAGCCTTTCAACCCTATTCTATGTCGTTTTGGGTGTTTTGAAGAAATATATTATTCCACTAACTAGTTTTTCTCTCATAATCATCTATCTAAACTTTCAAGTATCTAGAAATCATCTTAAGACTCTCTTTTTCTCCTACAATACTCCAGTGAAGGATCAATTAGGGTTTTCGATTCTTCCATCAATTTCCCAGCTTCATCAAGGAATCCACTCAAGGTATGTGGACATTGATTCATGGGCATCTCCAACCTATGGAGCCCAAAAGATATTTCACTTTTCAAGTATGAATTTCATGAGATTTTGGTCAATTCTTGTTCAATTGCATGAAGTAATTATCAATTAAAGTCTATCTACACAATTACGCATGATTCAAGTTTAATCACATGATTCCATTGATTTTCATTCAATTACTCCTATATGCTCTCTAGGGTTCAAGATATTGAGTATGGGTTCCTCAATTATGATTGTAAATTGATTCAATTCTATTCAATTGTGCATGATTTAAGTTGGAATTGCATGATTTTGATGGAGTGTTATCAAAACCCATATATTATGTTAATTCAAATTATGAATTTATGAATGCCCATATGGGTCTCTCCAATTATGATTAAGTTGATCTGATTTCACGTTATTATGTATGGTATCAATTCAATTACATGGTTTTAAGAAAATTTCTTATAGATTCAAGCATGAGACTACATTTTCCAATCATAATCTATCTATCTATCTATCTATCTATCTCTCTCTCTCTCTCTCTCTCTCTTTATATATATATATATATATATATATTACGAGTATGATTAGATAAGCCTTTCAAGCAAGTTACATGAAAGGTTTGCAACAAGTTTTATGATGAAATGCAAGTCAAGAATAAATGATGGTGGGTTCCTCACCTAAGTATGAATGCGTAATGATTAAAGTTCTACACTCACATTACATGAGACAAGATTAAGGAGCTATTCTATGATTATGTATTTATACATAGTGGATGGGTAGTAGATATGGCGCCTCCCACATGATATTAACTTTGTGACTTATGATTCTTCTATTTTGTTGAGAGCATATCTAGCACCGAGTGGACCTTGGGATAGGCATCGTCCCCTGTAGTTGATGTATGAGACCTGTAGTAAGATTTCATGGTCCCATAACTATGTGCCATCGTAGGATAAAAGAACACCCGTAGTAGAGGCTCGATTCCTTTAAGGATCACCCATAGAAGAGGCTTGATTCTTCATGTAGCTTAGTGGATCCACGTAGGCATATAGGAGTCTACCTTGGCAAGTAGCCTCCCCTTTTCCTCTGATGTATATGTAAACAATTGGACTCCATGTTATAGCCTACATGGTTTAAGTCTGTTTACAGTGATTCTCACAAAGTAAAGTATGTTCTCTCACTCATAGTTTTGTGACTCTCACTTTGACTTAAGATTCTTAACACTACTTATAAAAATTTCTCATTATGACTTATGACTATCTATTCTTTGTACAAGTTCTCTTTATAAGATTGCATTATGGTTTTAAATGACATTAGCCTTACTCTTGATTCACTATCACATATGTGTTTTAACCTTGATCATTACATCATTGTTATTATGTCATGCATTACATTGCTCACATACTTAGTACATTCAAAGTACTAACTCATACTTCTTTTTTTAACTACATTGTCTTATAATGTAGGGCTTGGCGATCACCCTACACACTCTCATGACTAGATAGAAGGCTTGTTCACTTGATTGGTAAGTCCTCATGCTTCGGAGGCTACCTATCGAGCTTATATTTTCTTGCTACCTATAGACTATGTTGTTATTTTTAGAATAGTTCTTTTCTTGTTTGGGTGAGTTAGTGACTTATTCTATGTCCCCACCTATATTAGTATAACAGAGGCATAGCTAGACAAAGAAAATGTGTAAGTCTATTTAACCGGGCCTAAGCTTCTCCTTTATCTTTAGACTTTATTTTGAGACATAGCTATCACTTTTCTTCCTACCATTCATTTACTTAGCTTAGGTATGCTTATGATATGCTAAAAGGCTTGGCTGGGATTTTCGTGGGAATTCTAATCACCATATCACATCTAGGGCATGGGTTGGATCGTGACAACTTACCATCTGAGCAACTCTCTCTTGCCATGCTCGAATAGAAACAAATAAGGCTTTAACTGATTGTAATGTTTGCTAGGGGATGGGTAGGAAAACTATATAAAAAATGAAGGAAAACTATAAAAAAATGACTTACACTTCCCTAATATCTTACATTTTTTTAATTCATCACCCATTATTCTCTCCGCTTTATTTTTCACCATCTCTAGAACATTTATTTTTCATTAGTACTTCTCATAATATAAAAAATGCTTCTATCATTTTTTAAACAATTTTTTTCACGTCACATTCTTTGCAGCTATCATTGGTCATCATTTACTGTTAATCATCTCTTTTTCTTTAGATTTTAACAATTATAACATAGTCTAAGCTATAGCACCCAATAATTTAAGGTGCAAAAACTATAGATTCAATAAAAGGACCAAGATAAAAAATACGACTACCAAACGAACGACTGCAAACTCAAAAGGGTAACTAGTGCTAACAATATATGAAAATGCTATGCTTAATATTTACAATAAATATAAACATATCCTATTATCATCTTCTAAACTGAGAAATATCTTTTATTTTACTTCAATAACATGCAAGCCAAGTTCTATACTAAGATACAAACTATGGAATATATGCAAGAAATCCTCACCTTTCATGGCATAAGTATCATCAAGATGGATTAAATTTACTTATAATACAGACATGGTCATGTTGAACATGAGCCTAGGTGTCAGAAAATTTATTATTATATTAACACTCAAGCACTCATAGAAATATACTATTCAAGCTCTGGCCTAAATTGCTAGAATTAAACAAGTCAAATATGACTTTACTTTTCTGTCCTACAAAAATTTTAAAAGTTACTCCTAAAAAAAAGTTACTCAAAAAATAAAGAATTTACCAGGTTCAAAGATCCTCCCTCAAAAAAGAACCGAGATAGTAAGAAAAATAAAGGGGTGGATGAGACACGCCGCTTAAGAACACTAAAAATAAAATAGGAATAACACAAAATCTTTTTTTTTCTTACTAAAATGACAAACATCTTATAGCATACTCATCCTTAACCTCACAATTTTTGGAAGATATTCCACCCCACACTTA
Source organism: Solanum dulcamara (assembly GCF_947179165.1). Taxonomy (NCBI): domain Eukaryota; kingdom Viridiplantae; phylum Streptophyta; class Magnoliopsida; order Solanales; family Solanaceae; genus Solanum; species Solanum dulcamara. The sequence continues at coordinate 40,500,556 of NC_077241.1, forward strand.
AGCTTATGCTTTGTACATAAAGCAATGTATAACAACAATTAAGAACAATGGTTACAAATACTCCTTGAGCCCGTCTAGGGCATATTTAACAACATGTTTCCTCAATTTCCATCAAGGGTCTCCCGACTCCACACTTAACCTCAAATGTTCTCCTTAGCTTCAATTTTAGATACTCGAACTTCTCCTAATTTTCACAACCAAAAAATTGACACTACAAAAATAAAAATAATAAGTAACAATATTACAAATTGGTTGCCTCCCAATAAGTTCGTGATATAACATCGCTATACGACGTCATCACGCTCATCACTTTTTTTTTCACTTTGAGGATATGAATTGCACCACAAATTTTGTATCAAATTTTTTAGCTCCGCTTAAAAGGTGGTGGTGTAAATTTTCTGCTCCGCTCCATTTTGAGATTATTGAGCATACTCTTGAGAGAGTTGAGAGTTAAGGTCTATTGAGCATACTCTTGAGAGAGTTGAGAGTTAAGGTCTATTGAGCATACTCTTGAGAGAGTTGGGTCATTGTTGATTGAAATATTAATGGGATTACTTGGTTGAGGATTATTTCTGTTGAGACTGTCTCAAAAGTGTAGGTTCTTGTTTGGTGTTCTTAATAGGAGGTTTAGTCTTTAATACAACTATTGTTCCTTATAAGTCTCAGTCGTGTGACTTACATGGTTTGTTGGTGGGGATTCCAATGTTATTATGAGTGAAGGAGATAATGATAGAGGCCTTCCTGTATATCCAACTGAATATGAGGACTATTCTTTTTGTATTAATTTTTGTGACCTTATTGATATTAACTTCAAAGATAGCCCTTTTACTCGATGGAATGGGAGAGTAGATGATGCTTGTATTTTGATGTGAACTCAAAAATATATTTTTTTAATTATTAATTTCCTCACATTTAGGTTTTTTATTTATCGTTTTTGAGCATAAATGTTATGAATTGTGTTAAATAGTGTATTATTTGTAGTATTAATCTGACACAAAAATAAAGAAATTTAAAGCCAATACGAATTAAAGAAGAAAATCAAGCAGACATCTTAATTGATTAAATTGAATATAATAATATATATTATTATATATGTATGCAGAAAAATAGCAATTCATAATTTCTAATTGACTTGCCACGTGGCAGTCATCAAAGGCATCAGCAACAAATAGTTGAGGCGCAGCAACAGTGTCGCGCTCGTGGAGTCTGATTCCATGCGAGCCCGATTCCTTCGGGTGTTGGATTTCTCAATTAGTTTTGATCTCAGTTATTTTATTTAGAATATTTTACATCTATAAATAATCCATAAGAATAATTCTCCCATAACTAACATACAATTCACAATTAACTTTCAACTTTTAACTTAGGACTTATATTTTTATAGCTTGGAAATTTTGAAAGAATCATCGTTAAGATCGGAGAAAATTAATTTATTCTTTTCTTCTTTGTCTTTTGTAAATTTTCTTCAAGATTTTGAATTTATTCTATTCAATTTGTAAGTTCATAATTAAGATTTTGTCTATAATTTCTAAACTGTGATTTTCAAATTATGAGTAGCTAAATTCATAACTAGGGTTGTGGGAACCATGAAAAAATAACAAAGGAGGCAAACGTAGGATTGATTTTCGCGATTTTCTTGCATGTATTGTGGTTTCCTTTGTCTAAAAGTCTTTCTTAATGAGTGCACGCATTGAGAACCTGCCTGTATTCATTGCTTGCCCGGGAGGGAGGTAATTATTATGAAAAGATTATCACAACAGAAATTCAGAGGAAAAAAATTTCATCGAAGTTACTTGAGACTGGGAGGAGATAGTACTCTGAGATCCAAAGTGAGGGGTTAGTAAAGGACACATTCTAGGAACGTGAGGAGATGAATGAAATACGTTTAACAAGAACCGGGAGATGAATTAGATGTTACTTAACTCGCTAGATTTTGCATGCAATACATTGAACGATATCATGAATTCGATTTGTCTATTAAGTTCCTGATTTGTAAGAACATAATTCCTGTTGTTAAGCACTGTCTTCCCCTATATGGAATGGCCTAGCAGCTGGAGGGACTTGTGTATTATGATAAAAAAGTGCAAGCATGATAAGGATCACCACAGTTACCTGGAAAAAACCTCCCTGCAAAATATATAAGTTGAATACTAATGGTAGTGCTTTGCAAAATCCAGGAAGAATAGGAGGGGGAGGGATTTTAAGAGATGACCAAGGGTACTTAGTTTATGCATTTGCCATTCCTCTTAGAGTGGGAACCAAAAATCAAGCAGAAATTCAAGTAGCAACTTATGGTGTGTACTGGTGTATCCAACATGGTTGTAATCAGATTATTCTAGAGGTGGAATCAGAGTTACTCACAAAATGGCTTCATTCCAGTGCCAAAACTCCTTGAAAAATACTCCCATATATGCAGGAACTTCAGCATCACATCAGGCAGCTGGGGTCATTTTAGTGCAAACACACCTACAAGGAAGAAAATGATACTGTAGACTACATTTCTAAATGGAGTCATAGGTCTGATATTGTGCAACATTTATATACTCAGCATCAGTTACCACCAGCAGCTAGAGGGAGTTAAATCTTAGAGATACTTGGAATGATAAATTTCAAAACAAAGAAGCTAAAAAGGATCAAAAAACCTCTTTTAGCTCTTGAGACGCTATTTATGTTAGTATGATATAGAATTCTCTGTATCCTTTTGTTATCTACCCTTTTCAATTTGGCTATGTCTCTTTGTTATATCTATCTTGAATAGGTTTAGGTTTTCGTTTCTCTTTTTTTACTATGTAAGGGGAGAGTCTCCCTTGTTTATGTTTTATTGTTATTTTGTAGCGAGAGGAGTCCTCTCCTTAGGTGCATTAGTACTAAGTTTACATTTCATAGTATGAGGATAAGTTGACAAACCTTAGTAGGTTCGTCGACATATGTGCCATCTTAGGATTGAAGGTAAGGTTTATGCCCCCCTTCTTATATCTTTGTGCTATTTTATTTATGTTAAGGCCTGAGGGTGTTGCTCAGCCCCTGACCCCCTCCCCTCCCAAGGCTCATTAAAAAAAATAAACATTCAGGCCAAGTTCTAGATCAAAAACACATGGCATTGAATTTTATATATAAAGCTTACCTGTCACGACCCGATTTCTCAAGTCATGGTGGCATCAACTATCAACCCACTAGTAGGTAAGCCTAACCCCACAGTCCAGAACCCTAGGCAACGGACCATCACAAGCAGAAGAAAAGAAGTGATTGATAATAATAATAATAATAATCAAAGATGAACAATACCAATACAACAAGATAAGCCCCAAGACCTGTACCAGTCGGTAGTCGAGCTACTAAACTAAATGTGGAAGTACAAGGTTTATACAGATACTATAATAGTAATAGTAATACAGATTATCTCTAAATACAAAATAAAGACAAGTCCAAGTCTGAAAAAGAAGGAGCTAGGCAACTCTGATTGCCAAGAGCTCACCTAAGTCTCCAAGGTCCAAGCGCTGCTTCCCATAATATCCAGATCAATAGTGAAAATCCTTACTATGATCTGAAGGGTGCAGAAGTGTAGTATGAGTACCAATAAGTGGAACTCATTAGGCATCGGCCAACTGAGCTCCAAAGATAAAGCAAGTATAAAGAACATGTAAAAAGGAGTATATATCATCAGTAACTAACAAGAAATATATAGAAGCCTGCACTAAGAAGCATATAAGAAAGAGAGAGATAGGAAACAAGCAAGGAATCCAAGGACATACCTGGTGGTACCAGTCCGAGACCTAAAAATGACGACACACTATGAAAGGGGAACCACTAAGTGACAACCTACTAACGAAGTAGACACAGCTATCATATAAAGGCCCAAAGGACCATATCAACTAAATCCCTGCACAAAAAAATAGATAAATAAGAACAAGGGAAATAACTACCTACAAAAAAGAGACCACCCTTTATACAACCACAAGTTTGCAAATAGTAAGACAATAGTTCCCAAGCTCCTGTGTGCCCAGGAAGTTCACACACATGCAGGTAAACTCGCACGACATCCCATACTACCGACATGTACAAACAACTATGCTGGTGATAGGCAATGCATATATGAATAACGGTCATGCAATAAAACTAGCAATACCATCTGTGCTAAGTGCCTCGTAACAAGATATATACACCTACTTCTAGTCCTGGCCAAGAAGTAGGACCCATGCGCCTCTCTAGGATATCCATAAAGGGCTCGAGAATGCTTTTATATACCTGTCTGGTCCTGATCCAGGTCCTGATCTGGGCCTTATATCAATATTGATATCAATATGTATGTCCAATCATCAAAGATTCGCTTCATTGTGATGAATGGAGATAAAAAGTCAACTTAGTATAGAAAGGGTCAAAAATCTCTATGCTGGGCCAGTATCATAAAATGAGCGCATCCTTTCGGTGCCTCGAATCAATATCATAAAGTGAGTGCATCCTCGATACCTTTGGTTCACTAAAAATAGTAGTAATAAAGGTAGTACAACCCTCTATTCAAAAATAATTATAAAATAGTGTAGGTTACAACCCTGCTTTCAAAAATCAATACCAAGAACCAATGCATGCACCAGGATCAACTACATCCGTGAGAAAATAATGATCCAATAAATATTTTCCATCAGCACCACCCAAAAAACATGCACACTCACATACAATAATGAAACCACAAGCACCTTATCCTCTAGACCATGAAAACCAGGCTAACAAAATGCGATCAACCTCCAATCAAGGTCTAAAGCTCAATTCTACTCCTTTAACTCAATCACAAGGCCAAAAAGGGAACTCAACCCTAACAGGGTAACAAGAAGGAGGAAATGAGGAAATGGGTGCTCGGATAGTCAATCAATATCTCTAGATTCAACTAGGAATACAACCCCAAGAATACAACCACAACTAGCCCCGCCAAACGGCAACAAGAAATCATAAGGAATTCTAGCTCTAAATCCAGAAATGGGATATGATAGTAATTTACAAGCATAACATGATGGAAATCACTAAAACAAGGATTCAAGATAGGTACTACAATAGAGGAGGACATTAAGTCTCAGAAACTCCCGCCAAAAAATGCCACAACATCTAAGGTTTATCCCAAAATCAACTCTAAGGCGCAAATCCGCCAACCACCATAAATATTGAATAAGTCACCTCAAATAAGCTAATCAAGACCAAACTAAGGCATCATCAACAATCTTACTAACTAGACTGGAAATCTCATAAAGGCAACCTAGACTAAGGATCACACTGGACAAAAAACCAAAAATTTAGGAAATCAAGCCTAACCTATCACATACAATCCAAACCACAAGTAATTTATACTAAATAATACCTCATGAAGATCAATCAAAAGAAAGGAGACCGTAGCCTACCTCAAAGCCAAACACGCTCCCTCTAAGTCCACTACCCGGTAGCTTTTCCTCCAAAGATGACTCCAAATTCCCCCACGCTATCAAAATGTCGATCACCTTGTTAATACGAATGTTTTGACACTAAAATTGAATTTTTTGGAGACAGATCCAAAATTGGGTCAAAATGGGACTGTGGGACCCACCATGGGAATCCCAAAAATGACTCTGTGCAAAGGGTTTAAACGTATTATTGAGCTTGCACCCTAAAATGAGGCACAAATCATGCTCAAAATAAGAGAAAACAACCAATGATTAATTTCACCATTAAATCCTTAATTAAGCTTGGGAAGCCCCTTGCCAAAAAATTACCTTACTACAATGCTTTTTGAAGCTTCCTAAACACTCCTACGCATAGCCAAGAACACCAGGGACTTGAATCGCCTCAATCAGAGCTCCCACTCTGAAAAAATTATATTTTGAAGTTTTAGGAAAAATGCTGAAAGCGGGTCTTAAAGTGACCCTCTGGTATCGCAAAAGCGAACCCGAAGGTCATGTAAGTGAGCCTCTCCAAAAAGGAAGGCCTTGCTAAAGCGAGACCCATGTCGCTAAAGTGACATATAGCTTTAGCGAAGGCCAGTCGCTTAAGAGACAGCCGCCTATGACCGGCCATTGCTTTAGCGATTCTCTGGTCGTTTTAGGGACAAAGGGCTGCTTTTGCGATGACACTAGACTCAGCTATACTAGCTTAGTTTTGGAAAGGGTGCTCGAGATTCATTTAGAATCCCATGCGCACAAGAGGACTATGCTACCCCACCAAATTTGATATTTTGGACTAAACGACACAATCGAAATTTCCTTCTAAGGTCATCTCAACACAAAGACGGTCCCACACCCATTCACCATATTAAACCAAAATCCACAAAATGGCTCGAAATGAGACCAGAAGCCTTGGGACATGAACAAAAGGTCGTTCTAGACCAAACTCAACATTTTAGAGCTAGCCACGCTGATGGAATTTCAATCCAAGTGTGTTTACTAAGAAAGTTGACCAAAGTCAACCGTAGACCAAATTTCAAAGACTAAAGCGCCAAATGGCCTTAAACTTGCACTGATTACCTCAATACTCATGTTGACCATGCTACTAGCCTAATTTAGCATTCTAGAGTTGATGAAATCATCATAATTCCATTCTACGGTCATTTTTCTGGAGTTTTGAATAATTTCAACCATTTAAATTCCAAGAGCTTCAGAATAGGGAATCGAGGATAAAATCCACACGAATGACCAGGCGACCAAATTGTTAGTGTCAGCAAGTCATAAATAACTTAGGGTCACTACAGAAAGGCTCTAAACACTGAAAATATTGGAAAAGATAAATATGACCTTGAGAGTTATTACATTACCACACAATGCACATGAAACAATGAGGTCAAATTTGTTTTAGCCTCAATTTTAAGCAAGGGAATTTCTCAAGTGTTACATAAGTATAATCAAGAGGTACCAAGAGAATCTATATGGGTCGCAACAAATTTGATTCACTTTATCATGTTAATTAGATTAACACTTTTTTCATGCATACTCCTAAGTATGTCGGTACCAACCAAGTCAAGAGACTCTTTTCTAATAAGAATTTTTAAATGATTATTGGACCCATAAAAAGTTGACTAAATATCTCACAGAGGTGATGAAATTTAGGCGTGTGAAGTTCACAATGCTTGATATGTGAAGTAAGAAAACTCTTTTTATTTTTTGAATTTTTAAATGAGTATAATTTTATTTTTGAATTTCTTGAATAACGATGATTTTTGTTTTGAAATTTTGAATAAAAATCACCGAACCCAAGGAGGGATGCCTATGTATCTCATCAAGGTGAGAATCAGGTGTGAGTTGTTCATGAAGATCATAAGAAAAATTCATGTTTTTTATGTAAGAAATAAACTTTTTTTTATTAACAAGGAATAAAAGTTTTCTTCCTCTTTTTTGACATTTTTAATAAGGAATAAAAACTTTTTTTTGGAATTTTTTGAATAAAGATCACTGAATCCAAGGAGGGTTGCCTACTATCTTATCAAGGTGAGAATCAGGTGTGCGTATTTCATCCAAATTGGATAGTTAATATTTTTTTAAGATATTAAAACTTGACTTGACAAATGCAATACTTTTCATAGTATTATGAAAGCAAAATATTTTGAATTTTTGTTTTCATTTTACGAACTATACAAAAGAAATTAAAAAAATTCTTTTTGTGATTTTTGTTAAGAAGTGAAGAACATTTATTTTATTTTTAAAAAGAAAATATACAATAACATCTAAAACAAGAAATCCCGTTGTGTTTTCTCCCTTCATCGATTTTGGTGTAAAAATTGAAAGATAATCACTCTTAAATTTTTCAACATGAAAAGACCTTACAAATGAATGCATTTGCAAATAACATATAAAATGAACTAATGCAAATAATGCAATAAAAACGAAGCCTATTAGGGATAACTATGTCTATTAAGTTTTACTAGATTTAAATGTAAAGGAGATAGTTATCTAGACTGGCTTCAACGAGCGAATACTAGAGCCAGGGAGGGACAACTTGTCGGTAGCAACGCTATTCCGACTTTGTTGCTCGTCCAACCATACTTAATATATATTACTAATAATCTTTCACCGGGTGTCAAGACACTCCAGCTTTATCTCAATAGAAAATAGGATGTATCACTGCATTCCTTGCTATCTTATGCTTTTAAAGACTTAGAGAGGGTGCGAGAGAGAAGATAGTTTATATGTAATTCAAAAATATCAAAATAATAAAAAAGTGAGCAAGTACCACATTAAGCCAACAAACACAATATATCCAAATAATTCAATAAAATACAAATCAATATCATAGAGCTCAAATTTTGTATGACCCTAAAATTTGGAAAGTCTTAAAACGAGGAACAAAGGATGAAATATCAGAAAAATGCAGAAAACTAGCACCAGGTGATGACCATGAAAGCCATCACGTGTCGTGGTCCGCACCACGCCTCATGGTGAGCCACTATGGTAGTGTTTCTAAAACCCAGTCCTACAGGGAAGGGACCACGATGAGGGATCATGGACCGTGGTGAGCACCACAAAACATAGTAGCCTCTGTGGTGACCCCTCCCCTTTGGCCCTCGAAAAACATTCCAAGGCAGAGACCACGATAGACTACCACAGATCGTATAGCTCTTCATAGACCGTGGTGTATTCCATGGTGGTCCCTTCTTCAAGTCCTGCACCACGACCACAATTCACGAACCATAATGCCCTCCACGAACCATGAAGGTCTCCGTGGAGGAAGTACTGAGAGTTTCCTTGAAAACCCCAAGATTTCTCCTCTAATTCAATTATCATGGGACACCACCACGGGCCATGGTGATGATCACGGACCGTGATGGGTCCTTCGTGAATCCCCAATTCGGCCAATTTTATGAAAGGCATTTTGGTCTTTTCCTATGTTTTATCAGAAAAGTGAGGTCATTTTGGGGACTAAATCTAATCTATATAAATGACCCTAAACCTTTCCCAACTTATCCATTCTCACTCAAGTCGTAAGACACAAACCCTTCCTCTCAAGGTCTTCTTCTTCACCAAGGAAAGCTAGGGTTTCATTCCAAGATCTTCAAGTCTCCATTTTCAAATCTTGAATTAGGGATTTATTTCCCCAAGGTATGTGAGTCTTGAGTTCTTCCACCCATGGAGCCCAAGTATTTTTTTTTAAAACCTAATAACTCATCTCAGATTGTGAATTTTATGAGTTTTCACATTATGATTTCAAATGTATATATTCTTGAATATTTGAAGTTTATTTATATATCTTAACTTATATTGACTCTAAATTCATGGAATGGATGATTTATCAAAGGTCCTTATATGAAGGCATGAAATGGGTTTTAAAGTGTATTGGTGGGTTGTTTTAAAGATGCTCTAATTGATGCAATCCATTACTCTCATGCATGCTAATATTGATGTTATTCATTTAAAAGTTGATTGGATAGAGCCCACCTAGTTTCACTATGTTACAATGAAGTTCGAATTTAAAGCTTTGACTCCAAAATGAATGTTTATGAAAGTAAATGTCTATGATCAAAAGGAGTCTTATGAAATGAAAAAATGCTGAAATGATTATGAAATGATGTATTCCACTTGTGAATGGCCAATTCTCACTTGTGTGAATGCCTGGGATTAAAGAAAACCAGCATCCACAAAAGCAAATTTGTATTTTTCATTAGAGATTACAATCCAGAGCAAAATGAAGATAATCAAATAAGGATTTTAATGAGCTACTCTACCTAGTGATGCTTTGATGAACTAAAACTATGTAAATGATTATGTTCTTATATTATATTAAACTAGTTCGTGGGATTGACTTAGAGCCGAAGGGGGCATTGAGGTGGTTATCAATAAGGGAATCCTTGTAGAAACCCTCTGTATCATTAAATATGTGCTAACATAGGAGCTGTTGTAGGCTTATGCTAGTAGATCCATAAATAGTCCTAAATGTTAAAGAAATGAATGAAATTGACGAAATTCTACCGGCAAGTAGTTTCTGTGTGCCAACTAGGGGATTATGTTAGATTCCATATAATAGCTTGCATGGTCTTAAATGTCGGTTATGGTCATCTACCCACAAAATAAATATTTCAAATATTATCTATATGATTGATTATGCATGTATTGTACTATATCCCATACTATATTAATGTTCTAATGTTTCTTCAATGATAATGCATGCCTACATACTTAGAACTTTTAAAGTATTAATGCATACTCTTTTGCCTACATGATATCACCATGTAGGGACCGACATTGCTCCATATTTACCTCTACATAGTTAGTTGATTTCGTTGAAGACTACATAGTTGGTGAGTTCCTATATTTTGGGAACAACATCCCATCTCCTTTTCTAGCTTATGATGTGTAAAGACTTTTGAATACCTTTTGGAGTTTTTATTTCTATTTTGATTAAGGATGAGCTAGTGACATGTCTTAGCTCTGACCATGTCTAAAAATGTAGAGGTATTATCGAGAGTGGCCTATCAACTCAAAGGCATGGTAGGGGTTGGGTATGAGCAATGGATCATTGAGAAGGGTGAAGACATGACGCCTATAGAATGGGAAGAGTTCAAAAGTACCTTCCTAGACCACTTCTTTCCTTCGGAGCTAAGGGAGGCAAAGATCCAAGTGTTCATTAACCTTCGCCAAGGGGGCATGAGTATGAGGGAATATTCCCTCAAGTTTACTAAACTGTCTAAGTATGCTCCTTTCTAGGCCTGTGACCCAAGGGTAAGGATGAGAAAGCTTATTTCCAAAATTTCTAGTTTGGTGTCCAAAGAATGCAAGACGACCATATTGGTCAAAGAGATAGACATCTCCTAGATCATGACTTACACATAACAAATTGAGGATGAGAATTTGAGGAAGAGATCAATGGGTTCAATAAATCTAGAGTTGATGGTGGAGGGTTCAATCATCAAAGGTCCAGTTATAGTGGTAGCGGAAAGGGCCAAGGTTGGCAATGATTTGTGAGACAAGATTCCACCAATACTACTCCTCCAAGGTTCAACAAGGACAACTAACTCAATGGTTCCAAGAGGGAATGTTGGTTCTCAATATTTCCCTTCTTGCAAGAAGTATGGAAGAACTCACAAAGGGGAATACTTAACTGGCTCCAATGTATGTTTCAAATGTGGTAAATTAGGTAACCAATCTAGAGATTGTAGAGGTGGTGGGTAGGCCTCAAGACCAAATATTTCATGGTCAACAAGCTCAAACAAGTGGCCAATGCACCACCTCTTTTATGCCTTGCATGAGAGACAAGAGGTTGAGAAAGCACCCAATGTTGTTATCAGTATGTTAAAGGTCTTGGCATTTGATGTGTATGCTTTATTAGATCTGCGTGCCAATTTGTCATTTGTTACTTCATTCCTTGCTAATAGGTTTAATGTGTTACCCGAAATGTTAATAGAGCCATATTTGGTGTCTACCCCCATTGTTGAGTTGGCCAATGCTAGAAAGGTCTCCAAAAATTATCCCATGTCTATCTTGCATAAAATTGTTCCTTGTGATCTCATTGAGCTTGACATAGTAGATTTTGATATTATTCTTGGGATGGATTGGTTGTATGCATATTATGCTTCTATAGATTGTTGAACTCATAGAGTCAAGTTTCAATTCCCAGATGAGTCAATTCTTGAATGAAAGATTCATGATTCGGTAGTGAAGGGTAGGTTCATTTCTTGTCTTAAGGCTCAATCGTTGATTGCTAAGGGTTGCATCTACCATATTATGAGGGTTAGGAATTTTGACTCTGAAATTACCTCTTGAGTTGGTTCCCATGGCCAATGAGTTTCTCAATGTCTTTCCCAATGGCCATCCTAGTGTCCCTCCCAAAAGAGAAGTTGATTTTGGTATCAATCTTCTCCTTGATACCCAACCTATCTCTATTCCTCCCTATCGAATATCTCCGGTGTAATTAAAGGAGTTAAATGAATAATTAAAGGACTTATTGGAGAAAGGGTTCATACGGTCTTTCTCCCGTGTTGTTTGTATGAAAGAAGGATGGGTCGCTTTGGATGTGCATAGACTATCGTCAATTGAATAAGGTTACCATTATGAACAAGTACCCAATCCCTAGGATAGATGAATTGTTTGATCAATTGCAAGAGGAAAGTCATTTCTCCAAGATTGATCTTCGGTTTGGCTATATTAACCAAGAGTGAGGGAGTATGACATTCCCAAGACGCTATTTAAAATATGGTCTAGTCACTTTGAGTTTATAGTAATGTCATTTGGGTTGACGAATATGCTGGTGGTGTTTATGGACCTAATGAATAGGGTGTTCAAATCCTACCTTGATAATTTTATGGTGGTCTTCATTGATGACATTTTGATTTACTCTTGGAGTGAGGAAGAACATAAGGACTACTTGAGAGTTGTACTTCAAACCTTGAGGGATAGGCAATTGTTTACAAAATTTAGTAAGTATAAATTTTGGTTGAAAGAGGTGGCATTCCTTAGTCACATAGTATATGGTGATGGGATCAAGGTTGATCCTAAGAAAATGGAGGTGGTCAAGAATTTTCCCAGACCATTATCTCCTTCGAACATTAGGAGCTTTTTAGGGCTAGCCGATTATTATAGAAGATTCGCTAAAGGGCTCTATTTCATTTCATGTCCTATGATGAAATTGACTCAAAAAAAGGCAATGTTCCTATGGATGGATGAGTGTGAGAAGAGTTTCTAAACTTTGAAAGATCAACTTACCTCCGCTCCTTTCTTGGCTCTACTGGAAGGACTAGAAGAGTTCGTTGTTTATTGTGATGCTTCAAAGATTTGTTTGGGTTACGTCTTTATGCAAAGAGGTAAGGTTATAGCCTATGATTCTAGTCAATTGAAGGTGCACAAGAATAACTACCATACCATTCGTAAGATTAGTGGTTGTTGTTTTTGCTTTAAAAATTTGGCAGCACTACCTCTATGGAGTACATGTGGATGTGTTCATCGATCAAAAAAGTCTCAAATATGTGTTCACTCAAAATGACCTCAATCTAAGGAAAAGAAGATGTCTTTAACTCCTCAAGGACTATGATATGAGTGTGTATTATCATCCATGTAAAGACAATGTGGTTGTCGATGCACTTAGTAGAGTGTCAATGGGGAGTGTGGCTCATTTTGATGAAGGGAAGAGAGAGTTAGTAAATGATGTTCACCGGTTGGCTAGGTTAGGGGTGAAGTTGAGTTATTCCAATGATGGTGGTATGTTTGTTCATAACAGGTCCGAATCATCTTTGAAGGTGGACATTAAGTCAACACAAGACCTTGACCCGCTATTGGTAGAGCTAAAGAAGTTGGTAAAAGAAAAAAAAGTAGAGGTCGTTTTACAAGGGGGAGATAGGGTATTTCACTACCAAGGGCGGATATGTATTTTGAATGTGGATGTCCTAAGGGGTTTTATTTTGAGGGAGGCTCATAATTCTTCATACTATATTCATCTCGGTTCAACTAAAATGTACCGAGACTTAAAAGAGCTTTATTGGTGGAGTGCATGAAAAAAGAAATATCAAAGTCCATGGCCGAATGTTCGAATTGCCAACAAGTAAAGGTCGAATATCAAAGGCCGAGTGGCCTAGCATAAGACATTGAAATCCCCACTTAGAAGTTGGAAGATGTGAACATGGACTTTGCAGTGGGTTTTCCTCATACCCAAAAATATCATGATTCAATTTGGGTGATTATTGATAGGATGAAAAATTTGGCTCACTTACCACCGGTCAAGACATCCTATAGTGCCAAGGATTATGCTAAGTTGTATATTCGGGAATTGGTGAGGTTGCATGGTATGACTTTGTCAATTATTTCAGATCATTGTACCCAGTTCACTTCTTATTTTTGGAGATCATTTCAAAGGGGTCTTGGTACCAAGGTGAAGCTAAGAACCACATTCCATCCTCAAACCGATGGGAAAGCGGAGCGAACAATTCAAACACTATAAGATATGTTAAAGGCTTGTGTCTTGGAGTTTAAGGGAAGTTGGGATGATCATCTACCACTTATTGAGTTCGCCTACAATAATAGCTACTACTCAAGTATCGAGATGGCACCGTTTGAGGCTTTGTGTAGGATATGATATTGGTCTCCAGCTGGTTGGTTTGAAGTAGGTGAGAAGACCTTGTTGGGTCCCAACTTGGTTCTTGATGATTTAGAGAAGGTGAAAGTCATTAGAGAAAGGTTACAGATGGCTCAAAGTCTCCAAAAGTCCTATTCCGATACAAGGAGAAAGGATCTTGAGTTTAATGTGGATGAATTGGTATAATTGAAGGTTTCACCCTTGAAGGATGTAATTCAATTTGGTAAGAAAGGGAAATTGAGCCCTAGATATGTAGGGCCTTATAGAATTTTGTGACATGTTGGCAAGGTTGCTTATGAGTTAGAGTTTCCTTTGAAATGGCTATGGTTCATTCGGTGTTCCGTGTGTCTATGTTGAGAAAATGTGTGGGTGATCCTAGTTCCATTGTGCCATTGGAAGTAGTGAATGTTGAGAAAAACTTGACCTATAAAGAGGTTCTAGTCAAGATATTGAGGAACAAGGAAGTTGCATCCGTCAAAGACCTTTGGAGGAATCAAAAAGTTAAAAGCGCTAAACGGGAAGCGGAAGCGGATATGATGAAGCGACACCCTCATCTCTTTCATTCTACTCTAGCCTCAGGTACTAAGTTATTCATAAATTGTTTAAGACTCCTACGTTTCAGATTTTCCTAAGTCTTTCATATGCATGCATGTTTATAAAGTTGAGTTTAAAGTCTTTTTTTACGATAAGTATGAAAGTTTCATGGTTTATGCATGTTTATGTGTCATTGCATTCATATTGGGTTGCTAGTCCTCTTTCCGTATCATGACCCAACCCCGTAGGCCATGACGGGTGCCCGAACTGGGCACCCGCGTATATCCCGGCTATCTGTAAGTAAATTTGTCCCCTGTTTAAATTATAGCACATCAACAGGCAGGATAACATATAAGCCGGCGAGGCTTATCATAGGCACCACTGTACATACATGCATATACAACCCACATACATGTCCACAGACCGGTAAGAGTAAGAACAGTAACATAAGGCGGGACAGGACCCCCGCCGTACCCATGAACAAATAAATATATACATCAAAGGTTAATACCAAAACTAGGCTCCGGCACAATGGAGAGTTTCTGAACTGCTGAGTGGAACTCCTATGCTGAAAGATCCCTAAAGTGTGTATCTATACCTGCGAGCATGAATGCAGCCCCCTGAAGAAATGAAGGGTCAGTACGACATATGTACTGAATATGTAAAGCATAGACATCATAAGGAGATTACAGTTGGTGTAGGGATGCAAGGGGAAAGTATAATATTTAACCATTTACCGTACTCGCATCGCATAAAAAAAGTCATACATATTACCATCACGTATTGTGCCCGACTCGTTAGGGGACTTGGTGTACCATTTACATCATTCTGTCATCATAAGCACATACATATTATTAGCATTGTGGAACATACAACCAGATCCATGTATATAGTAAGTACATACCAAGGAACGTACGACCCAATCCGTACATCATATAATAATACCGAGAAACGATAGCCCTATCCACATATCATATAGTAATGCTGAGGAACGCTTGGCCCGATCCAAGTATCATATAGTAATGCCGAGGAATATTCGGCCTAATTTACGTATCATATAGTAATGCTGAGGAACGTTCGGCCCAATCCACGTATCATATAGTAATGCCAAGGAACATTTGGTCTAATCCACATATCATATATTGTACCCGGCCCTTTATGGGACTCGGTGTCATCATATCATCATATACCGTACCCAGCCCTTTATGAGACTTAGTGTCATCATATCATCATATACCGTACCCGGCCCTTTATAGGACTCGATGTCATAATCATCATATACGGTACCCAGCCCTTTATGGGACTCAGTGTCAGATGTATTATAGTATACATGAATCAAGTAGTGAGTAACCATATACAATGTAAATCATTATCAGAGACTCGACAATGTAAGAAGATTAAGCTATCGTCCGAGGACTAGAATAGTAGTGTAGCCATCTCGAGTGCCTTCTAAATGCCATTGAGGTATATATCACTTAGGATCTCGGACCCTAGACATGTGCTAAAGTAATACTAACAGTTCATAGAATCATAGATACCTATCGTCATATATTCCTTAGGACTAGGAGCTTATGCATTTAGTACTTCTCAACCTATGGATTTCAAGGAAAGTAGTTCAACTTACTACAAGAGTTTGACATTCAGAAGTGAATAAGAGATACAGATTACATTTAGGACTTAAAAGTAGAGTTACCCCAAAGCTCATATCACATTTTACTTACAATTAGGACATGCCAAAGGAAGAGAAAGAATAAGCTTTACCTAGTCTCTATTTTTCCTCAAGGAGTCATCATTACATATATCGTACCCGACCCGTCATGGGCTCAGTATCATAACCTTATTAATGCATTACCTTACCATCATAGCACCACACTTATGTCAAAGACATATCAAGAGGAAAGAAGGGTAGCTCTACGTACTTATGCCAGAATATGCCAAAAGAAAGGAGATAACTTCACATACTTACTACTCTCCATCATATAGAAGCCTTAAGAGGCAATAACTTAACTAGTATAGGAATTCTACCATCGAGAAGTGAATAAAACTTATGAGTCATACTTGGGGTTATATGAATGGAATTATCCCCACATTTCGTATATTAATCACTTAAGGCTAAGACATGCCAAAAGAAAAGAAAGGGTAAGCTTCATATGCCTCTTACGGATTACTCTTACATGTTCGCCTCGTCGTCTCTTGAACCTTGACCGAAACTCATCCAACTCATCAAAACTTACCTGAGAAGTTCCTTTAGCGCGCCTAAAATTTTGTGGTTGTTTGCTAACGGTTTAGGTTTTTTTTTCCCAAAACTATAGCTCTCTCCCTCTAGCTTCAAGTTTTCTCTTTTCTTTTTTTCTTGAATCTTTTTTTGATAAAGATGAAGCTAAAAGGATAAGGGTAAATTAAAGCCATCAAACATATATTTATATATATATATATAGGCCACCTTAGGGGGTGACACATGTCAAGCCCTAAGTGGTGACACATGTCAAGCCCTAAGTAGTGACACGTGTCAAGTCCTCATAGGGCCAACACATCCCTTCCTACAATCATGGGCTGCCACATGGCATGTGGGTCCCACCGTCTTTGCTCCAACTGTTGCCACGTGGAACTCCCATCTTCTGCCATGTGGAAATCTCCCATGCTGCTTCGTGGCACTTTCTTTTACCCCTCGTGGGTTCGTAACTCGTCTTCTTTTATGAACCTATGTAATCCTTGCTATGTAACCTTGGTATGTACTTCAGTAGATTAAGTATGTAAGATTTCCAAGTTGGAAGCTTACGTAAATAAGTCGAGTCCTACAACTTATTGTTTGGTCTCCAACTTCCTCTAGATTCTTCTAACTCTATTTCCAATATTCTCTACTATGGGGTATCACATTCTCCATTTCTTAGAGTTGTTTGATAGAGTTATAGATTATCCAGCTCACATGGTAACTCTTAAGAAGCTTAATAGTTCTTAAGAAGTCTTAAGAAGCTATAAGAAACTTTAGGAAACCTTAAGAAACTTAAGAGGCTTACGATCCTTCCAAGAAACTTAAGAGACTTTCAAGAGACTTAAGAATGCGTTCTAAGGTACAAAAGTATGGGGTGTAACATTCTGTGTCCTTTCTATGCTAGTTAAATCTCATTTGAGAATGAATGTTTCCAAAGAGGAGATATTGTAAGACCTCAGAAGTTAAAAAGTTCTAAAACAGGAACAGAGGATAAAATCCTAGAAAAATACAGAAAATTGGCACCAGATGATAACCATGAAGGTCATCAGGGGCCGTGGTCTGCACCATGCCTCGTGGTGAGCCACCGTGGTGGTGGTTCTAAAACCCAATCTTAAAGGTAAAGGACTATAATGAGGTACCATGGATCATAGTGAGCACCATGGACTATAGTGCCCTCAGTGATGACCCCTCCCATAAGGCCCTCAGAAAACTTTCCAAGGCATGGACCACGATTGACCATCATAGGCCGTGTATCTCTTCACAGACAGTGATGTGTTCTATAGTGTTCACTCCTATAGGACCTACTATAGGTCCTGCACCATAACCATGGTTCACGGACTGTGATACCCTCTACAGACTATGAAGGTCTCTGTAGAGGAAGTACTGAGACTTTTCCTGAAACCCCCAAGATTTCTCCTCTAAGTTAATTATCATGGGACACCACCACGGGTCATGGTGATGATCACAGACTGTGATGGATCCTCCGTGAAGCCCTAGTTTGGCTAATTTTAAGAAAGGTAGTTTTGTCTTTTTATGTGTTTTATCAACAAAGTGAGGTTGTTTTGGGGACTGAATCTAACCTATCTAAATGACCCTAAGCCTTTCCCAACTTATTCATTCTTACTCAAGTCCTAAGACACTAACCTTTCCTCTCATGCATGCTAGTATTGATGTTAATCATTTAAAAGTTGCTTGAATAGAGCCTGCCGAGTTTTACTATGTTAAAATGAAGTTTGAATTGAAAACTTTTAATCCAAAATGAATGTATATGAAAGAAAATATCTATGATCAAAGGGAGTCTTACGAAATGAAAGAATGATGAAATAATTATGAAATGATGTATTCCACTTGTGAAAGGCCAATTCTCACTTGTGTGAATCAAAGAAGGATTTAAATGAGCTAGTCTACCTAATGATGCTTTGATGAACTAAATCAATGTCAATGATTATGCTCTTATGTTATATTAAACTATTCCAAGGGATTGACTTAGCAGCGAAGGGGGAATTGAGGTGGGATTTGGTACGAGAATCCTAGTAGCAACCCCTTGTCTCATTAACAATGTGCCAACAGAGGAGCACTTTTAGGCTTAGGATTGTGGATCCTCAGATAGCCCTAAATGTTAAAAAAATGAATGAAGTTGACGGAGGTCCACCCAACAAGTAGTCTCTCTGTGCCAACATAAGGGGTTATGTTGGATTCCATGTAATAGCTCACGTAGTTTTAAATGTTGGTTATGGCCATCTCCCGACAAAATGAATGTTTTAAATGTTATTTTCATGATTGCTTATGCATGCAATGAACTATTTCCCATACTATACTAATGTTCTAATGTTTCTTCAATGTTAATGCATGCCTACATACTTAGTACATTCAAAGTAATAATGCATACTCTTTTGCCTTCATGATTGTTACACCCAACACTTTTAAACTCAAAATGTCTCTTAATTTCCTTAGACATTATCATGTGAGCCGGATAAGCTATGACATCATCAAATGACTCCAAGGAAAGAAGAGTGCAATACCCCATCCAAGGGAAGGTTGGAAATAGAGTCATAAGAAAGCCAAAAGGAATTGGAGGCCAAGAAATGAGTCGTAGAACTCGATTTACCTACGTAAGCTACTAATTTAGAAGTCTTATACACTTGAGCTACTTAAGGACATACCAAGCCTACGTAGCAAGGATTACACGGGTTCTTAAAATAAGATGAGATTACGAACCCACGAGGAAGAGAAAAAGATGACACATGGCAGCCTAGGAAGGCGACATGTGGCAACACCTCAAGCAAGCAGGTGAACCACCTGCTTGGGGTCAAGTAGGTGACCCACCTACTTGGAGGAGGTGGACCCCACTTCCATGTGGCAGCACCCTATTGGCAGCATGCATACATGGCCCAATAAGGGCTAGACACATGTCACCCTATGGGGCTGACATGTGTCACCTCCAAAGCCACCCTATACAAGTATGTTAAGTGACTAAGGAATTCATTCCTTATCTTAAAACTTAGCCAAAACCTGAAAAAGATTGAGAGTAAAGGAACATAGCTACGGATGGCTCCTTTTCAAGGTAAGTTCTAATTTTCCTCTGTGAATTAATTATCTACGGTGTTCATAAACCACATGGAGATGCATATATGTATCTTACAATGTCTACGGAATTAATTTTTCAGCTTGGAACTTGAGAGGACGTTGAAAGAACAAAGAGAGAAAATGTTAAGAACTAGTTAACAAACCCGTTTTTGAATGGGACTGTTGTTAGTAATATTGGTATAACTTCTTGTTTATAGCTTCGTTTTGAGTGATTCAATATGTTTTGGAAAGGTATTTAATAGTTATATAACTTTAATTTAGACTTTAAAATCCAATTTTGCTTTTATCTTCTCGAAAAAGGGTGATGAAGTATAGAGGAGGTACTGCCCAGATTTTGGTTTCGGAAATCTTACACGGACTGCTATTGGTATTTTAGGCATATCATTTTGTAAAGAATTGATGTAGGGGTGATTCAAAATTGTATGTGACCCTAAGAAACATGTCTATAACTTTCATGGGTATATAAATACTGTTTCCCTCAATTACCCCTTCGAAATAAAGCGACAATACAAGACAGTAAGTTGTCCAGAATTCACGTTTTGATAGTTTTGAGTGAGTTTTTTGGGGTTTGTATTGTGTAATGTTGGTGTGAATTGCCTGTATATATGTTGCAGGTTATTATTATTGGTTGTCTGTAGTTATTAGGGGTGTGAATTGAAATTTGGATAGGGCACATTATAGGGGAGGTGCTGCCCAATTTTCGTTAATGCCTTAACGAATTAAAGGACTAGTTGAGGAAACGAACTAGGAAATAGATTCCATGAATACTAAGGTGCAACTGAAGGTGCTGGAAAGTCTAGAGTGGTTGCTATTCATATTACTTCCATATTGAATAGGTTCAAAGGACGACGAGGCGAATGGGAAAAAGAGTAACTCATAAAAGGTATGTAAAGCTTTCTCTTGGCATGTTTTGGTATAAGTACGTACAGCTATCTTTCTTTCCTTTTAGAAAGTCTTAGCCTTAAGTGAAGTGTATGTGGAATGTGGGGATAATTCCATTCCCAGAACTACAGGCACGCCTCATAATCCCTAACTATAGTTAGGTGTTGACACCCCTACAAGAATTGAGCATTGCCTGTTAAGGCTTCTATGTGCTAAAGAGTAGTGTATGGGAAACTATCTTTCCTTTCTCTTGATATGTACTTGGTATGAAAATGAGATTATGATGCCATAGTTGTTCACCAAGCCCTAGGATAGGCCGGGTACGAGATATGTATATAATGACAACCTAAAGGAAAGTACAGACTATATAGAGTTTACTCTCTTTCTTTTCTGGAATGTCTTAGTTGTAAGTTAAATATGATGTGAGCTCCGGAGTAACTCCATTCGTAACATCTCCTATTTACTTTTGAATATCGAACTCTGATAGTAGTTGAACTATTTCCCTGGAAACTTCTGTATGTTAAAGAGGTACCAAATGTACAGGCCCCAAGTCTTAAGGACTATACGAGACTAGGTGTTTTTGATTACATAAATGATTTGGCCCTATGTTAATACATGTCTAGGGTCACCAAGATTACTTTTAAGGCAGCCTATAGTGGCATTTAGAGGACACTCGAGATGACTACACCACTACTTGGGTCCTCAAGAAAAAGCTTAACTTTCTTATTCTATTGAGTCTCCAATAATGATTTAAACTGCATATAGTTGCTCACTACTCTACTCGTGTATAATGTAGCACTTCTTTCACCGAGTCCTGGGTCGAGAATAGTAATCATGCATAATTCACTATATTTTCCACTAAGCCCCTCACTAGAGGGACGGGATACGTATGTATATATATATATATATATATATATATATATATATATATATATATATATATATGATGTGTTGTAATAAGGTGGTGATGGCATTGGGTTGTGATGATCTTACAGGTGTATCCACCGGACCCCTGATAGGGCCAGCTATATAATATAATTTGAACATGCATGTTTTTGTAATTCACAGAGTACTGGTACAGGCTTCTAATTTGATAATGTGTTCCCCTGCTTCTTTATTTCGGATATACTTCCAGTTGTATTATGTTACATTTGACATACTCAGTACATATGTCGTACTGACCCCCTTTTCTCAGGGGGCTGCATTTCATGCCCGCAGGTACAGATACAGGTTTTGGGAGTCCGTCAGCTTAGGATTCCGCACAGCTCAGCTGGAAGAGGCTCCATTGTATCGGAGCCTAGTTTTTGGCACTGGCCATTGATGTATAGTATTGTTTTGTTATTTAGGGGTACGGCGGGGGACCTATCCCATCATATGTCTTCATTAATGTTGTTAGAGGTCTACAGACATGTATACGTGGGTTGTGTATATCAGTTTGATTCAGCTAGGTCTACATGTTGTATGGTATATGTTATTATGTTATGGCAGCCTTGTCGGCCTGCATGCCTTTCATGTTACGACACAAATGAAAAGGGCTATAGGTTTATGAAAATGTTATCGCCCAATGGGGCTCTGTTACATGATATTATTTTACTTACAGTTCAATTTGACCACAACTGATAGTTAGGTATATGGGGGGTCCAGGTCGAACCCCAGTCGCGGCCTACGGGGTTGGGTCATGACAGAAGTGGTATTAGAGCGGTTCATCCTTGGATTGTCTACAGACCGTGTCTAGTAGAATCTTGTGTATTGATGTGTTGCGCACCACATCTATAAATAGGAGGCTACAGGATATTTAGGTTGTTACCTTTCTTTTATATATGAGATTGTGCTATAGATCTGACTCATAGGAAAATTCCTTATACTAACCTTGTGTCTTAATAGAAGAACAACACCAACAGAAGGAAGTAATTGATGACATGAAAAGTTACAAAGCACGCAGGTAAGTAAAGTAAATGCCCAAAAGATATCTGTTGGGTAAGGTATTGACACGTGATTTAAATGTAAAGTTGAAACCTAAAAGGAAAGCAGACAAAAAGTGCAACAGATGCAGTTTGAAGTTGGACATACGAGGTAAGTCCATTACTTTCATACTATTGTTAACGTTGAAAGACCTATATGGATATGATATAAGATGATATTGAAAGCCCTGTGTGGTTGTGATATAATATGAATATATATATGTGTTGTCCCTGTGAGGCATTGTTGGTATTTTCTGCGTGCAAGTTTGGGATAAGTAAGAAATATAGAGGAAACTCTGCCAAAATTTTCCCAGGACAAGAAAAAAGAATGAAACATAGCTTTATAAAATGTCCTAGAAGTGGATACCAAGTACCCCTATTATGTTTAATTAAAGCTGTAGGAGGTACTCTTCATGTCATCGACAAGGGGCACCATTCCTACTGGGAGAGTTTTATTTCAAAGAAACAAAAGCCTATCTGAGCAGAAAAGTTCAGATCACGGTATCTCCTGCCGTATTTGTGTTATATCCGTGTGGGTATATTTTCATATCTAACAACATTATCATCTTGTTTAACAAGTAAAATAAAGCCTCCTGAGGAGGAATATGTTATGTCTAAAGTAAACATAATTTTTGAAAGAGAGTAACTTTCAAGAGCAGTGTAATATTATAATAGTATAATATTTCAACTTAAATAAAAAGTCAAGGGTTCAACACGCTTCCGTACCTGTCCCTCTTTGACCAAAATTACACCGGGTATCCGATGAGACTTTTACCGGACATCGCAGTCCCAACCTGAAAACAGGTAACTTCTCTATCGTTCTTTCAGTGTAACTCAGCACAGCCTTAGTTCATTTTATAAAAGGAAAAAGATTATAACAGTAATAATAATATTTTCTTAAGAAAGTAACTCAAAAACTTCTTAGTTTTTATTCATTTATTGGTAGTGGGGGTATTTTACAAAAGAGAGGAGAGCATTTGAGGTTCTTTTCTTGATTGATGCCCCTCCTGTGTTATAAACTATCTTCTTTTATAGATGAAGGAGACGGACTTCAACTACAAACTTCAAAATTAGAAAATAACTTGATAATGACATTATACCTATCCTAAACATCTAAAGACTTTTCTATATTACAAAATGACAAAAGTGTCATCTTCTCCTTATTTTCTAAGCATCCTACTCACTTAAAATTATTACAAAATGACAAAATATTAGCTATTAGTCACCATCATTCCTTATTACAAAATGACAAAATTAGTTATCAGTCGCTTTCATCTTCTTATCTTCTTGCCCTTCAAATCTTATCTTCTACGTTTCTTCTTTATGAAGACAAAATATTAGTCACCATCAATTAGAGATATGTCACTATCATCGTTTTTGTCTTCTTTTCTATCTTTGATTTTTTTCATCCTTATCTCTTTTTCCAAGCGTCATAAATTTATTCGGATGACGTTGACATGGCATCTTCTATTATCTTCTTTTTGGAGAGCAAAATTCGCACGTGCCTTTGGCATGCTTCCGCATTTCGCATAATCGTTGCTGATCTTGTGGGCTGGACTTAATAATACCTTTATTAATTAAATCTATCTTTGTTTCCATGTATCTTTTAGCTTTCGGCGGAGTGTTCTTTGCCGGGGCAATCAAAATAGAGGAATGTATTTTGGTTCCTCCATAAGTTCTAAATCCTTTTTTGAAACTGTGTTCCATATTTTGCAACACAATTCTTAATCCAATAGCACGTCTATAATGGACATCTTTGTTGGTAAATCTTTGAAATATCTTTTCTTGAAAATTATTTATAATATTAAAATCATCGGCCTTTTCAATTTGCATAAAATGGTAGGCAGGATATCTTTCTTCTTTGTAGAAATCTGGTCCGGCAGAAATTAACTTAAGGACCAAAATATCTTTTATGGTAATCGTTGGATTATTGAGATAACAATCTTTAACTCCGTCTTGTATCCATGACGATAATCTACTAATTTCCGGAAAATTTGGAGAAGTAAGATAAATAGAATTTATCGCTCCAAAATCATACCAGTATCTAATTTCTTGGGGGGATGAATCTTGCAAATAATTGATTCGAGGATATATCCCCGTAAAATCGATGTACCTGTTTGGAGTAATTTTAAGAGAAAATAAATCTCTCATTATTTGTTCTTGATCTCCAATGGCTTCAAGTATCTTATAGAATTTTTCTTTATATCCCAAAGTAACTCCTTTTTGAGGCAATTGGGGTCTAAATGATATATTTTCATACGTATCTTTTTCTTCCATATTTGTCGAGGTATTATCATCTTTATTAGCTTTTATCAAGCTATTAACAATATCATAAGAATCGCTGCATTGTCCAATTTTGGACGTTATCTGGGCACATACGCTGATTAATTTGTCAGCAATCAGTTGTTCATAATCGAAATTAGCAATTTCGATAATATCTAAAACTGCCTTTTGAATATCTTTAAATCCTTTATCAATATCTTGAAGATGGTCATTAATTCTTTCCATCTCTGGTGAGAAAATCTGCTGCAATATTTTTATTAGAGCGAATAATTTCAATATCAAAAGAATATTCAGACAAAAGCATTTGCCATCTGATAAATCTTTTATATTCCGATTTTAACGGAAGATTATTATGAACAAAACCCTTTATTTGAGTATTATCAGTTCTAAGAGTAAATCGTTTTGGTAGTAAGAAGTAATATAATTTTTGACAACTTTTTACTACGGCTAATAATTCTTTTTCATTAATATGATATCTAGTTTGTGTATCCGAAAAGGTTCCGGAACAATATCTACATAGACTTTCTCCTATCTTATTTTTATTAAGATCATAATCTATCTTTTTTAATACTTCGCTCCAACACTGTTCCAAAGCATCTGTTTCTAAAATTAAATCATCACTATCTTTTGGTAATTGTAATTTTGGTAGGTTTTTACAAATAGATTTAATATCATTTACTTTTTTCATTAAGACTTCGTTAAATTCAAAGCTATTATCCTTTTTTAATAATTCTTGAAATGGCTTTCTTAGTTCATCCAAATTTTGAATATAATCCGAAGCATAGTTAAGTATCCCTAAAAAGCTTTGTACTTGCTTTTTATCTACTAATTTATCTGGGAAAACAGATATTTTTTCGACTATATGACTTTGTAATTTTATACCATGTCCATCAATTATCATTCCTAAAAATTCTATCTCATTTTTTAATAAGCTTGCTATCTTTTTAGAAAGTGCTAATCCATTTTCTAAGCATAAGTTAGTAAACTTATTTAGGTGTATCAAATGTTCTTCAAGGCTATCGGACAAAACTAAAATATCATCAACGTAGACAAATATATAGTCATAATCTTTAAAAATATTATCCATCTTTCTTTGAAAGATCTGTGGGGCATTTTTTAATCCAAATGACATGACTAACCATTATATTACCCTTGCGGGGTAGAGAATGCGGTATAATGAATACTATCTTTATTCATTTTTATTTGCCAAAATCCGCTGTTACAATCAAACTTAGAAAATATCTTTTTGTTAGTAGTTCTATTAATTAGGCTTTCTTTATGTGGTAAGAAATATCCATCAAATATAGTATTATCATTTAATTTTTTATAGTTAATTACCATTCTTGGTTTATTTCGTACTATCTCTGCATGGTTTCTAACCATAAAGGCTGGTGAGCTATGAGGGGAGTTACTAGGTCTTATTATTCTAAGACTTAATAATTCCTTAATCTGTTTTTGGAATTCTTCTTGGTCATCAGGGTTGTATCTCATTGGTTTTACTCTAATAATTTTATCTTTATCCTTCATTTCTAACTTGGCTTCTATCTTATTTTTATCCCAAAATTCTAAGGGATTTTCTGAAAAGCATTTTCTAGCTTTTGTTTAATCATGTCTAAACTTTCTTCTAATTTATTAAAAGTTATCTGATATTCTAACAAGTTGTTAGATTGTTGATTTATGGTTTGAGGGTTGTCCCAATCCGTATCGTATTGAAGTAATGGAGTTTTTTTTGGAAAAATTGGCTTATCTTGATATCCTATATGACCACGCTGGGCTGTGCGGGGTTTAAAGTGAATAGGTAATCTTTTGGAATAAGCAGTTTTAAATCATTTTACCACAATAATATGTTGGCAAGGAGTTTTGAATTTTATTTGAAATAAAACTCTATCATATAAAACAGTATGAAACATTTCTAAAAAGTTATTTCCTAATAGAATATCTTGTCTGGTATTATGAAAATAAAATGAAGGACATTTTATTAGAAAATATCCTAGTAGTATGATCGGTTGAGCAATGCCTTTAGACATTGTTACGATATTATTAGATATATTTTTTCCCTTAGTAATGGGTAATTCTTGATGGTATTCTTTGGGGAATACTTTTGGTTTACAACAGCATATTCCTAATCCGTTATCTATATAGGCAGCAAAATATTCTGCTTTGTAATCTTTATAAGTTATTTCTATTGGTATATTAATATGGACTTGTCATTTTTATATGAAAATTATCTTATCTTCGTAAGTAATCTTGATACCATGATCAAGAATATCATATGGTTTTACACTATCTAGGAAAGTGGTTCCTAGCAGTATTTCTAACATATCATTATTTCCTTCTGGTTCAACCAATAGTCTTATAGGTATAGTATTATCTTTGAATTTTAAAATAGTTTCTATCATGTTTGTTATTTCATGTCTCTTTCCATTAAAATCAGTATAAAGATGATTATCTTTTAATTTATATTGTTGGAGATGGTTACATAGCCTAAGACTAATGTAATTTCCACTAGCTCCTGTATCTAATAGGATGTTGATGGGAATAAATTGTATACCATTAAAATATTCTCCTTTTATCTTATAATTTTTTATTTTATCATTTTTTGCTTCTAAGATAGGTTGTCTAACTCTTTCTGATTGTGTTCTTCTTATCATCACTGTAGGATTTATGACTCGAGTCTCCTCAAAGGATAATCGAGATGTGGAATCTTGTTGGTTGTACAAAGGTTTAGATTGTAAATCTAAATCTAATGGCGTATCTTCTATTTCTTGTATCTGTGTTATACTAGGCATTTGTATCTGACTAACTTCCTCAAATAGATGGGGATAATCTATTGTCTTTTTTATGGAAAAACAATCAGAATGATGTGTATTAGAAATAGCATATGATATTACATATGTTATCGAATAGGGTCTATTGTATTTATGAAAGAAAACTTTTCTTTTAAAATCTTGTACTAAGCTTAAAGTTTTATCAAAGTCTTTATCTAGAAGATGGTATGAAATTCTAGGATAAACATTAAATTTAATCTTTCCATATTATAAATTTCCTCGTAGTATTCCTAAGCAGGCTTCTTTCCTGTTTATTATCCTATTATCTATTATAGCTAAATCTATTGGGGTATCTAATCCTTCTCTAAATGTGGATTTTATTATTATCTGGATTGCTCCTATATGTATCCATCCTAGAGTATTTCGAATTTCTGTTTTTATTTTTCGTAATTTATCTTGAATATCTTTTTTGGATAATAAAGGAATCATTATTTTATTAGAAGTAACTGAAACTTCTAATGCTCTTTCTTGGATATTTAATACGTAAAATAAATGATGTTGTCTTTTTCTTAATCCGAATCTATCAAGTATATTTACGTCAAATCCTGAGTACTTAGTCAAAGAAAACTTTTCTTTTTGTATTTGTTTTAATTTTCTTTTATCAATAAAAATATCTTGTTTATATTCTCCAACTTGTTCTATCATTTCTTCTATTATATCCGTTTCTATTTTATTATTCATTTAGCCTGTCTTCTTCTGATGAAGAATAATAATCCGTATCGGTTAATATAAATATTGTATCATCTGATTCAACTTCTTCAAAATTATTTAGTTGTATAAATTCTTCTAGATTTATCATTTCTTCGATATCTTCATCGATTTCTATTTTCTTGTTATTATTAGCAAATTTCTTTGGACATCTATTAGCATAGTGTCATATCTCTTTGCAGTAGTAAAATCTGCATTCTTTTGGATTTTTTCTTTTATTATTCCTTTTGTAAAAAGGTTTTTGATATTGAGTATATCCTTTCTTTTTGTAATATCTAGCTTTTCTCTTTTAAAATATTTCTTTTTAAAGAGTTTCTTTTTCTTATATTTTCTTTTAATCTTTTTGTAATAATAGGGACTTTCACATCCAATCATTATAGGCATTTTAGGATTATCACAACATAGGCTTATTTTCTTTCTTAATCCTTTTGTTGCTTTAGCTAATATGGCATTTGCACACCATGTACTAAGCCTATCTTTTAAATGAGTTATTCTTTTTCTTAAAGTATCGGTTGTTCCTGGATTATAAGTATCTATTAACTTTTGACCCCAAGGGTCTGGTATCTCAGTAAAAAAACATCGATAAATACATTTCTGTGTTTTTACCTCTGTTGTAAACATAGTAATAATAATCTTGAAAGACACAAATATATTTATCTATTTCACACATATCACATAATTGTAATCTTAATAAAGCAATTTCGTATTTTTTAATCGTTGCAGGGTGTTTTAAAATATTACCTTCTCCGGCAAATTCTAATCTTATAGCTTCAGTAGCTCTTGTAATTAATTTAGCAATATTATCATCGGCACCAAAAATATCATTTCGAGTGGCATCATTTAAGTTTTTCCAAAATCTTAACACGCTATTTAATAGACTTCGTTCTATAAAATGTTTAGTGGTGTCATAATCCATTTTGTTTACTATTACTGCTATCCTTAAAGAAGTTTTCCATTTATCTATAGCTTCCTCAGTATTATTAATACAATCTAAATCTAGATATATTTCAAATGGATTAATCGCTTCAGTTTTCATTGATCCTACAGGTGTGTGACTATCTTTTGTTCTTAATGCAGCATTTATACCTGCATAAGCCCTAGTGGGTCTATTAAAACTTGTTCGGCTGGTTTCAGCCTGAGTAGGAAGCTCAGTAATATTGGGATTAAAATCTACTTCTGGTTTGACTGTATCCATTTTTAAGTTTATCATATCGCCTTCATTTTTTAACTGGGTTCCTTTTATATTTATTAGAAGGCTATGTATTTCTGAATTTTCAAAATCGGAGTTTACCATTTTAGATTATTTCTTCTTATCCTTAAGGTATTTTTATTTTTGAAACATGGGATCCTATAATATCTAAGGTTTTATTTATAGGTTCTTTATCAATTTTCATTTCTTTTTTATTTAGTATATCTTTTAAAGTTTGAATCTCTTTAACTATTAAATTTCCAAAGTAAATTATCGTTCTTTGTATTTCATATAAATCTTGCTCTATTTTTAGAGGATCTTGTTCATTAAGTAATTTATAATAGGTTTATTTTCCATTTTATCCTAGACTAGCTATCTGATTTTTGAAATAATAGTTTCTTAGCAAATTTATATTATATTTTTCATTTATTATATCTTCATTATTACCAAGTATTTTTTCTTGTACTCTCTTTATCTGTTCGGGCATGGTAGGATCTAATCTTTGTGAATATCTTTTAAGAGTCTCGTCTTTTATCTTAGCATTTTTTAAATTTCTCTGAGATGTCCAATATAATCGGTTATCTAACCTTATTTCTGCGAAGGAGGGTTGTCGTTTCATTATCCTATACTTGAAGGATGAGTTTCAATCTCAATTTTAATAAGTTTTATATTATCTGTTAGTCCTTTTATGACGTCATCATGATCATCTAGAATTTGTTTTGTCCTAATTATAGAATTTATCTCGCTTTTGTTATCTTTTAACATTAAACGTAATAATCTTTTGCATTTTTCTTTACTGTTTTGGGTATCTTTTAAGTGTTTTCTAAACTTTCATAAATAATTATTATCTATTTTTATATCTGCAAAAGTAGGATGTCTTTTCATTCTATAGCTATATCATTAAAATTTTCATCGCACCTTAGTGAATTTAGTTATTCTATCAAATTTATCTTCACTGTTTTCTTGTCTAATCTTTATCTCTAAAGTTGATATGTTTTGTATAAAAGCAAAAGAATATAACAATGAAAGGATATTGAATAACTCAAGGGACACTACGAAAGATAATGACAGCATGCTAGATCAAAAGCCAAATGTTGGTTGTAGAGTTGATCGCAAATGATATTGCGATAGATAAATAACCAAGGACAAGAAATAGCAAGACTCTTGTGGTAGAAGATGAGCAAAGAGTAAATAAGGAAATAGAAATAAGTGCTACAAGGTATATCTTGCACTCTCTCATATTCTCGTAAAGGTAAAAAATGACATGAGAATGTGTCAAAAAGGTTACAAGCGGGGGTAAGGAAAAATTGTGAAATGGTTTAAATAAGAAGGACAGGACTAGCTGGTTACTATAGGATTGACAAGCTTATATGTCAAATTCCTTTAAAACTATGCCAGCTAATGATAGACAGAACTCCAAGTGGCTTAAAGGGCACTATATGAACAAACTTTAGCGCTACTCAGTAGCCAACCCTAATAAATGGGTGCGTACAAAAAGGGGTGAATACAATAAAAGGATTTAAACTAAAATGACCAAAAAGGGACATGGTCATAGTGGAACTAAAGATCTACCCCTATACCGATTGCAAGATAACAGAGTAAAGGGCAGGGCAACACATAAAGACTAGTGAGACGATGCTAAGATAAATTTTGGGCTAAGTTGAGTGCCCTGCACATTATTGCAAGGATTGCCATGAAACGCGACATGGGGACTTCCCAAGGAGGTCACCCATCCCAGTACTTCTCTCGCCCTAGCACGCTTAACTTTAAAATTCTGATGGAACTTAATACATTAGTGCTGTTATGATCATGTGAGATGGAAAAATCTGAACTAGTGACGGGGGAATGATATGATATTATGTACCCAGAGTATTATAAGATACGTTAAGTCAATTGTAATAAGGTCTTAAGGGAAACCAGTAGGATTAATTAATTACCAACTGATGGCGCACTTAAATGCCACAGTTCTTCGACATAGTACCAATTAATGATAGGCAAACGACCGAATGGCTATATGGGCCAGTGGGGGAGGGAATTTCGACACCACTTGGCAGCCAACTCTAAGGATTAAAAAGCAAAACCCAAAAGGTAAGGGTACTAGTTGATATAATTTACGGAAGCCAGGAAGTAATACGCGAGGTCGAAAATCCCACAATATGACCAGGGCTACAAGACTCACTTCGTACTCCAGCGCCAGATGACTCTGGAGGGAATGTTACTTGTGGATTAATGATATTAGCCCCTGCTCCTTCAATCAAAGCCTACCTACTCAGTCGAGAAGGTGTAAAATTATAGGGTAAAAGAATGGTAGGACCTTACGGAGTCCCCATAGCTATTATCCTAGAAGAAGGAGCCCAAGTTACAGTTAAATACCGAGGATCAGTCCGCGAAGCAACTGGGAAGACAAATAAGTCTTCGTACACTACTTTACCCTCAAACCTGATGAACAGATTAAAGCGTACCATTTAAACGTTAGAAGATATGTCATGAACTGGTGTTGTTAACTTCAAATGTAGCTGGGCTGATAATATATCACTTATCAAGTTGCCTACAATAATAATTACTACTCTAGTATCCCAATGGCCCCGTACAAGACTAGTAGCGCAAGACGTGTAAGTCCCCTATTGGATGGGTCGATGTTAGAAAGACTAAGCTAAAAAGGCCTCGACATAATTAGGCAAACTATTGACTAAAAGCCCAGAGTCGGCAGAAATGATATATAGATAATTGCTATCGACATACAGAGTTTAAATTGATGATGGGATGTTCATAACAGGGTCACCCAGAAAAGGAAACTTAACCCAAAATATATTAGACCGTATCAAGTTGCTCGTAAGGTGGGCAAAGTGGCCGGTGAGTTGAGCTTACCACTTTATTTGGAAACTATACGCCCAATCCATCAGATAGGGATGCTTCACAAGGGTACTAATGAGCCACCTAGGGTATGTTCCATAGATGATGTCTAGGAAATGGAATCCTGCGAGGACCAACCTATCGCCATCTTAGATCGGCAAATTGGAAGATTGTAGACTAAAGATGCCTGCCATCAAGATACTGTGTAAAAACCAAAACCAGAAAAGGGGATGACCTGAGAAATTCAAGAAGACATAAAACACAAGTATTCGTACCCATTCATAATGTCTACAGGTAACCCCAACTCCTGAAACTCGTATACTAAGTATTTGGATAGAAATATGTGCTATGGAAATAGCAAAGAATCTCCCTACAAATAGTATAAAGTCTTAAGGGGAGTTTTATTTAACATTCGGGGATGAATGTTCTAATGGGGGGAAGGATGTTACACCCCACACTTTTAAACTCGAAATGTCTCTTAAGTTCCTTAGACATTATCATGTGAGCCGGATAAGTTATGACATCATCAAATGACTCTAAGAAAAGAAGAGTGCAATACCCCATCTGAGGGAAGGTTGGAAATAGAGTCATAAGATAGCCGAAAGGAATTGAAGGCCAAGAAATGAGTCGTAGGACTCGATTTACCTACGTAAGCTACTAATTTAGAAGTCTTATACACTTGAGCTACTTAAGGACATACCAAGCCTATGTAACAAGGATTATACGGGTTCTTAAAATAAGACGAGATTACGAACCCACGAGGAAGAGAAAAAGATGACACGTGGCAGCCTAGGAAGGTGACATGTGGCAGCACCTCAAGCAAGCAGGTGAACCACCTGCTTGGGGTCAAGTAGGTGACCCACCTGCTTGGGGGAGGTAGACCCCACTGCCATGTGGCAGCACCCTATTGGCAGCATGCATACGTGGCCCAATAAGGGCTAGACACATGTCACCCTATGGGGATGACATGTGTCACCTCCAAAGACACCCTATACAAGTATGTTAAGTGACTAAGGAATTCATTCCTTATCTTAAAACTTAGCCAAAAGCTGAAAAAGTTTGAGAGAAAAGGAACATAGCTACTGATGGCTCCTTTTCAAGGTAAGTTCTAATTTTCCTCTGTGAATTAATTATCTACGGTGTTCATCAACCACATGGATATGTATATATGTATCTTACGATGTCTACGGAATTAATTCTTCAGCTTGGAACTTGAGAGGACGTTGAAAGAACAAAGAGAGAAAATGTTAAGAACTAGTTAACAAACCCATTTTTGAATGGGACTGTTGTTAGTAATATTGGTATAACTTCTTGTTTATAGCTTCATTTCAAGTGATTCAATATGTTTTGGAAAGGTATTTAATAGTTATAGAACTTTAATTTAGCCTTTAAAATCCAATTTTGCTTTTATCTTCTCGAAAAAGGGTAATGAAGTATAAAGGAGGTACTGCCCAGATTTTAGTTTTGAAAATCCTACACGGACTGCTGTTGGTATTTTGGGCATATCTTTTTGTAAAGAATTGATGTAGGGGTGATTCAAAATTTTATGTGACCCTAAGACACATGTATATAACTTTCATTGGACATAAATCCTGTTTAACTCAATTACTCCTTCGAAACGAAGCGACAATGCAAGACATTAAGCTGTCCAGAATTCACGTTTTGATAGATTTGAGTGAGTTGTTTGGGGTTTGTATTGTGTAATGTTGGTGTGAATTGCTTGTATATATGTTGCAAGTTGTTGTTGTTAGTTGGCTGTAGTTATTAGGGGTATGATTGGAAATTTGGATAGGGCACGTTATAGGGGAGGTGCTGCCCAATTTTCGTTAACACCTTAACTAATTAAATGACTAGTCGAGGAAATAGATTCCATGAATACTAAGGTGAAACTAAAGGTGCTGGAAAGTCCAGAGTGGTTGATATTCATATTACTTCTATGTTGAATAGGTTCATAGTACGACGAGGTGAACGGGATAAAGAGTAACTCATAAAAGGTATGTAAAGCTTTCTCTTGGCATGTTTTGGTATAAGTACGTACAACTATCTTTCTTTTCGTTTGGAAAGTCTTAGACTTAAGTGAATTGTATGTGGAATATGGAGATAATTCCATTCCCAGAACTCCAGGCACGCCTCATAATCCCTAACTATAGTTAGGTGTTGACACCCCTACAAGAATTGAGCATTGCCTATTAAGGCTTCTACGTGCTAAAGAGTAGTATATGGGAAACTATCTTTCCTTTCTCTTGATATGTACTTGGTATAAAAATGAGATTATGATGCCATAGTTGTTCACCGATCCCCAGGATGGGCCGGGTATGAGATATGTATATAATGACCACCTGAAGGAAAGTACAGACTATATAGAGTTTACTCTCTTTCTTTTCTGGCATGTCTTAGTTGTAAGTTAAATATTATGTGAGCTCCGGAGTAACTCCATTCGTAACATCTCCTATTTACTTTTGAATATCGAACTCTGATAGTAGTTGAACTATTTTCCTAGAAACTTCTATATGTTAAAAAGGTACCAAATGTACAGGCCCCAAGTCTTAAGGACTATATGAGACTAAGACTTATCGGAGCCTAGTTTTTTGCACTGGCCGTTGATGTATAGTATTGTTTTGTTATTCAGGGGTACGGCGGGGGCCCTGTCCCATCATATGTCATCATTAATATTGTTAGAGGTCTGCAGACATGTATACGTGGGTTGTGTATATCAATTTGATTCAGCTGGGTCTACATGATATATGGTATATGTTATTATGTTATGGCAGCCTTGTCGGCTTGCATGCCTTTCATGTTACGACACAAATGAAAAGGGCTACAGGTTTATGAAAATGTTATCGCCCAATGGGGCTCTGTTACATGATATTGTTTTACTTACAGTTCAATTTGACCACAGCTAATAGTTAGGTATAGGGGGTCGAGGTCGGACCCCAGTCGCGGCCTACGGGGTTGGGTCGTGACAATGATATCACTATGTAGGGACCGGCGTTGCACCACATTCACCGCTACGTCACTAGTTGATTTCATTGAAGGATACATACTTGGTGAGTTCCCACATTTTGGGAATAACATCTCATCTCCTTTTTTAGCTTATGATGTGTAAAAACTTTTGAATACCTTTTAGGGTTCTTATTTCTATTTTTATTGAGGGTGAGCTAGGGACATGACTAAGCCCCCACCAAGTAAAAAAAGGTAGAGGTTTTGTTGGACAAATAGAAGATGCTTTGATGTTGTTAACAACCCTTGTTTTATGATGTTTCCCTTAGTCCCGTTTCCTTTTTTATTCCGTTGTTTTTTATTGACTATCATTACCTATGTAAAGCTAAATTAATTCTAAGAGAATTGGGTGAGGTACCTCTGGGTGTCTCATTCGTCGTGTTGTGTCATGTCTAGGCCCTAGGTTTGGGTCGTGAAAAATTTTGATTAAGTCCTCAGCAGAGTCGTCATTGATGTCACACCCTTTTTTTCTTTACTTTCAGGTTTTTCCAATTTAAGTGACGATATTGAAAAGGGATTATTATTATTTGTTCAGAGCCGCCACTTGAAATTGAGTTTTAGTTTTCCAAGTCATCTTATTTTAATCCATAATCATAGGAAAGTTGACTCTTTATTTTTATTGGTCTGTGAACTAGAAATTCTGGTAAGGAACTTTATCGGCCGAGAAGAAGGTATTAGGCACCCCTCGAGTCTCATGGTTCTAGCACGGTCGCTTTTATTAACTTATACTCATTTATGCTATTTTGGATATATTATTACAGCCTACGGTTTGCTGAAATTTATTATTGTTGTACTTTTATTCGACCTAGATGCGTAATTGCATTCTCGGTCTTGACATACAACGACTTAGAAGCATAACTGCTTTCTTCTCTCGAGTGCATCACTCCTAATAATCTCTATTTACACATCTTACTTTAAATTAATGGAAGTTAATTTTGGCAAAGGTGCGTAACCGCATCCTTGAATGTATTTTAAATGTTTCAAAAAAAGATGTGTGACCACATTCTTTATTGAAACCAATTTTTAAAAAAAAACTTATGCTCATCTAACATTAGGGAATTTGTTCCTCTCTTTCAAACCAGGACTGCTATTCTTTTTTTCACTCTTTCTTTTATTTTTTCTTACTAGTAACTCGATATTAAACAAAAGTGGTCATAGAATGATTGAAATTATTAAACATAATATGAAATAATTATTAATATCATGATATATGTTATCTGAAAAATGAGCGAGCATGACCTATCATATAAACTCTTTTATAAATGAAAATTAATAGTCGTATATTCCCAAAACCCATATCCAATAACCCAATTTAGATAATAATTTAATACTAGCTTAAACAAATTTTAAACCAATTCAACCAAATATACTCCTTGTTCAATATTATAAACTAATCTTACTAATTTAACATAGGCTAATAATGAAAGACAATAACAAGTTTAAACAGATACATCATTTTTAAACAACCAAACACACATTTAAAGAATATCCACACTAAAAACTAAAAAAATAAAGAATTATCACAAAATATTTTTGACATAGACTAAACCTTATAGATGAAAAATATCATTCACACTAGAATTAAACGTACAAATATATAAGTGTTCGAACAAACTATTCATATAACTCAAGGTAAACATTTCCTTAATTAAATAACTTTACATATTGACTACTTCATGAACCATTTTAATAACATTGTTCATACTTTGATTCACAATAAAAGTATTAAAAATATATAAAAAGAACTGGGTAAGAACCTTGTGTGATAAACAAACTAAAAATAGGAGCAAGAACGTTGTCAGCGGAAACTCAAAATGGGAACCAAAATCCAAACTTCAACCCACAAATCTTCACAAAAATGCTCTTTTTTCATTTTTTGGGTGTGTTGTGCTGTTTTCTTTTTCTTGCAGACGGTGAGTCTCTTTCTCTTCTCTTCTTTCTTTTGTGTGCTGATTTTTGTGCTTTAATTGAGAAGATGGGTATATTGTGGGTATATATTGAGTGAAAATGTGAGGGAGAGTGGGTAGATTAATGGGGTTAATGGGGTAGTATAGGTGAGTGGGGTAGTTTAGGCTAATATTCGTTTTTAATTAAATATAATAATAAAAATATTAGCTAACTATTTTGAACTCTAAGAAATGTTAAATAGTTAATTTGTAAAAATATAATTTAGAAAATAATAACTTATTTATTAAACTAAAAATTAAAAGAAAACATATATTTTTTTGTAAATTTTCTTTTCTTTAAAACAAAACACTAAAATGTGATTCTATTTTAATAGTTTTCAAATCTTTTAAAATAAACTTACTAAAAATAAGATAAAATCAAAATATTTAAATTAGATATAAAAGAAATATTTAAGTACTAAAAAAAGGTGTACAATCTCAGGTTTAGTTAAAAATTATGTGTCTACACCCCTACATCCTAAAATTTTCTAGCTCCCAAAGACAAGACATTTCTCACATAAGGACTAACATGTGCAAGATGCGAAATATACTACTTGGTCCCTTTATCTTTAGACAACCGCCCCTAGAGAGGAAAAGAAAACTGGAAGCAAACTTATGGGTACAATTCATATCCTCAAAGTGGAGAGAAAAATAGGTGGTGACTTGAGTCATGCCACGATGTTAAATCAGGCCCTTGTTGGGAGGCAACCCAGTTAGTAGTGTAACTTATTATTCTTTTTTTTCTTTTACTATCACTTTTTTGTGTTGTTTTTGTGTTCACGGGTTTTGGGGAAGGCTGAGTACCAAAAATTTGAAGCTAAGGAGCATGACGAACAATAAGTGTAGGGTCACGCAACCCTCCTGATGAACATTGAATATTTCGTGCTACTAGCCAGGCTTAGTGGCCTTAGGGAGTTTTCCTAACCCTTGTTTTAAATTTTAAGTGATGCGTTGGGGACAACGTATCTTTTCAAGTGTGGGTGAGGATTCTTCCGTATATATTGTTTAGGGTGAAGTGTGCTTTAGGTTTGTTTAATATTTGTACTAATTTATTTATTTTAGTAAAAAGAATTATAGTAGGGTCCGCAATATGGCTCTGTGTCGCGGACATAGTATGAAAAAGAAATTGGTAAAAAAATATTCTTCTTCACTTAGCCCAATTTTCTAATATCAAAAAATCCAAAAAGATTTTAGTTTTTTGTTTAATTTTTAATTTTTAATTTTTTATTCTTTAGTAGAAGCACACTTAGCCCACCCCTTGGTTTTCTTTTCGATTCTTTTTTGAAGGGTCCCTTTGAACAGAGTACCTTTTTTTTTATTTTATGTTTTTAGGATTAGACTTTCTTTTTATTTTATTTTTTGGAGAGAAAAGAGAAGACCTTTTGACTTGGTACTTGCTATTTAGGCTTAATTTTGAGTAGTACTTTCCCGTGAACGTTTGATTGCTCATTAAATTGCAGACTATTTGACACCTAGGCTTATTGTTGTGACTCTTTATATAGCTTATTTTATTTTGTAGTTTGTTGTGAACCTGTATATCTTAGAAGAAAAATAAATCCATCTTGATTGAAACTTGTGTCATGTGTGGTGAGAATTTGCATATATTCTATGTGTTGCGTCTTAGTATATAACTTACCCTGCATGTTATTGACGAAAAATAAAAAGGTTTTCTCTATTTAGAAGATGATGATAGTCTTTCTTTGATTTGTCGTGTAAATTTAAGCCTTTTCAGATATGATATCACTAGTTAGCCCTTTTGAACATGTAACCTTTTTGTGGGTAGCCATATTTTTTGCCTTGATTCATTTGTTGAATCCCTAGTTTTTGCACCTTGCTTCCTTGAGCACTATATCATGGATGATTTATAATTATTAAATCTGAAGAAAAGAGATGGTTTAGCATAAAAGGTAATCAATGATAGCTACAAAGTGATAAAAAGGCCCTCTTTGAAAGAATGTGACATAAGAAAACAAAGTATAGAAAAAATTATTTCAAAAAAAATAATGATTGAAGCGTTTTTGATGAGATGAAATTACTAGTGAAATAATTATTGAACAGAGGGTTGAAATTAGAGAAAAGAAAATAATGGGAGATAAAGTTTTAAAGTACAAAGTGCTAAGGAAAGTGTAAGTCACTATTATATAGTTTTTCTACCCGTCTCCTAGCCTACATTATAAACAACTAAAGTCCTATTTGATTTTATTCGAGCATCCTTAATTAGTGGAGATTTACAAAATGGGCAAGCCTATGGTTCCTTGTGCATACATGTGTAACACCCTGTGTTTTTTTTAGCCTAGACAAAATTCGAGGAACATGAGAAATAATTGAGAAAAATGGACTGTGCCAGTTGGTACGAGTCGACCTACGACTCATAGAGGATTCTATGGATCATAGGATGGACTCGTAGGGTCGGCACTGACAAGGGGAAAAAGTTTGGCTAAATGTGAGAGGGTCTACAAGTCACCTTACCACTCGTAAGAAAGTTGATGTAATAACCCTCCGGTTTATTTTTGTCTTTTTTGATCTTTTTAGTTTTTTGAGCTTTCTTGCAGTGACCTCAAGTCATTTATAACTTGTTGGCACTGATAGTTCAGTCGTCTGGCTGTTTGTTTGAGTTTTATACATGTTTTCCTATTTTGGAGCTCTTGGAGTTTGAATGGTTGACTTCGGTCAAAACTTCAAGAAGACGATGTCAGAAAGGAATTTCGATAGTTCCATCAACTCTGGAATGGTCATTTTAGGATAGTAGCATGCTCATCTTGAGTCCCGAGCCTTTCGGTGTGAGTTTGAGCTTTTAGGCATTTTAGCCTTCGAGTTTTAGCCTAAGGTTGAATTTGGTCAACATTCTTCGTAAACGCACTTGAATTAAAATTTCATCAATGCGGTTAGCTCCAAAATATTGAGTTTGGTCATGAATGACCCTTCGTACAGTTCTCAAGGCTTTTGGTCTCATTTCGAGCTTCCTTGTAGAATTGGCAAAAACAGTTCTTGAGTGTGGGGCCCACTTTTTATTGAGACAACATTGGATGGGAATTTCAACTACGTCATTGAGCCTAATACATCGAATTTAATGGGGTAGCATAGTATGTTTGTGCGCACAAGATTTTGAACGAATCTCGAGAACCCTATTAGAGCTTTTCCAAAGCTCAAGTTGAGCTGGTGCAGTACCTGATGGTTCCGGTGCTTTTCTTCATCTCTATCTTGATGAAGCCTCCGTGATCACATAGGGAACTCCACTTAGCCATCACAATCGTGAGGCCCCTGGCCGAGATTGCAAAGGGCTTCCAGGGGGGCGGACAGAGTGGTCAGTGCAATCACAAGGCTTGACCACCACAATTGCGATGGTCATTCACCATGGGTGTCACAATCATGACCAAATCTCTTGTGATCGCGATGCATATTTTTTTCTGGTCTTTTAATTTAAAATCAGAAGCGAACCTGCCCCGGCCCCTTGTTCTTTCAATTTTGGGAGCTAGGGAGATCCAATTTGATTTATTCCAAGTTCGGTGGGTTCATAATTATCATGGATACTTGTTGGTATGTTTGGGGAAGCATGAAAGGCGGTGGTTTGAGATAATTTCCACCCCAAAGGATATTCCCTAGCTTAGTTCAAGCTTTAATGGTAATTTAATTTGTTGGATTGATTTCTCTAGTTTTGAGCATCAATTTATGCCCTATTTTTGGGTATAAGCTCAATAATGCATTTAGAACCTTTTTATGAAGTCGATTTCTAAATTTCCATCGCGGGTCTCACAATCCCCCTTTTGACCAAATTTTGGGTTTGTTTCCAAAAAATGCATTTTTGATGTCAAAACATTCATATTGATAAGGTGATCAATATTTTGATAGCGTGCAGTTGGAGTTGATTTTGGAGTGAAAAGCTACTGGAAAGTGGACTTGGAGTGCGCTTGTTTGGCTTCGAGGTAGGCTACGGTCTTGATTCCTCTAATTGATCTTCATGAGGTATTGTTTAATATAAATTGCTTGTGGTTTGGATTGTATGTGACGGGTTAGGCTCAATTTCTAGTATCTTACTTCCTTGTCCCAATATGATCCTTAGGCTATGTTTTCCTTATGAAACCCTCCATGTAATTGATAGATTATTGGTTATGCCTTAGTTCGGCCTTGATTAGCCTATTTGAGGTGGCTTGTTTGATGTTTATGTTGGTTGGCGGAATTGTTTTTTAGAATTGAGTTAGGGATTAAACCCTTAGTTGATGTAGCCATTGTTGGTGGAAATTTCTGATAGTTAGTGTCCTTCACTTTTGTAGCACCTATTTTGGAGCCTTGATGTAGTGGTTTTCACCCGGTTAGACTTGTGAATTACTGTTGGGTCCCATTTCTAGATTTAGAGTTAGAATCCTCTATGCTTTCTTGTTGCCATTTGGCTGGGCTAGTTGTGTTTGTACTCTCGAGGTTTTACTTTGGTTGGATCTAGAGATATTGATTGACTAGATGAGCAACTATTTCCTCATATCCTCCTCCTTGTTACCCAGTTAGGGTTGAGGTCCCTTTTGGGCCTTGTTAAGTTGGAGGATTAGATTTGAGCCCTCGGCCTTGGTTAGATGCCAATTGCATGTGTTAGTGCTGTTTCAATTCTCTAGAGGGTAAGGTGTTTGTGGTGTCATTATTGTATGTGATTGTGCGTGTTTTTTAGGTACTGGTGATGGTATGCATTGCATTGGATCTTTATTTTCTCA